>NC_056523.1:245247056-245281316 GCF_019175285.1 Sceloporus undulatus
TAGGCAGGCATAAAATGGCACTAGGCTGATTTGGCTTTTAAAAAAGGCTTTCTCCTGTTCCTACCCATGCATCAGGGGCATCACTAGGAGGATTTGGGATGGGTAAGGGTGGACCACATCAAGTGACACCCTAAAGCGGGGGGGTGACACCACTGCTCTCCAAACATTTGCCTTTGAGCAGAAATAAGCTGTGGCATTCACCTGTGTCCTTTTACAATGCTGATGAGATGATGTGAGTGGAGCAAGGATCAGTGGGAGCGAAAGGGAGAGGCCCCAGCTTTTAGCTTTTTTATTTTAAATTGTTTAAAAAAAATTATTATTATTTTTAAAATACATGTATTTTTTTTTTAAAAAAATCATTTTAAAATTAGTTTTTGTAAGGGGTCTTTGGCTATGTGGCCATGTTCTAGAAGAGTTTAATTCTGGCGTTTCACGAGCAGATGTGGCTGGCATCCTCAGAGAAATTTCTCTGAAGATGCCAGTCACAGCTGCTGGTGAAACATCAGGAATAAACTCTTCTAGGACGCAGCCTCATAGCTGAAAAAAACCACAAACAGTTATGGATGCCAGCCATGAAAGTCTTCAACTTTTCACTTTTTAAAATTATTTTAATTTTTTCTTTAAAACATCACATCTTACCAAATATTCATTTAACCACATGTAAATACATTTTGGCTGTGCAAAATATGATATTGTAATTGAAAGGTATTGTTTTAATTTTTCTGGTTATTTATGTCACAGCTGTTGCCATAACATTCAATGATCTATGGAAATTACAATTTATGAGTAACATTACTACAAAAAACACTGCTAAGGATTCTGTATGGTGTGGTATGGGAGAAGGTCAATTTGGGGTGGGGTGTGGGTGATACCATGAGTTACAGCACTGGGTGATGACAAAACTAGTGATGCCACTGGAAGTCACTGCTATGTTGCAGTGACTCCTTACAGCAACTGCAATGTCCAAGTGCTCCTTGCCTATTATGTAGAGTGCTTCCAGACCTTTGCCACACATACCTGGTGGCTCCATGGAATCTCTTTACACAGTCAGAGCAATCAACATGGTAGGCAGTTCACACAGTTTGGCTTGCCACCATGTGGAGCTACTGCTGAGTGGGAGCTCTTTCATTGGTAGCCCAAATCATGGTATTAAAAGAGTTGTTACATCTTTGCTTCAGTTTCCCCTGTATACAATAAAAATAAAATTATCATTTTAGTGTAGATGTCTGTTTTTGATTGATAAATTTAATAGAGAATGTAAAGCATAAAAATGAATATATATATATATATATATATATATATATGGAAACTATCGTACGTAGGAAAACTGCCATATACATATGTTGTTCAACACGGGTTTTCGTGCCATGGTGATGAGTTCATTTAAACACCCCCCTTTTTGATTTCCTCCACACCCTCATGTTTTAGCTTGTGTTTGTTCTATATTTTTGTATTTTATCAAACTGGTTTTTATTCAACTTTTATGTTTCTCAACCCTCTAGCTAATTTTATATGAGTTTTAGGAGTGATCCAGTTTTATCTTTGTATGTACTTTCATATTCTGATATTTGTATTTTACCATTGATATGGTCAGTTTACTAATCAATAAACTTGTTGTTGTTATTACACATATGTTGTCATGGCTTTGGAGAAAGCCTGAAAAATAGAGCAGGAAAAGACTGTACAATTTGCATAGAGCAAGGTAGAACTGATGATACAAGAGGACATTATTTCTCTGAATGTTTTTTTTTTTTTTTAAGTGATCTTTAAAAGCTGCTTGGCAGGAAAAACAGTAAAATCTAAGAAAGCATTAAACAAAAAAGGATGAAAGGGACAAAATCATGGTTTGTAATATCATTTGCACTATTGCCTTCTTTCAAAAATATATAATCTGGAGATAGGTTGGCCAAGTAATCCAACCAGACATTGGGGTTAGAAAACAAGATACGTCCCTATGGATCTGATATTCACAAGCCCAGCTCCAACTATGTCATGGCTCTTCACCAAATTCAATTGGAAATGACAGGGTAACCTTGACAGTGGTTCAGTCCAATTTACACTACAGCAATTTATTGTTTGCTTCTCTCTCTTTTTTTAACCCTTCTCTCTTCCTCTCCACCCTTTTCCCAGAAGAATTTGAGGCTAACAATTGTTGATGGATGATAGCAGCCTCCCTTTCCAACAGCCACATTCTTCATATAGGAACAACACACTTTGTTTGTGGAGGCTGTGTTGCAAATGAAGAGGGTCCCTTCCCAGACAATGTCGAAGCTGCAACTCTGAATTGTAATATTGAACTTCCTTTGGGCACAGCACTGTCAGAAATGCCCCCCCCCTTTTATTGTTGTTGTTTTCCAGCAGAAAGTTTGCATCCATTAGCTTCAAGGACTGCAATTAGTGTATGGGCCAAACAAAGAGTCAATATGATGTCATGTCTAGACAACATGTAAATTAATATGAAAGCAACTGAGTTACAAATTCTATACTAATACAAATTAATCTGAATTAAGTTTAATCCACAGTTATTAACTGATTAAATGTGGCTGTTGGTAGCTACAGGGTGCTGACTTCCATCTGTGTTTATTAGGGGCACTGCTTAATCGTAGAGTCTGTATGAGAGAATATTTAAAGCACATGTTGTTTTATGCTGCCTCTGTTCATTGGGTGGAAGAAGATTTCAAGATGCAGATCAGAGCAAATGTGTTTTTTAAAAATGGTAGAAGTCCCTTCCTCAAGTTTCATAATTAGATTTCATTTGAGGGATTCCTAATTTTTCTCCATTCATTGACTGTAGCTAGCTCTCCAGCCACCTATTGATAATGCATGCATCCATGAAGGGGGAAATGAGCTACTGATGTTAACCCTTGGAAAATCATCAGAGGCGAGGGAGGGGGAGGGAAAGGAGAGGTGCTTGTCATTTCCAGGGTTGTTGTTGTCATGCAAGGAATGGCTAACCTGTTGCCAGGAATGAGGATATATGTGTTTGACACTGACCTTGCTCCGCTGAAGGTGTTTTTCATTTCAGTGCAGGTTAGTCACTAATGTAAACACGAGATGGGCAGATTTGCCAACAGAAATTAAGAAAATGTCAGGAGCAGCTGTCATACGAGGGCTCTGAGTTAAATATATTCAGTTGAAGACTAGTATTTTTTAAAGGTAGGACTGTGGGAAATGGCAATAATAATGCTATTAAAAGGACGTGTTCCAGCATCTAGGGAATTTACTATAAATCTATTTATATTATAAGACCCCTCCCTCAGTTTCCATTAACAAGTTTTTATTGTCTGTAATAAGGTTGAGGGGAAAAACCCTAGACTGTCTTCACATTGGTAGCTTCATTTATCAAGAAAACCAAAAGCCACTCAGAAGAGGGTGTTCATTTATCAATAAACCAAAACTCCACTCAGATTGTTCCTGTTTGGAAAATAGCTCCAATGATTGTGAAACATTTTTCTTCTTTCCGTCTAACCATGAATAGGGAGCTGGTTTGTCCAAAGTCCCCCTCTCTCAAAGTTTTGACAAGGCTTTGAAATCCATTATGAATCTATCATATAGGACGTATAGCTGGTAATTACAAACTATGTGATATCAAAACCAGGGTCATTGCATTGTATAGGCTTTTTTTATAGACATCCCACTCATTGCCTTAATAACTGAAGCTGTCACGACAGTGGTCTGTGCCTAGCGTGAAGCCCTAAACAATTCTGACAAGCTGCAGCTCATTAAGGTACAGTCATTTTGCTGAAATGTCTATCAGCTCTCAGGGATGTACCAAGATGAATAGGCCCAAAACAATAGCCCCATTTGTTAGAGCAGGAGCTTCTCTAATGCATGATGAGACAATCAAGCCAAGCCGTCTTCAGTACAAAGACATAATTAATCAAATGGACAAATGGTTCAAAAATGGCTCTACTATGTTCCGTAGTGGACAAGGCGTTTCCATGGAAACATTGGCGTTTGCATCGTGGTTAATGACTATTCGCTACAATGAAGTTTTTTTTAAAAAAGGTCCAAACAAGATGCAGGAGGGGAACAGAGGAAAACACCACTTGGTGGTGGTGGTGGTGTGGGGTGTTAAATAATTTAAATCAATAATTTTAAACATGATACTTAAGAAGGAAGAATAACTCTGTTTCATAGCCTGTGCAACAGATCCATTCATGTATTCTAGAATTTATTGATATATAATAGAACTAAGCCTTTTTGGAAGATGGTGCTAAAATATGTTGTAGTGATGCATGCTTTGGTAATGTTTATCATTAGTGCCTTCTGGCAATAAATTTGGGTGCAGTGGGTTTTAAAAGCAGTTCTTTGCAGTGCATAATACATTAATCCTCTTTTACTCATTTGTGTTTTTATTCACAGATTCCTCGTTTTATGGCCTGTCACCTATATTTTAAGACAAGACTTCTCAGGTCCTTTTACACTACTCAGTTATAGTGCTATTATCTCATGTTAACTGCAATGGTAACATCATATGGAATTCTGGGATCTGCAGTTTTGAAAGGGTATTTAACATGATCAGCTAGAGAACACCAATGCTTCACCAAATTATGCACTGTAGGACACCAGAGGATGCAGTCATGGCAATTAAAATGGAATCATAGTGCTGTAACTGTGTCATATGAAAAGGTTTCTAGTCTCTAAAGACACTAGCTCCACATCATAAAAAAGCCCCAAAACAAACCAACCAACAAACACAAACAAAAAACACCCTTCCTCCGTACCATGACATACAAGATGTAACTTAAGAGATCTGCAACAAACTCAGCCATTTTCTGGGGTGCTTAAAAGAATTACTGCTGTTACAGTAAATATTTCTGGTACAGGAAGAAGTCCAAGTGTCCTCCTCCATAAAGTCCTGTGGGATGCCAGAAAAATATGGCAGCTTAGGGTATGTGAGATGGCAGCCATTATTGAAGAACCAAACTGAACCCATTGGTCATGCAGTATCCAGACCTCCTTTATAGTAATTCTTATCATGAAAAATCTTATTTGTGATTCTACTTGTACCATAGTTATAAGACATAATACTAGTCAGAAGTGAAGCATGACTGGAAGTAAACTAAATCAAGGATAAATATGTTGACAGGTGCTATTCATTGACAGTGCTGTTGTTTATGAGCTAAATGAAATGTTTTTATTTGCCATCAAGTCAGTTTTGACTTATGTTGAACCCATGAATGAGAAACCATGAGCCCAGTTATCAACATGCTCAGATCATGCAAACTCAAGGATATCGTTTCCTTGATTGAATAAATCCATCTATAATATGATCTTCTTTTCCTACTGCTTTCCACTTTATTGAACATCATTTTTTTATACAATGAACCTTCCTCTTGATATGTTCAAAGTATGATACTTCAAATTTAGTTTGGCTTCTATTGAAAATTTGGTTTCTATTGAAAAAAGATACACTTAATGTTAGTTCCAACTAAAATAGACAGTGAGATCAATAGGGCTTGCATGAACACGGACAAATTCCATTCATTTCTGTACCTCTAATCTACTTGGGACTAACATTGAATTTAATCTTTTTTCTTGGTCTTGGTTTTCCAATTCTATTATCATACTTTTTTTTTAAATCCTACTCCTCCACCACTTCATCACCATAGATAACTTTGCTTTAGCTCTACATACACAAACAATCCTATAACCCAAAAGAAGGTGTTTTTAGCTGACATTCTGTGAAGCTTCATTCTTTTTCAGATGGTAACCTGTGTTTGTTTATACCACTTCAGAGTGTGGAGGGGCTCATTCTGTACAAAATGAATACATAAATATCTACCTGTAGAAGACTAGGTGTGAGGGAGAATAATATGTGCTTGACCTCTCCCTGGCATCTGTTTTTATTTATGGAGAGAGTTTAATTGAATGGGTGGGGATAAACATAGCTTTAAGTCACATCAGCATTTGTGCAACATACCACCAAAATACGTTTGCCATCTTAGTAAGAACTAAGTTTGAATCTGACTATAATTTTAACAGTAGTGGCTCTATTAGCAATTTTTTTTTAGTAAGCATTGCCATCTAATTAATCTGTTTATTTGGCATTTTATATGGGTTCCATCCTGGGAGACAATTTAGACATAAATTAAATAATAAATAAACAAACTGTTTTACCCCCTCATAGCACTTCTGTGCTTTCATAGCTGCTTGATTATTAGAAAAATGCATATTTTCACTGTGTGGTGTTAACATAGTTCTGAGATGTGGTTTCCTTGCTGATTTCTCATGCCCACCCCAGAAATATTGTTAAAGCATAAAGGTTCCATAGAAGAATTTTTAGTACTCCTATACAAACAGAGAGAGGGAGACCCTCTGTAAAAGGGGGGAAAGGATTTCTAATTGAAGCTCACATTTCTAGGTTAGATGCTCTACATTGATACACTAACTATTCTTCATTTTTATTTATTATTTTGAATAACAGTACTGGTAACTTGGAATCAACATCATAATATCCTAATGGTGATGGAAGAGTCTCATAACATCTTATCCTTTGATTCCAGGGCAATGTCTCATCTCTATTTTCTTAGCTTCAGAAATGGAACTTACCAGGTACCAGACCAATCTCTGCTCCATTTCTGATGGGAATGAATTTATGTGGTAGTTGACAACTGAAGTAGGACATTCAAACTCTAAACTAGAAAGTGGATTTATGCAAGCTGACTTTTTCCATTCTTAAGAAACAAAAGTTATTAAGTTAATCATGTGTAAAATAGCTGTTTAGAAAAGAAGAATTTCAGTTGGTGGAGCTCCTTTTAATTCTGTGAGACAATTTGTTCTTGCTGACATCCCTGCCTCTGTAAAACTGCTTAAAGCACAAGGAAACTGTCCTCCTTTGCCCTATCAGGGTGCCTCATTTTGTAGAAGTTCTCAGTATTCTGTGTAGAAAATTCAAACATCTGCCACAGCTGGGAAAGAAGTCTTTAAAATTAATTTGTTACTCATTATTGCAGTTATCTAAAATGTTTAACGGTTAAATGTTTGCTACATTTAATTTTTAGTTTTAAAAATTACCATTTTGCATTATTTTATTTCATTACTTTATAGAATAATTTGGGGTCTGTTTTGCTGTTTTTAGTCATTTCACTTAATTTTTAATTATTTTTTATTTTATTTATTCAATGAGTAAGTAACAAAAATTGTAACAAGCAGTAATTTTCTTGCAAACATACCTTATAATATTTTTAACGATTTGATTATCCCTTTCATATAATTATTAACCCATCTCTTAAACACTGTTTGATTTCATCATCATAATATAATAAATTCCATTGAATATTCAATCTCACATTCTTCTAATCATATTAAAGACTTTACCACATAGTACTTCCCAAGTACCTCTGGTATCGAGCCCCTTTTATTATTTATATCTAAAATGTCTTATTCTCTGTTTATTTCTCTACAAAGATTCCTCAGGCCCAACCCCAACTTAGTGATATCTATATAACCCAAATCAAATTATTCTCTCCACCTTACTGCCTATACCTTAATTCCATCTTAATTTACAAAATTCTGTAACTGGAAGCCAGTCTTCCTCTATAGTCTGAGCAGCCTTCTGATTCAAACAGCATATTACAACGTGTCCATTTCTATCATTTCATCTAATTTCAACAGCCACTCATTAACTGATGGCACTTTCTTATTTTTCCAAGAATGGGCTAATTATAGCCTTGCCACTATCACTATGTACAGCAAAACTCGAGAATACTTTTTTCTCTATTTGGGGAGGAATTTTATTTAATGTGTCCAGAAAACTCTAGCCTGATTTCATAATTTACTTTCAGCATGTTTTCAATAGTTTTGTGTTTCTTTTCCCAAAAAGCTTTTTATTTTGGAAACCGCCACCAAACATGGAACCATGATCCAATCTTGCCTTGAAATTTTCCACACTTACTAGTGTTGGTCTTGTAGATTTTTGCAATTTTTAATTGGATCCAATACCATTTTTGTTCCATCTTACAAAAGTTTTCTTTTAAATCTTGCAATATAATAAATGTCTGTGTTTTGGTTCTTGCATAGTTACAACTCTCTAGATCTATTGCTTGGTTCAGATCAATAGCCCACTTTATCATCACATCTCCAACTGATTCATCTTCCTGATCCCTGTTTAGTAATAGTGTGTAAGGTTTAGCTGCTTTTTTTAACCTTCTGAATTTAATAGGATCTCATCAAATTCTTTAGCATCATCTCCAAAGTCTTCTAGTTTTTGGTCCATTTTAAACCTTTCCTTTAATTGCAGATATAAAAACCAATGCATCTTGAGACCAAGTTGTGTCAACGTGTTTATTGGTTTCATTTCAAATCTATTTGGTGCCACTTTATACAAAATATCCATGTACTTCATCCACATATCCAATGTCTTCCATCTACCTATAAAAGCCTCATATGGTGAAATCCACAGAGGCATTTTCCTGTATGTTATTTTTTGGCGGGTTACAGACCGCCGCTTTGCGGCGCTCTGCCGCCGCCTCCGGTTAGTCCGCGGGGGAGCCGGAGCCTCCACACGGCGTGGCTCCCGTGTGGACCGAAAAAGAAGCTCCAAAATGGAGCTTCTTTTAGAGTCACGTTTGCGACGTAGCGAGGCACCAGGGGCGCACTCGCTATGTCACAAAGGACGCAACGCGTACGGACGCTCAGCGTCCGATACGCAAAGATGGCGCCGGCCATGTAGAAGGGCCGGCGCCATCTTGTACGGACGGAGTCCGTATTAGGCCCAGGGGCGTCTAGAAGAGACGCCCCTTTTTTAAAATGGGACGTCCTCTGGACGTCCCAAATGCCGGTTTGTAACCGGCCTTTGTTAAAGTTCTTCTGTATCTGCGAAAGAGATTTCTGTATTATGTGATGTTCGAATTCTTTATGTACTGCAGCTTTCTAATACCAAGTGTATACCAAGTGCCAACCTTTTGTATTTAACAGTTTTTCATTTTCCAAAGTAAACCATTTGGAGATCCAATTCAATGCATTTGCTTAATAGTATAGATTTAGATCTGGTATATCTCTCCCTTCTTGCTTCCTTTGTCTTGTCATCTCTTTCCATTTGACTCTTTTTTTTCCGTCCCCCCAAAAATCTCTTTAATCCACACTACCATTTAAAAACAAACAAACAAATATGTTAGTGAAAACATTAAAATTAATTTTATGGTGTACTATTTTTACTTTTAACAAATTGACTTTATTTAAGGATAATGTTAATGTTAGCCTGTTAACACAGTAAAAGCAAATTTGTGCAAGCTTTGTATCTGTCCAAAATCAGAAGGGGAAATATGAGTCAGTAAGCAATTTTGATGTGGGCTTTGACTAGACCACATAGCCTTGTGAGCTGCTTTACCTGTTCATTGAATGCATTGAGTGGGATAGGTGAAGACCCTTCTGACATTGCTCACATTCAAAGAGGATAGATGACCACCAGCAACATCAAGGAAGTGAAAAAACAGAGGTAGTGAACTACTGCACTGGGCAGTTCAGCCATGACTGGATTGTGGTCCATAGCAGATCTCCTTGACAACAGTTCTGTTGTTACCCATGAAGTGATATTGAGTTGCAATGTTTTTCCTGAAGGTTATGAAAGCAGCATTTGAGTTTTACATGTTTGGTTTCTCCTAATTCCCCTGATTCTTAAATTCTCTTTGGTAGTTCTCCATACAGATGTATCTGCTATAATATCTCATGATAATGGATGAGACAGAAATATTGAATATTTATTTAATTTATATGCTGCCTTTCTCCCAGTATGGGATTCAGTGGAATGTAAAGACATTTTAAAAATGCAATATAGCTAACAACTTCTTTGTACAAAAGTGAAAACACAGTTAAACCAAACCTCTATTTTAAAAAAGCACAACTTAAAAAGACAAGTTAAAAGCACTTTTGAAAGCACTTATAAAACATAATAAAACAGAAACTCAATTCCCTCAACATTAAAAGCTAAATCAAAGAATAATGGGATCATAGAGTTGAAAGAGAACACAAGGGCCATCCATTCCAATCCCCTGCCATGCAGGAAGACACAATCAAAGCACCCCCCGACAAATGGTCATCTAGCCTCTGTTTAGAAAGCTCCAAAGAAGGACTGCAGTCTCTGGAGCAGCAGAAAACAAGTTTGCTCCATCCTCAGTGTGACACCTTTTCAGTTGCTTAAACAGGGCTATAATATCACCTCTTAACCATCTCTTCTCCAGACTAAACATATGCAGCTCTCTAAATCTCTCCCCATAATACATGATTTCCAAACCGTTCACCATTTTGGTTGCCCTCCTCTGGACACATATGGCACAACATATTGAAAAGCAAATGTTTCCTTAAATAAAAAGATCTTTACCCGCTGGCAGAAAGACATCAGGGAGGGTGCCAACCAGACCTTCTGGGGAAAGGATTTCTACAACTTGCTGGGAGCAGCTACTGAGAAAGTTCTCTCCCATGTCCTCAGCAAATATGCCTATTAGAGTGGTGGGACCAATAGAAAGCCCTCTCCTGCAGATCTTAAAGCTTGGGCAGGCTTGTATTAGGAGATACAATTTTTCAAGTAGTCTGGACCTAAACTGTGTAAGACTTTAACTGGACCATGAATTCTGTCCAAAAACTAATAAGCAGCCACTGAAGCTGTTTCAGCAATATTTATAAATAGATTATTTCCATTGTATAAGGGAAGAAGGTATCTTTGTACTCTTGAACTTTTCACCCTCAATCACAGCCTAGCTCCTCCAACCCTGTATGTATGTGGGCAGATTATCTCTGTTGGAGTGTACTAACATAAGCTCACCATGTAGTTTAGAACCCTGCATTGTTATTCACACCAGAAGCCTAGGTGGGTACAGCAGTTTTCATACTGCAAAAGTTTATCCCCAGTACATATATAATTGTGGCCAAGGTTTCCAGGGCACAACAAAAGGGGAAGAGGCAATGGGTGCAACCCCACTGGGAACAGATGCCTTGAGGTAGTTCAGGAGTAGACAGAATCTAGTGCAGTTGATAGTTGTGTCATGTTTTGACTGAGTTGTGTCAAAGCACATGGGGAGAGCCCAACACATTTTGGTACCTGAGGGGCTGTGCAGATCACCCCTAAGTGGTGGCCTGCAGTCACCTTCAGCTGTGCCGGATCAGGGCCACGGCAACCACACACCACAGCTCTGATCTAGCCTTTCCAGGGTGCAAAAAGCAGCTGCAAAAAGTGGCTCCCTTTTACATCCTGGAAAGGGTGCAATAGCGGCGACGCCATGGCTTTAAGGTGCTTCTTTGGCACTGCGTCATGTGGCCACCACGCCACAGGAGTGCCATGATGCCATGCACCTTGTGGAGTGGCGTATGGCATCACACCACCCTGGGGGCAGAATCAGGGTGTGCGTCATGTGGATGCTATGTCCTGACTCTGCCCCCAGGCTGGCCTTTATGGCCAATGTGCACAGCTCCTGAGGCATGGAATAAGATGCTATCTCTCAAATTACACATGTAAATGCCATATCAACCAACAGTTGGACCTTTATTCAATAGCCATGATCAATCAGCAAAGCACATCAGGCTTGCTTAAGGGAAATGTCATGGGCTGTTTTGCACACAGTTCTGTATCCTAAAATCATACAACTGCCTCAGACGTTTGCCACCTAATGCAATTGCAAGTGGTCGGAAGAACATATTGAAAACCCACAGGGCCCTGGAGGACCACACAGTCTGTTGTCACCCCAGCTCCCAAGCTCATCAAATTTAGGTGATGAATATTTTCTTATTCCAGAATAGCCAAAAGAGACCATCCCATCATAATTCACACTCTGGAGGCAGTCACAGAGAAGTCAAATTTCCAGGATTTACAGCTCCAGATTCAGATGGTGTCCCCAATCTGAGGAACTAGGGGCTGAGGCAGTGAGGGGCCCTATTCCCGAGCAGGAGGTGCCAGATGCTGAAAAGATGCTGCCATCATTTGCAGATCTGTAAAGAAATAAGAATAGACTACATGGATCCCAGAAGCCAACATGTCATAGTGGCTTGAGTGTTGGACTAGGACACCAGGAGACCAGAATTTGAATCCTGCTTGGCTAGTGTTTTCTTGTTCTTGGACTAGCTATGATTGACAATGGTGTTTAACTCCTTGCTGGCTTCATTTATTTGGACTACTGGCTTGCTGCAATGTGTCTTGACTGGCTGACAGCCACCCTCTTGTTTCTCCTTTCATCTTGCTGGATAACCTGTGACTGATCTCGACTGGATTAACCTTATACTCCAATAATATGTCTCCTAGGTCACTTGCTGACTGGAGCATAGAACAGCTCCCAGCCTTGTGGGAGGGAAGAGTGAGCTAATGGGCATTTTACCAGTCAAGCATTTTCACTCCCTCACTTTTTAACAGGCCTTTTAAGACTTTTTGAATAGACTTTCTGTTTTGGTCACTTTCTGTTTTGAAGAAACAGAATATGTGAGGAGAGGAAATGTGAGGGAAATTGGCATTAGTAACCTTCCCAAGACTTGTTATGGGCCATTGGGGAATAATATTTTTAAACTTGACATTTGTAAATGTGAGGACCTGGGGGAGGGGGCAAAACATCCTGGGGACATAGTTTGTAACCTTCAGGCCATGCGTAGGGCTGGCATTTGAATAGCCAATGAGGAATGTACACTTAATAGTTCGGGAGCAACCTACTGTATAAAACCAACTAAATTCTAGTTAATTTTGAACCACCATATTTGGTGGGAGAGATGAATAGAGCTGTAAGTCAGGGGATTAAGTTTGTTTCTTCATTAAAGAAGGCATATGTTTGATCTTAGCACTCGTTATGAAAAGACATAGTTTCTAAAGGAGCAAGAGATGTGGAGAGTTCAACTGAAAAGTGAATCGGATGAGACTGATACATCTAGATGTTCGTAATCCCATTGGAACAGTACTTTGAATTCTCCTTCTAGTTATCAGAATGTTTTGCTTACATTTCCTAGCCTTACAGGGAGATCTCACACCGTGTTTATTCACAAAGCAAATCAGGCATTTCAGGCTTGCAAATAAATTCTGTTTTATGACTGAAGGGGAGGGGGAAGGAACTCTGTGAATTAAGTAGGTTTTGATGCATACAAACTGATAACAACAACGCTGCATTATGCAGTGCTTATCTCCTCTTAGTTTCATTATATTGCATGCTAAAGGCATGAATAAGACAATTTTCCCTATGGCTGCTCTTTGTGACCTTATCCCTCTGCATTCCACAGTCCCCTAAGAATTTTCATACTTTAATACTGCAATATAGTACTGAAAAATCCTTGCAGTTAAGATTCATGCAGCTCACTTCAGATGGTGCAAAATAGCATCAAGAAACTAGGCTATGAAAGCCTTGAGAAAAGGTGAAGACTCCTGGTATGCAGATCATTTCAACTCTTCAGGGAATATTTCTAGGTTAATTGTTTCATAAGCATCTGCTAATTTTGCAGACCCACTTGATGCATGTGGGACAGTCTTTTTTTTCTCTAACTCTTTCATGTGTACATATCTACTACAGGAAGAGATCAGCAGCTAACTATCTCATTCTTATTCTTTAGTTTTTCACCCTTTTCCATTGCATGTGAAAGGTGTACGTTATTAATCTATACCATAAAAGACAGCATGCAAAACTGTATCAGCTTTAAATAGTATACAGAGCTGCTAATAACTATGCTAACTCTTGCCATCTTTAGACCTATAATGAAGTACTCTTTCCAGCATGTGGGAATTTCTATGCATGGACAATATTTATTATTATTATTCATAATGTAAGAGGGGGAAAACCTGATAGACCGAGGGGGCATGCACACTGCAAGATTATAGCAGCTTGAATCACTTTAACTGGACTCCTGGTATTTGTAGGCTTGTGAGGAACTTTGAATTATCTAGCAGACTTTCCTGAACAACAGCATCAAGGCTCTCTGGAAGATAATTCATGAAACTACAAGTCCATAGGATGGAGCCATGGCAATTAAACTGGCATTGAAGTGCTATACCTCGATAAAAGATTACAAAAAACACAAATTTCTTCGTAAAGTTTAGGGCAAAATTAAAATTAAAAACTGGAATGTGCAGTAAAGTATAACTGAAAGATCCATCCATTCAGTACTGCTGCCAACAGGATATCTGCATCAACAAGTTCCATTGTTATGTAAAGGAGATTCATGTCAATTTAAAAAATGTGTTTTCCTCCACTTTTATAATCTATCTGGAACTCATCCTGTAGCATTAATTAGTGTATAGGTTATTTTGTCAGAAAATAAGCCTTATTTTGATAAAGTTGCCACACATTGGTGGGTTACACACCGCCATTTAGTACGTATTCTATATGTACTAGGGTTAGGAAGGGGCGGTGCTTCCGCACCCCCCTAACCCTAGTACGTATAGAATACGTACAAGATGGCAGCGCCCTGTTCATATGGGCACCGCCATCTTTACGTATCGGATGCTGTGCGTCCAGACGTCGCGTGGTGTCTATGATGTCGCGGGTCCACCCCAGGCGCCTCGCGACGTCATAGAGGCGCCGCAAAAAGAAGCTCCAAAATGGAGCTTCTTTTTTGCTCCACGCGGGAGCCGCGCGGTGTGGCTGCTGCAGCTCCCTCACGGAGCAAATGGCGCCAGCAGGAGACTGCCTCAAAGCGGTGGTCTATAACCCGCCATTACCTTACTAGTATATCATAATATATCATTGCTTCCTTTGAATTATGTAGAACCAGCTATCAGAATCAGTGAAACCTCACATCAGTATTTATTATTTCTTTGACAAGGCCCGAGTGGCATCAAATTTAATATATTCATGCTTTCTCCCTTCTAAAAACAGTACAAGGGTCTTGCACCCTCTGTTATACCCTCCACATAAATGAAATGCAGGTACTTTCTACTTGGCCCAGTTCCAAATGGATTAACTTAGGGTATTTTTCCTGTGGTTCTTGGAACATTTTGCATTATACCAATTGGAGTTTTCTAACTTGTACTTTTAAGCTGAAACCCATCACAATAATTCCTGTAACACCTGTATAATTTAGCAGTATAAAAGATGTTTCCTCCCTCAACTTTATAGATGGGAAATGGTCTGTTGAAGATATAGCACCTTTGGAGACTTAGAACCCAAATCATTTCTTACTAGCTAACTGTGAGTTACCTGTCTCACCCAGGCTTTGCAGAAATCCTAATTCCCTCCTCACTGAACTTCAGGAGGTCCAAAATTCTGTGTCCTAATGCTTTAGGAAATATGACTCTGTCACCCTCAGTCTTTATTCCCCTGGCTACAATTCTGTTAGTTTCAGAAGCCAATTCTGATTTGTCCTCCTACTTCAAATCTCTCCATGAACCTGCTGCCCCTTCCTGTACTTCTCTGACCCTAGTCTCCTCACAGCCTTTTTTGTTCTTCTAATCTTGGCCTCCTCTCTGTCTCTTTCCTCAGACTCCACATTTGAGTGTCCCCTTTTACTTGTACTTCCATATCTGTCTGGAATGATCTTCCTCTGAGTCACTCCCATTCTTCAGACCTCACCTGCAAACCCCTTCAGGCTAGCCCACTGGCTGTGTTGCTCTGATCATTTTCATGAGACCAGCAAAGGCAGAATTGAAGGCAGCTTCTGTTCTGACTAAAGTGACTGCTTTGCCCCTTTCTATCTACTGAGGAAGTCTAGCTTATACCATGTCGCAGCTTTCTTAATAATGATCGTGTAGAACGATGTTATCTGTGGCATGTAAAATCAAGGAGGAAAAACAGAGAAGAATGTCGTTACTAAGAGAAACATGTATTGCCTTTCCTTTTTGGTAAAACCAATTTACTGTTTTAAAATAATAAATGTCTCTATTATGAACTGCATCACCATACAATATTGTTCTTACTTTATACAGTGCAGAGGGTGTTCTAGAATATGTTCACATAAAGCCTCATCTTACACTTTATTTCTGCTTTGTTAATCACCATAGACAATGTTTACCAGGAAAATACTTGTATAGTAACTGTATGGGACTAAGGATGGGTGGATAGAATAATTTGCAGTCCTAGGACCTGTTCTAAAGCTTGGAAAAATTACTTTTGGACTACAGTTTTCTGAATCTCCAGTGGCTAAGGAATCAGGGGGGTTATTGCATTAAAGGGTATGTTTTTATGCTGAAACAGCATCTTGGCTCATTGAAACAGCATCTCAGATTTAGTTGGGATGCTCAGATTCTCAATAATTTACTAACTTTAGCTTTCATTTGTGCCCAATCCAGGCTGAATACAGATGACTTTTTCAAACACATGATTTAGGACCCAAGGACACACTCACCTTTCCAAAAGCAGGAAGACCTCTGATGGGGGAAGGGTGGGTAGAGGGGGACATGCTTTCAGTGACCAGAGGCAATCAGCAATCATGGGAACACTGAGAAAGAGAGCAGAGCTTGTTTCCTCCACTGAAGAAAAGGATGGGGGGAAAGAAGCTGTAACTGGTATAGATTTTTTTGGGAACAAAGAATGTCCCCCAAACAGCATCCTCAACCCAGGTCTGGAATGCAACCATGGAAAAAAAAAGTGAACCCAGAACAATATGGATAACCACATGATAAAACCACCCTCTGGTCTTCTCCATGCATATTTTTTTTAAAAGAAGCAATTAAACATGAGAAAAAATGGCCCCCAGATTCTAGATATCATCCAATGAACTGGACCAAAAAGCAGCTATAATCTTGTGTGGGCTGAAGCCACTTTGGAGACCCCAAGGCAAACCGATCAGAGAGTATTCTTGGCAAGACTTGATCAGAGGGGACTTGCCTGCCTTCCTCTTCCTTAAATTCCTGATCTGTTCACTATCAACAGTCTCCTCTGGCAGATAATTCCATTTTTTCTTCCTAAACTACAAACAATTCCATGGGCTCTTGCCATGGCAGTTAAAGTGGAATGTAGGCATATGACTGTGCAGTGTGAAAGGCTCCTGAATAATATTTCAGTATCCAGCCCACCAGTGGCTCCAGATATCCTTGCCACTGCTTTATAGGACAAAAGGAGAAGGGACTGTCACTAGAAAAATAATGACACTGAACTTCATGTCCATCGTACAACCTCTCCCAACTACATGTCCAATCTCCCATTTTGGGAGAAAGGTGGAATGTAAATGCAATCTATCAATCAACTAAGATTGGGGGGGGGGACCTAGAGTTTGGGATTATCTTGTTAAAATGATTTTTATTACCCATAATTTGTTATAATATTTAACAACAATTTAAGAAGTCATCTTAATAATTTTAATGTCAGTGATGGTAATGGTTGAAATAAGTCAATACTCACATTATTCATTGGTTTTCTGATCATTTATCTATCAAAATCATTTTTTGGCATTTTGGCAAATTTAATTTTATAAATTTAAAAAAATTAATTTTATGAGCATTTCCAAGCTTTGGAGGAAACTTTACAGCACTCTGCAGGACATCTTCCAGGGGTTACCATCTGCATTTTAACAGTCAGGTAAGAATGGAAATATCACAGAATAGTCACCTTTTGTGTGCTAAGATATCTACCAATTGTTTTCTTAGAAGGACTGCCGTTGGACCATAAGAACTCTGAGGAAAGATTCTCTTCCTTGATATGATGTTTCATTTGAAATGAACAAGACTATACAAGAATGGGAGTATTTAGATTATAGGTGGAGTCAGCGGTGTCACCCGGTGCAGGGATGGGGCTAGTGGAGTCAGACCTTCTGGGGCTGTGCTTCTGGTGGGCAGGGATTTCAGGATGGTGTGCACTCCCAATCTCTGTGCCACCCCCGCACGCCACATGCCCCTATGCATGTGCCAATCTGTCCCCTGGAAAAGGACAGGATAGTGTGCGTGACACAGTGTGCACAGGAGTGTCTGGATTATGCATGAGGGAGACAAAGCAACACATGCAGGGAGATGGGGTGGTGCATGCAGGGGGGCAGAGCAGCGTGTGCAAAGGGAAAAAGCAGTGTGCATGGGGAAAGAGCATGGGGAATGGTGAGGTGGTTGACTGGGTGTCACCTCCCTCCTGGAGTGTCACCCAGTGTGTGCTGTGCTGCACCTGCCACACCCTCTAGTGATGCCACTGGGAGGAGTGCCATAATATATATATATATATATATATATATATATATATATATATATATATATATATAATTTCATACACTGAAGAATTTATTGTTATAATGATTTAATTCCATTGTTGTGTCATGTTTAGGAAGATTAGGATTATCTTTCTGGGTTGAAGCAAAGTTTCCATCTATCCTAATTTTGTTTCCAGTAATAATAATTAATTTGTTTTATTTATATACCGCTATTCCAAAGATCATAGCGGTGAACAGCAAGTAAGCTAATTAGCAAATAAGCTAATTTGCCCCCAACAGTCTGGGTACTCAGTACGATCCAACCAGATTGTATTTGAGAGTGGGGCATGTCAGTGGTATCCTCACACTCATTTATCTCTGCTATTTTGTACTTAAAATAAATGCTGCTATCCAAAATTCAAGATCCATTCAGCTGTTATCTGCTGGTCCTTGATGAAGAACTAGTCATTTTCTTCAAAACCTTTGTCCTTCCCTGTAAGAATTATGCAAAGAAGGTCATTCATTCCTGTTTTTATGGACCATCTGGGGGAGCCAAGTAAGACTCTGAACCCAAGTGTTGGAGGAATCTACTTCCACATGCAGATTTGGCATCGGACTGTTAGCAGTTTTCAAGTGCTAGTTCTTACAATCTTTGCTATAATGGAATCCAAGGATTTTTATTCTTTGAATATAGACTATGAATTTTATTTTTTAAACTGACAAACTGTTGCCAGTCTTCACCTACTAGTTATGTCAGTCAATGTACTGAACTCTCACAATTCACCACCATTTGTCTATATAAAATATCAATTGTTGCAACTGTAATGTCAAGGCTGAAGCTCATTGAATTTACTAGTACAATAGTTCTGGTCGGGAGGAAAGTGAAATCTTTACAGAAGAGGAATTGTTATGTCAGAGACTTGCAGAACAACAGATAACTATTTGCTTTTTGAAAGTATATTAACTCTTCATGCAAGAGTGAGGAGGGATTCAGACACGTTCTTTTTGAAATAAAGGGAAGTGGAGATAGGCCTGAATATTATTGTTCTTACCAACTAGGGTAAACCCATTGAACTGTAGGTTTCCTCTACACTGAACCCAAGAGGTGGCTGAGTAACAATTGTATTTACATTGTTCTAGCTGGAATCATTGTACTGTAATGCCTTAAATTACAGTTTCAACAATTAACATTTTATATAGATAAATACTATTGAATCATGAGAGTTTGATACATTGATTCATATCACTAGCAAGTGAAGAGTGACAGTAGTTTGACACTAAATAATAATAATGAATTTGAGCCATCATTCAGCAATTGATTCAATTGAGCCTACTGCAATTGGGATTGAGCAAGCAGTCAGAACACAATGTATTTCAAGCAGACCTTGAGAAAGTTGCTTTTTTTGGACCGCAGCTTCCAGAATTCCTTTGACAGCATCACCAATAACAATGATTTTGAAAAGCATTAGGAGGAAAGAGAATTAACTGCAGTGCAGCTAGCACAATGAACAGCCCAGCTTTTCCCTTCTTAAATTGACTATACTGGCAACATTCCAATGTATTTTGGAAAGATGGATAGTTTGTAGAGGTTAAGGACTGGGTACAAGGGTCTGTTACCAACTCATTTTTTTGACAATTGATCTCAGAGATCTACACATAGCGTTGCTCTGCTGAGTAAGAAGATGTAGGATGAGGGGGGAGCTGAGTTATGCCAGATCCAAACCAATTTCAATGCAGGACACAGCAAAAATCCCAGTACCACGTTAGTCCAGGAGAGGTAGTTCTAAATAGTTACTAGCACTCCCAAGAGAGTGTTGGATTCATAACCACAATACACTGTTATAGTGCTATTAATTCACTTTAATGGCTATGTCTGCCTCCTGTAGAATCTTGGGATTTGCTGTTTAGGGTGGGGCATTTTGTATTCTCAGCCAGGAAGCTCTTAGGCCTGACCTAACTACAAATCCTGGGATTTTGTAGGAGCCACCCAAAGCAGTTGAAGTGGAATAATAGTGCTATAACTGTATAGTGTGCTATTGATAGTGTTGGTGTGGGGTGAAATTCTTCACTAATTTTATTCTTGAAAGAGTCAACAAGTTATTTTACCATTTTCTTCCTGCTGTGAGAAATTCTTTGAAAACACAGTTTTTGATTTTTTTGCAGTTTGGGATTTATTTTGTGCACAGTGTGTGTGTGTGTGTGTGTGTGTGTGCGTATGCAGGTAACAGTATATTCTGCACAAAAATAATGCTTCTTTGTAGATTTTTTTTTTTTTTGCTAAAAAAATGCTGTTTCCTGCAGAGAAAAGGCTATAGTTTGGGACATATTTTGTGCAAAATTAAGATGTGTTTCTGTATGTGCAGAAAACAGCATTTTCTGCATGGGAAACAGCATTTTCTATGCATAACTGTTCTGCACTCTAGGCTTTCCAGTATGCTTAGGAAAAAGCAAATTGTTGCAGCCTCTCTTAGCTTGTGTTTTCTTCCTCATTAATACAGTCAGCCCTTGGTATCCACAGTCTTGCCATCCGCGGATCCAAGCATCTGCAGATGGCAAGCCCATGTTGTTCCCAATGGCAGCATGTGCCCATGGCCGTGCCACCATTAGGGACAGCACCCTTGTCCCATGACAGTGCGTGTATGCTGCTGCACTTTCATTAAGTTCCATTGTCCCCAATGGCAGTGTGGCTGTGTGCATGTGCCACCATTGAGGACAACATGGGCTTGAGCATCCACGGATACTGAGGGCTGGCTGTATGATTTTTACATTTTGACTTCACTCTTATGCTGCTTACACATACCTGATATATTTTCCAACTGTGAAATGTTGATGAAGTATTACATACACTCCACACTACTATGATCAGAACATAGCCTTAAAGATAATGTCTCTTCTTCAGTCTTGACAAAATTAAACAATAGTGGAAGGATTTGTAGGGATGCGGTGCTAGGATTTTTATTCGTAGTTCTAATGGTATCAAAAGCTACCTCTTGGAACATCCCTGTTTTTTCAGAGCATAGTTGCAATTTTCACTTGAGATGAAGGAATTTTTTCACCAATAATATACTATACAAGATGTACAAGGTAATTGGGTGTGACCTGGTTCTGAATGGGACACTGAGATTCATTAGCTTTATAAAAGACCTGCTTCTAGTGGTGATGAAAACTGCTATAACCAGTTGTTGATTAGAGGCAGAGTGGTTCCTCCTCATGAAAAAAAAATTTAGGAAAATCATGAGCTTGTACTCTTATACTTTATGGGGGCTGGATCAGCCTTACTAGTAGGCAGAGTGAGATGGCTACCTGAGGCAGCTGATTTGATTATTGTGGAAAGGAAGCACAGAGTAAAGTGCTTCATTTGTTATTGTATTTTCTAGTTCTAAGGATGAAGGAAGTATTTGCTGGAGAGGACACCCTTTCCTGCTCCTTGAACTCAGACAGCAAAAGGCTTTGAATCAGCCCTGTGTTTGGGGGCATGTTATGTCCCCCACTGTCTTTATCCTCAGAAATCTCAAGTCTCTTCACTTAAAGTCCAAAATACTTATCAGTAAGGTCGTTGTTAACTCAGTGTGGTAATTTATACTGTCATCAGCAGGTTTGCAGCCATGACACCAATGGTCCCTCAGGAATAGCTAAGTCTGGTAAGGAAGAGAAAGGCTCTGGCATGCTTGCCGCTGATGGGGTTGTCTGTGCCCTGCGTTATTCTGGTCTATCTGCTTTGTTTGCAAATCCTGAATGTGTCGAAGCACCATTCGGCAAGAGGAGAGATCTTCAGGAGTTTGCCAACAGCATCATGGGTGGCCTCCTCATCACCTCTTACAGAAAGACCAGTTCCTTCCCAGGACCTTCAGTCTCTAGGAATCCTGGTATACCTGTGGAGAGATGCAGTAATAAACACTGGAAGCCAGGCACACCCCACTGTTATCCAGTGCAGTCTGCACCCCTGTAGGAATGCCTCTGGTAAACACTTATACTCCTTTTGCCATTATACAATAGTCTGATGAGTCTACTATACTGGATATTATATTGTTATTCTCTGAGATATGTATAACACCCACAGCCACATACATATCAACACAATTGCCTGAATTTTTGGACTCCATGGAAACTATCCTTTTGAGAGACTGTACTTCAAAGTTCAGCATTACATTACTAAAATGGCCATCTTCATCAGGTGGGATAGCAAAGAGGATTCTATGCAACAGAGAGGCTTCTGCAATACAGCTGTTCCAGTCTTCTGTTTCTCACACTTACATCTGTATGCATGCACTGCTGGAAATGGCATATTAATCGACAGGCACTGTAGAAATAAGATTAGAATTTACATTTCAGGCACTTTAGAAATACAATTTGAAGCCATGAGACTATAAGAATTATTGCTGGTCACAGAGAATCTTGGTAGATCTTAAATACAGTGGGCCCTTTCTGGATCCCCCTGCGTAAGTATGCACACGCCCCATTGCAAACAGTGGGGCTCGTGTTCACAGTGCGGGATAGAACATGCACCATGGGGGCATGCACCATTTCTTTAATTATCACGTGGCTTCAGCGTAAGCTTGAAGCCACATATAGTGCGCCTGTGTATGGTGCAGGCACACTGTATTACTTTTCCACATAACTTTACACTGGTAAATTCAATTGAAGATCAAATTCTGGTGTGTTCCCAGTTACATATCAACTCCACACATATTACAGATGTTCTATTGTTTCCCCAGTGTTAGTAGAATGCAATGGATGATTTATAGAGCAGCAAATAAATTGAAAAGCTTAACTGGAATAAATTGTTTTTAATTTTTTAAAATTACATTTCCAAATTACATTTAATTTTTAATATATTTATATACAAACCTTTTGGATATTGTTCTTACAAGGAAGCCTACAACAATTAATAAATGCAATACACCAAAAATATTTTTATGAGTCATTTAATTAAATGCCTAAAACACAGCACCAAAACTTGAATCCGCCATAAAACAATGAAGTATTAGTTAAGCCAAACGAAGAGGCATGGATGAAAAGTCCTTTTCTATTTCACAGAGGTGTGCATTCCAAAGTTGTAGAGCCACCACTGAAAAGACCTTGTTTTTCAAATATCTTTCTCAAACATGCAAATCTTATGGGTCTTTCTAGTGAATGTCAGAGACCATTTCAGGGTCTAGATACATCTGCATGAGAACAGCTGGTCCTTTGTGTAAAGTGGTACTAAAGTATCAAGGCTTTAAAGATCAAAACTAGTTTGTTAACTTGAGCTTGGGAACAATACAATTGGCCCAGTATCAATATTTGGTACAGCTCCTAAGCCCTTCCAAGCATCGTGTATTTCTGTCCTGATCGATGTTTCCATGCAATATTTAAAAGCAGTTATTTAAAGAGCTGCAATATGTAGATATAGCTGGAAAAGTTTATGTAAAATAGTTATAAATATTGTTACAATTATTGTTATAATTTTTATTTTTCCAGTTTCTTAAAAGTAACCAGAATCTTGCATTATTTTTCATTTCTTAAAAGTAACTTGTTTACTTGAAAAAATATCTGCATATAGAACCCAAAGGCACACCTTAAGTCAACACTTGAACCATGTGATATTCCATATTCACTGTTTAGTTAGGCATTCCCTAATGATGATGGTGATATTATTATTATTATTATTATTATTATTATTATTATTATTATTCATTTATATCTCTCTTAATAATTAGACTCAAGGCAACTAACATGTGAAAAACAATACATATTAAAACTACACAAAAGCTCCAATAAAAGTATACTTTTAAAAATTATTTTTAAAATAATTAAACAATTGATAAAGTTAAAAGTGTATAGTAGTGTATGGTTTTATATGAGGGATTTTTGTTGTTAATTTTGATTTTTAATCTGTGATCTGTATTGTATTATATCTGTAATCTGTAATGTATTGTATTTTTATTCTGTTTTGTAAACCGCCGTGATCATAGGAACGGCGGTATATAAATAAAATTTCAATCAATCAATCAAAAAACATTCAGCATTTAAAAATATTACAATTCTTTAAAAGACAACTTATAACCTTTTTCAAAAAGAAGAAAAGGGAAAAAGAAAAGCACTACAAAGCATTAAAAACTCACTCCAGTCCATTTCTAAGAGTCTGATGGCATTAAAATGTTTTAACTTGTTGATAGATGGAGAACAATGATGAGACCATTCTGACTTCCTTAAGGAGGGTTCCATAGTCTGGGAGCAAATACTGCGAAAGCCCTCTCAAAACATATCTAATGATACAAGTAATTAAAATGTACGATTGCAATGTGAAAGGAGTGAAGTTATGCTTTGTGGAATTTGAGCTGTAATGTAAGTTGTATAATAGTATACCTTTGTAATGGAAAAAGAAAAGGACAAGAACTTATTGGCTGGCATCTTATCACTTAGTCCCAGTAGACCCAATTAGTCCCAATAGAGCAGACCTATTCAATCAATTGTTGAATGGTTAATCATGTAGATAAATCTAATGGATTGAATGGGTGTCCTTTAGTCTGGACTAAAAGTGAATTTAGGCCATTATCTGTAACAAGTTCTTTTCATTATCTGTGAGGGGAATAAATGTCGGATGTAACCAGGGTGAGCATAGCTAAAGGCATGCTTGCTTCCTCTAGCTAGGTTCACAGCTGGTGAACCAGATCAAGAAAGGTACTCTTAGTTACAAATGCTCCCTGTACTGTGTAGCTAGTGGTGAGATAGCCACACTCCTAAATGGTGCACCTGGCCTTTTAGGACATTTGCAAACTCTGACCCGAATTAGTTGCAGACTACTATCCAGATTCAGCTTCTCAGCTACTCATCCAACAGTCATTCAGGTCATCTCACAGAAATCTGTTCCTTAATTCTTGGAATAAGGAATGAGTAGTGTAACTTTCCTGCATTTAAAAAACAAAACAAATATCTAATAATAATTATTGTGTTTAATAACTGTATCCTGGCATGGATCACAGGACTCTTTGTAGTATACCTAGTCTTTTAATTAAAAGGAGAAACTATCTTTCCTAGCAAAATACAAAGTGGTGTTAATCATCACTTATGGGCAAAAGGGGAAGCATAGGAATGTCAACCAAATCCATAGACCTTCAGTTTGGAGAGTCCTACATCACTAACTATGGCTGAAATACCCAATTTTTAGTAATATGTCTGATTTTCTCTAGTTGGCATTTATCACTGACACCAATTCCTCTTTTTTATAGGGCATTCAGCACAAAGGCCACTGCAAAGCATTTCATAGGCAGTAACAGTTAACAGCCAGAACCTATTTTTAAACACAAAGCAAAATGTCTAAGGGCAAGATTGTAAAACACTGAAATGGCAAATAGTGACAAAATATTCTAGAGTTCAGCTGTATGACAATATAAGGGTATATCAACCACTTTCTCTTTTAGTAGAGTGCTGGATTTAACACATGTGCAGTGAATAATTAGCATGATAAATTACATTAATATGTATTTGTTCATGATCTCCAGAATTTAGCTGAAAGTATGGCGGGGGGGGGGGGACTAGTATGGAGCAGCACCCTTGATTCTCTTTTAGTTCTCAGATTTTAATGTTTTTATTCATTGTTTCACTTAGGATATTTTGAATATTCTTCAATTCATCATATTTTTCATATTTATTCATAACTTCACTGATTGTAGTTTAAAGGTATTGTCCATTGCCCAGAGATCTCTGATCTTTGAGTGATCAAAATGTGCAATAAAATGGATGAATGAATGAATGAATAAATAAATGTACATACTGTTTTTTGTTATATGATAAAATGACCCAGACTGTATTGGATGGGATTAGAAATTCCTTGGTGTCCTTTTTTCTTTCTTTCTCAATAATTACCTCTTCTTCCCCACCTCTCAGGGCTGCCAGAGAAGGAAAAGATCATTCTTGCATAGTCATGAACTCTTCCTTTCCAGCAGGATTTTAGAAATAGGTTGTGAACTCCATGTTATTAGGCTGAGGATGCATGCAACCCTAGTATTGCGAGTTGTCCATGCTTAACCTCAGGCCTGCTGTGGTCTTACATTGTATAGCTGGCTATGCTTTTATAAGGCTAAAAACTCACAATACCTAACTGATGCTTTTTTATGATGTTGTTAGGAGAAGTTCTGCAGATTCCAGAAGACCTCTCATGAAGATTTGGAAGAAGATAAGCACCAGGTATTAGAGAAATTGACCTCCCAGATGGAAAGTGAAGTGATCTTAATTGGATGTAAATGTGAACATGTAGGTTTTACAGTTTAGAAGAGAACATCAGAGAGAGAACACTGAGAATTGGCGGGAATAACCTAGAAAGATACTTACTTTCTTATATTCAGGATTTGATATGGACTTTTTGTTCTGTTTCTGCTGCCTGATGTTTGCTCCAATTGCACACTTGCATATTTGCCAGTGAAGCAACATTACAAACACATATCTGTTGTGCTTTCATATCCGAACAAAGCCAAAGACATATTATCATTCCCCTTGGAATCTAAAACATATGCCCTCACAACTTGAAGCCCTCACAAATGTGGAAACTAGTGTCACTCAGTGCACAAAAATTAAAAATATAATGGGAGATATCTGTCTGTTTATTGTACAAAGCTGACATAAGCTTTCCCAGAGCCTGCATGAAACCCTAATATTCCAGAAATGATGTTAGAGACGGACCATGTTTTTGTGTGGAAGGTTTGAAACTGGCCTGAGGCATGCTTGATTCAATAAATTCCCCAAGAGAACATGTTATTGGCCCTCTGGCTCAAGAGTGTTCCATGTAAGTAGCCTGTATAGCCTCAGGAATTAGGAAACACACACACACACGATTCCAGAAAGTTATATCTGCAGATTGGAAGCCATCAAAGATCTCACATATTTTTCAAATCCCTTTTTAAAACCTGTTTTTCGAATCAGTGACATTCTTTTCTTCCACAACTGTTTTAGAAGGGTCTTCTCCAGAAATGAACATCTCTAACATTTACAGAGGGTTTCATCCTTCATTCATTAAGAGAACCAAAGTCTCAAAGAATTCCAGTTATCTACTTAGAAATATATTTTTTTAAATTAAAGGAAAAAAAACTAGGTGGCAACTGAAAAGGTGCCTTTCCCTTCTTTAAATTACTTTAGAGAAATGATTTTAAAAATGAAATATTAACAGGCATCACTGTGGCTTCTGTTCTTTTAATACTTTTACTACAAACACTTCTCCACCGAGCAGATAGCAGCTCCAGTGTTCATTATGAGCTCTCATTAGGGTCTAGCAGTAGACGCGTCCTCGCCATAGATTTCATATCTAGTTAGGTTTCATGCACTTTTGTGGTAGTGTATTTTGCTATACAAAATATGTGACCGAATAATCTCCCACATTTGCAGATTTTCCTCCAACAGCCCCCCGCCATTCCACTTACTTTCTGGCTGCTCACAGTCAAGATTTGCAGCACATTTGGAAAGGGTGAGGGATCCATTGCTGAATCTAACACCACAGGCTGACCATTGGATATGATGTGTGTGTGTGTGTGGGGGGGAGGTTGTGGAAAGGCAGTGTGCAAGTATGTGTATGCTAGGGATATAAAAGTTCACCTATTTTATTTTCAAGTGCAGTAACAAAGTATCATGAAAGTTTTTGTTTTCGTTGAGTAAGATTACAAAACAATTTGCATGTTCTTTTTTTAATTTTCACATTTGTGGGCTGTTTTGAACAAATTAAATTGTATTCATGGTTTGCAATCTTTACAAATCTTCACAAAAAGATCCTGAGATTCAATCAATCACAAATCAGTATCTTATGCCAACCTTATTTTTTTGATAAATTGAGATGCCCTTATTCATCAAGGAGGAAAAAATGTTCAAGTATTTGTTATATCCTGAACACGTATATGTATTTACATCTGTGAAATGAATGCATAAGGATTAAAAAAATGTCAGCATCCTCTTTCCACTGGTGGCCAACTAACTACTTATGCAGAGATCCCCTATGGATTTAGTAAGTATATCTTTTGGCTCATGTCTTGGTAGCTTTGAGGTTTGATTTATAACTGTCAGCTTTCTTCAGTTTGGCAACCTACAGATATTCTGGACTGTAACTCCCACCAGAGCTGAGCCAAAACCTCTCAGAAGACATACTTCTGAGAAAATGCCTGACATTTCTCTTTTTGACATCCTTCTAGAAAAAGAAGGCCACTTTGCTGAATTTCCTCTTAATAGTCTCTGCCACTTTTTTATAGGACCGCCATCTCCCCCTCCACACTATGGAACAATGCTTTCTTCTCTGGAATGCAGCAGCAGATAATGAAACTTATTGGTGTGGCAAAATCAAACAGTTTAGAAAAACGCAGAATAAGTTTTATTTATTTATTTATTTATTTATTTAAGTTGCACTTACTGCTACTGTTAATGGAGAAAAGCTCTTGGGAAATTTCCCTGGAAATTCCCCAGAAAAACTCCTGGGAATGTTCTCCTTCTCCTGCTAAAATCTAAAGAAATTGCCTCTTCAAGTTTTGTTGTCACTATTTAAAGAGGTCTTTTGCACCTTGCAAAGGGCAGGATAGCTGTGACATCATGGCTTTACGACCCTCCTTTGGCACTGTGCCATATGGATGCAGCACCACAGGAATGCTGTGATGCTGTGCACAGTGTGGAGCAGTGTATGGCATCATGCTGCCCTGGTGGCAGAGTCGGGGCATGTGTCATGTGGACGCTACACTCCTACTCTGCCCCCAAGCTGGCCTTTAAGGCCAGTCTGCACAGGTCCATAATGACATCACTAGGGCCTCCCTTGTGTGGTATCACCATCATTTTGGGTTTTGGCCCCAGAATCTCAATTTCTGAGATACTCCTGACATATATCAAAGTTCCGTAGTTTTTGAGCGGATTCATTTGCCAGTAGAGTATATAAGAATAAGAGTTAGAGTCAGTGAACAGATTCATCCTAAATATTCAAATGACCTTTTACAACATGATAATTACACTTTATTTTAATGTGATATAATAATAATAATAATAATAATAATAATAATAATAATAATAATAATAATAAAATAATAATATTTATTTGCAAACCAATCCGGGCGGTTGACAACAGTAAAATATAAAATATAACAATTAAAAACACTTTATCCCTCCCCCCCTTAAGACAGTATTAAACAGTATAACATATTAAAAACACAATATCAAAGCATAAAAACAACAATTAAAATTAAAAACCCTGATATCCCTCTGTTGATCCTCAACCATCACTAAGATGGGGCATGGGAGGAATGAGGGAATCAGGGAACCTGGGCCGGGATGGTTAGTCTGGAAAGGCCTGCCGGAAGAGATCCGTCTTGACCGCTTTTTAAAAGCTGTCTAATGATGTTATCTGACGGATCTCATCTGGCAGGTCGTTCCAGAGTTTGGGGGCGACAGCAGAGAACGCCCTCTGGGAGGTCGCCGCAAGCCTAGATTTTAAAGGCTGTAGTAAGTTCCTCCCAGAGGACCAGAGAGCGCGGGGAGGATTTTTATTAGTGGCAATGATGGTCATTAGATGCTTGCAGCAAATATTTGGAGATTTCTAAATTAGCATATTTTTAAATAAGAGCATTTGTAGCATGAAGCAGGCAGTCTCGATGATACTTGTTCATTTGGGTTCTCTCTGATAAATGATACCATTCTCTTTCCATTTAATGTAAATATGGTCTAGTTTAACTCACAATGCTGCAATTAGTTATGGCAATAATAACTGACGACAGTAACTGCATTCATAAGCCTGTAAAATGTTATAAATACTTGTGTAATGCCATGTAAAAAATTCCTCCAGGTATAGCATCTTCCCCACCACAGCAAAATGGGAGCCTGTGGATGGTTGCTTTACATTTTATATCCACCATTTATAGACTGTAATGGCTTATTCAGAAAGTTATGACCGAGCATGTTAATCAAGCATGTGACAAAAATACTTCTGTGTGCTTCATTATCATACCATAAACTGTTTACAGCCACTTTTGTGTTTTTTAATGTTATAAAAGTATAGCCAGTTTTGATCTTAAAGGGATGTTTCTTCTATGTGTATGGCTCATATTAAAACAGAATATGCAATCCAGGATATAAGGTAGCATGAATATGCATCACCAATTTACGTACACCAGGAGGTGGCAACTTTGATTTACCCAGCCCCTCCAATACTTTGTGGATACCTTGAATGTGAAAAGCAAACTAGAAATACTGCTTGAAAACAATGAAGAGATGGTTAAAGTGTTTGTGTGTGCTCGTGTATGTGCATGCGCATGCACACACTATTTGACGTTGACTTTTGACAGCTACAAAATCCCATTTAAAATGCAGATTTTTGGTTTGTTTTAAAGGGGAAATTCAAAATTTTCACACAATGTCACCAGTACAGTTTCAGGGGCACAAAAGGATCATGTGTTGCTTACCTGTGACATTTGTTATTGTTATTGTGTACCTTCAAGTCACTTCCATCCTATGATTAACCTAAGACCAACCTATCACTGGGCCTTCTTGGAACATTTGTCCGGGGGTGGGGTGGGGGATGTCCATTGATTTCCTCTGTATCTGAGAGACTTTGACTTGCCAAAGGTCACTCAATGGGTTTCCATTGCTGAACCAAGTAGTTTAGCTCCCCAAGCGATTTTCAAATGGTTGGGGAGCAGGGAGATTAGCAGAAATGTGCTGAACTATTTTCCTTTAGCTGGATATGCTGCAACAGTAGATATCTCTGCTGTTTTTGTGATGTCCTGATAGTCCTTGCAGTGCATTCAGCCAAAAGACACATCACTGTTGCTGATCCCCTCACTCTCTGGCCGGTTACAGACCGGCACTTTAGTGCGTGACGAGCACGCACTAGGGTTACAAAAGGGCGGTGCTTCCGCACCGCCCTAACCCTAGTGCGTGCTTGTCACTCACTAAACGGCGGCGGCCCTTCCATACGTCCACCGCCGTGAGGACGTCATGGCCGCGCCGCCTCTAGACGGGGCGGCGCAGACGTGACGTCCTTGCTCTGCACCAGGGTGCTTAGTGCGCCCTGAACACGGAGCAGGAAGGAGCTCCGTTTCAGAGCTCCTTCCTGGTTTAGTCCACTGGGCACAGCCTTCAGACGGCTGCGCCCAGCGGACTAAAAGAGAAAGGGACCAAGTGGCCCCTTTCTCTTCTCCCTTTTCAGGCTGCGGGGAAGCGGCATTTTACTGCTTCCCTGCAGCCTGAAAAGCGGCGGATCGGGGCCTCAGCGGCTGCCGCTCTACACACTGAGGCCCCGATACCCCGGGGAAAGGGGCGGGTGCAGACCGCCCCAAATGGGCGGTCTGTAACCCGCCCCCGAAAACCTAGAAAAGGGTAGGTTGATGCAAAGGGGGAAGGCTGTGCTACTTAGGACAGGGATTGGGGTAGGGGGAGTTGGTTGCTGCATGGTAGGAAAAGAATTCGGACATATGAAACAAGCAAACAAAATGTAGTTGTGATGTCACCAGGCAGGCTTCTGACATCATACCCTACTAATAGGATGCCAGCCCATATTTGCAAATTTTCTTGTCCTCAATGAGAAGATTTTTTTTAAAAAAAAATAGTCAAAACAGTTGTCAGCTGCTGAGATCCCAGAATTTAACTTGGGAGACAAAATTCACACAAACTGACCTAGCCACAAACAACATGCCAAATTACTACCTACCTCCTTATAATGGATATGTAGGAATAGTGAGAAAGGATAGAGATCACTGCTAAACGGAATGGAACTCTTATTTATACAGAAAGATCAAGCAAGATCAAACCAGAAAGAATCTTCAAGACTTCATGTTGTGATCCTGAGTGCACTGAGGACCATAGTCTATAAGAAGGAGTTCAGGCAATACATTGGTCCTGGGTCAGGAGAGTTAAGTAGGGGCCTATGAATTTCTGATACTTCCCATACTAAGCAAAGCAAAGTAAAGCAACAGGAGCAGCAGCAACAACAAACACCCACAGGCCCTTTCCACTGAATTATTTTGCAAAGATTAGCAGTTCTTCAGGTATTTTCTTGGGTTTTTTTTTTTTTTTTTGGCCAGGACCTGGGTATTTCTCCTGTGAAATGAATGGATCATTTCACCCTGTCAAATGGGGCATATTCACTTAGACTTCTGAATTCTAGTTGTTGATCATAGCTCACATTGACACTGTAATCATGAAGACTACCATTTCATTATATAACATATATTCACTATGTCTTTCAGGTCCAGATTTTACAAGTACTGTACTTTTTAAAAGCCACCCATACAGAAAGTATCCTCATAAATGAGAATGACAAAAATGACAGGGAAGGACTTACTTCATATTTTATCATAACCATATTTTTCTAAGAAGAAGGAAAAACTACAACTTTAAAATGTCATATTATGCCATTATTTTTATTGATAAAACTTAAGTAAGGACTTAAGGTTCATTTGGATCTTAAATCCTCAATTTTGAGAAGGAACTCCATCTTGGGGCCTAAAGCAGTCTTGTCCTGACCTACAAAATTTCTCTTGAAGGCCCTGCTTAGGACTCTTGCTAGTTTAAGGGCTAACTGCTCCAACATTGTAAGGAGAGGAGCAGTATTTTCTTGGTCACATGGATTCAAATGAGCAGCAGCTGTTTGGATTGGTTGTCTCTGTGCACAAACCCCCACGAAACTCCCTAGTTCATGGACATGCACACTTTTCCAGGAAATATATTTATTTACAATGGGCCCTTGTTATCCGCTGGGGTTTGGTTCCAGGGCTCCCTGTGAATAACAAAATCCGTGGGTGCTCAAATCCCATTCAATCCAGTGGCATAAGAAAATGGTGTCTGTTATACAAAATGGAAAGTTAAAGTTTGCAATTTTGAATTTATGCTTTTTCTGAATATTTTCAAACCGTGGATGCTTGAATCCATGGGGGGGGGGAATCCATGGATAAGGAGGGCTGACTGTACATTTATACCTAAATATGTGCATATGTGTAGATTCAAATAGCTTGTCAAGCCATTCATTTGTAGTGTGTTTATTTATTATTGTAAATACTGCCTTATCTCTGACTTGTTTTTGCATGCCTCCATGCATTGCCTCTGGTTTACACAGGATAATCCTAAATGTGTCTACCTGGAAGAAAACCTCATTGATGTAAGAGGGACTTACTCTCATGTAAAGGCTCTCTCTGTAGCCCTGCTTTCACTTTGCTGAAAATAAACCTCTCCAAGCCAGTCAGTTGCTGATTCCTGTAGATTGCATGTTCCATGGTCGGGAACATGCACCCTTGTCCCCCTGCACCTGTCAAAGGCAAATGCTAAATAGTGGTACATATGTGCACATGGTTCCAAACTGAAAATAAATGGGGGAAATGACAGTTCCAATGGGGAAAAAAAAATAACAAAACATCAAGCCATTCCTTGATGCAGAATCAAAGCAGAGACTATTCTGGGACACAGACCACATATAAAAAGGAGTGGGGAGGAAACAGGTTAAAGGAAAATAATTAGTGGGAAACAAAACACATATAAAAACAGATCAGTGGGGAACAGACTGCATATAAAAAGGGAAAGAACTGGATTAAAGCACAATGGTTTTGACTTGGGACTCATTGAACATCATGTGCCTACACAGAGCTAGCAATGAGATTGAAACACATTTTCAGACCTTTCTAACAGGCTATACAGACCAGCAAGAAATGCTGGCTTCGGGGTGGACTGGGGGCATGGTGACCACCCACCACCTGTGCTGACTCCACCCTGATATTATACCGCCTACCCAACCAGATGGCGGGCAGCATGATGACATTTCTGCAGTGCAGCGTTTACACACGCTGTGCTGAAGAAACAGGCAAAAGCCACCGCTGGGGCAGCAAGGGCGGCATTTTGCTGGCTCCAAAAGGAGCAGCTTTCTGCCACTTATTTTGGAGCTGGCAAATCACCAAATCGGGGCTGTGCCATGTGGTTGCTGCAGGCTCGATCTGACGCACAAAGAGGTGCTGGCAAGCCACTCCTTTGGGGGGGTCTGTTCAGCCTCTGTTAGTTGAAGATTATTTCTTTAATGCTATCTTTTTGCTGTGATTTATAGCTGTCACTAGACAAGATTCAATATTAAACAAGTATGTTGATTTAGGCCTTGAGCAGATGGGACAAAAGGAGCAGCCAGAGGCTCCTCCCACCCACTTTCTGGTCAATATGGAACCCCAGAAACCAGAAGCGACGGTCTCAAGGCGGGCCCCCAAAACAGTCCACAACAGACTGCCAGCAAGGAGCACTTTTTTGTGCTCCTTTTTGCACAAGGTTTGAATTGTC
>NC_056523.1:245281341-245299218 GCF_019175285.1 Sceloporus undulatus
CCTCTCCGCCTCAGAGAAAGGCAAAGACAAGCCTTATCTGAACAAATTTGCCAAGAAGAGAAAATCCCTGATAGATTCCCCCCAGTGTTTCAAAAAATGTTAGGACTTTTTGCACTGGAGTAGTAAAATTACGTAATATCCAACATGCTTTTTTATTTCTTTTTTTTTTTTTTGATTACTTTTTTTTTTTTTTTTTTTATTTTTATTTTGTTTTTTATTTTTTATTTTTTTTTTTTTTAATTATTTGTTTTTGTTTTTATTATTTTTTTTTTTATTTTTTTTTTTTATTTTTTTAATTTTTTTTGTTTTTTTTTTTTTTTCTTTTATATTTTTATTTTTTTATTTAATTTTTTTTTTTTTTTTTTTTTTCTTTTATTTATTTTTTTTTTTTTTTATTTTTTTTTTTTTATTTTTCTTTTTTTTTTTTTTTTTTTTTTTATTTTTTTTTTTACTTTAATTTTTTCTTATATTATTTTTTTTTTTTTTTTTTTTTTTTTTATTTACTTATTTTTTTTTTTTTTTTTTTTTTATATTTATTATTTATTTTTTTTTTGTTTTTAACTTTTTTTTTTTTTTTTTTTTCTTTTTTTTTTTTTAGATTTTAGTTTTTTTTTTTTTTTTTTTTTTTTTTTAGAGGCTTTTTTTTTTTTTTTTTTTTTTTTTTTTCTTTTTTTTTATTTTTATTTTTATTATTTTTTTTTTTTTTATATTTTTTTTTATTATTTTACTTTCTTTTTTTTTTTAGTTTTTTTTTTTTTTTTTTTTTTTTTTTTTTTTTTTTTTTTTTTTTTTTTTTTATTTTTTTTTTTATTTTTTTTTTTTATTATTTTTTTTTTTTTATTTATTTTTTTTTATTTTATTTATTTTTTTTATTTTTTTATTTTTTTTTTTTTTTAATTTTTCTTTTTTTTTTTTTATTTTTTTTTTTATTTTTTTTTTTATTAATTTTTTTTTTTTCTTTTTTTTTTTTTTTTTAGTTTTTTCTCTTTTTTTTTTTTTTTTTTAATTTTTTTTTTTTTTTTTTTTTTTTTAGAGGCCTCTGAAACTATTCTTCATACTGGAAACAAATAACAAAATTGCTGTTGCCTTAGTCCCCAATATAAAGTACCCCTACTGAATCAAATTACTGCCCATTTTGAGTAAAATCAACTTTTTATTAATGGGTTACTCTAGTTGGGAATACCTAACAGGATTCAAGTACACACAGCTACTGAAGCCAATTCAAACAGTCCCATTAGAAGATTTATTGTCAACACAGTGCTTAGCTAATTTTGCCCACACACACAATGAGAAAGCAACATTCTCTAAAGCTTTTATAGAATTCAAAGGCATATACCTTTTCCTTATGCACGCCGAAAGGTTTAAAATTGAAACTTAAAAATGCTTTAAACACTTGGTAGCAAACAGCAAATAAAGCTTAGGTTACCCACTAGACATAATTACAACAATAACAATTTGTTATTTATGTCTAGGAGACCCAGAAAAATCAAATTCATGACATAATTAAGGCTGGTTAGAAAAATGATGGCAATTACATCTTCACATGATGTCATTCCCCTGGGTATTGTGTACCAGATTTACAACACAGTGCAGCCCCAACCCCTCCTTGGGGTAAACAATTTAACTCTGTTTTGAAAATGGAGAAGAAGCAACAACAAAAACGCATCCTTACCCCTGCCCCCAACACCCACACAGGTTTATGTCCTCTGAATTTCAAATAGGGATTTCTCCTCTTCCTTTGCTCCCCATCAAAGTGCCACCACACAGCTGGATGAATTGTTTGGCTAGCATTATTTCACTACTGTGTGTTTAACCAATGTTGTACAACCCGATTTGGTAATATATAATGGAGGAAACGTCTACATCTTAAGTAATGCTATATTGTCATTCTTAACCTTTAAGTAAAAGTTGTTTCTTGGTACTTACCATCATGATTACTTGCTACCATTAATCGACGATGCAGTGTTTTAGGAATATAGTACCATTGAGAACAGCATCTCTGGTGGTATCAAAATAATTAAGACAACAAACAACATATTAGCCCATCATGGTGCCTTTCAGTTGCACAATTTCCTATTGCTCCTCTTTCATTCAAAAAAACCCCATACAAAATATTTTTGAGAATATTGGGTGGCAGACATCTCAGCACCTCAGTTAAACATTGTGAACTTGTTGTTTAAGAGGCCCACATGACCTTACACAAAGCAATTAAGAGCAATGTATGTCAAATGAAATTAATAGTTTTTCCTATGCCAGATGCTGGCCCAAAACGTCAGAAAGAAACTCTTCTAGAGCCATGGCCAATAGCCCGCGAAAAACCCCCAAAAAAAACTATGAAATTAATAGTTTTACCTAATTGTTTAATTTTTCTTATTTAGCGGCCCTTCATGTGTGGAAAGCCCTTAAACTAGGGCCTGCACAAGATGTGGCCCACCAAACGATTTCTGGAGGCCTGGGGGCCCCATGTTTTCTCAGGTGGACGGGGGATGTCCTGGCTCCCAGACTCTCACCTGATCACACGGGGCTTGGTAGAATGGGAGAGCAATGGACTCTCTCCCCCACAAAAGAAAGAAAAGGGAGGGACGGACAAAGGAATCAGGAAAAGGGAGAAAGGAGGAAGGGAGAAAGAAACAAAGGGGGAAATGCAGGAGGAAGGGAAGAAGATAGGAATAGGAGGGGAGCGAGAGCAGAGCGAGAGAGAGAGAGTAGGAAAGAAGGAAGCAAAGAAAGAACGAAAAGAAAGCAAGAAAAATGAGGGAGGAGGGATGGAATGCGGAGCCGCCTGGTCGGGTGAATGACTTTCCCTCCTTTTCCCAGACATGTCCCCATCTTAGCCTCCCCAGGCGAAGGGATTCCACAATGTCCTCTATTTTGAGCATGGCAAAGAAGCATGGATTTGCATTTTGCTTCCAGCTTTTATTTGGTCATGCCCCCCATTTTTTTAAATGTCCCACATTTCACCTAATGCCTGGATTTTACCTCTAAACGGTTGGCGGCTCCCCGATCCACCCTTAGCTGATTCTTAATTTTGGCCCCTACTCCTTCAAGTTTGGCACCCCCTACCCTATTAACCCAAGTTGATAATACGAATGTTAAATCTAACATGCCAGACTGGAGTTTTATTACTAACCCTTTTGGGCTCGCAACTTCCTGCTAAGATAGGCTGACCTTACCTGAGGGCTTCATCCCCAGCTCAATGTAGGGCTTGAGAAAATGGGACAGGATTAACACAGACTTAACCCATGCTATTCGACCTGGGTGCTCACCTGGGTTTTTACTTGGGCCGGTGTGGGGCTTGTGGATAGGGCATTCACTAATTACTTTGCTGCACCACCACTCCACCTGAAAAGTCCCCCTTACTGCCTAGATGCAGAAGAATCTGGGGGCAACCTGACTGAACCCTGTGCCCGTTGCTTTGTTTTCATTCCCTGTGTGGCAACAGGGGGTTTCTCAGTAGGGAACTACAGCACGTAAGGTAAGGATTGGCAGGGCTGTGTGTTCAAACTGCCAAGGTTTGAGGCAGACTTTCCAGAAACCACAACAAACTATGGGTCAAATTGCCCTACACTAAATGCTGTAAAGGGAGCCAGATCCCACCAGATTCCATGCTGTTTCTGCCAGATCCAGCTCAATCTTGTCCTGGTGTTTTGGCTAGTATTGTCCTAAACAGGGCTACATGACGCCCGAAGGGCTATAGCCCTTTTGGCCCATGTGGAGCCCCCAATGTGGTACCCTGCCTCTCAGTTTGGCCCTTTATTACAGCCACAGGCCTCTCAAGCCATATTGGTGCGAAGGAGGTGTTTCTACTGGTGCTGTGCTTTGTGTGTTAATACATTTATGTCTAGTTCACTTACTGCTGCAGCTTGTTTGTGGATTTTTTTTTAATCCTGCAACCACATGTGTATATCTGTAATTCACTAAATCAAAATTAGCCTGTTTTCCTTTGTATGCTTGCCTCCTCCTGCCAGTAAAGGGAAAGTGTAATGCCAAGCCTGTGACTGTGTGCATACAACACATCAAAATTACAAAAAGAGGCAACACCTGCCTTTCCCGAAATGCCGACCAAACCAGGGGGAGGCATCCTTCTGTGCAGAACATGATCAGGTGACATAGGTGACCATCCACCAATCTGGTTCCTATCCCTGCTCTCAACACCACACATGATTCCCCCATGATCCCAATTTGGGGGATTCAAAACCACACATCCTAAAAACTCATTTCTTCCCCGAACCGTGGAATAAACTGGAGGGGCTTATCAAACTGCTTACAAAGCCTTCAGGAATATCAGGATACCAAAGGCTTGGATTCGGTAAGAAACACATTTTTAGCTGTTTGTAATTCAGCCACCAGTCATCGGTAACGTTGTTACCACCAGGAACTTGATTGCAATGAAAAAAAAACACATTTCCCTGCTATCATTCTAAGCAAGGGATTCGCTTTATATCTAACCAGAATAAACTATGTACAAGATTCTATTGTTAGTGTAATAGCTCATTGGCTATACTTTTTAAGGACAATTCCAAGTGGAGTTATGATATATAAAGCCCATATCTTGAAACACGCATCTCCCACTGTTAAACTTGTTTTTTTAAGATCCTCAAAGGAGCTGTCTCTTGGTCCGATCCACTGCAATTGGCATTCTGACCATGTTTAGTTGCCTTCTGCGTGGCTGCTCTCATCGCTGAGGAGCCTTTCCATAAGGAAAAGTCTTCTAACAGCAAAAGCTTTTGACAGTTTGTTTGCCGAAGGACTTTTTAATGTTTGAGAGAGCACTTTACTTTACTCTCCTTCACACACCCCAGTTTGTTATTCCACTGCTAAATAGCGTCAGGCAAAGCAATTTGAGAAGCCAAGAAAATGGGATATGAAGTCTGGACTGGCTACAGGTTGGGCTTCCTAATATAAAAACACAAAAGAGTTAGTACTAGAAGAAACATTGATCACAATGAAACCAAACCAACTCTCAAGCTTCTTACCAGTGAGGAATAGTGAAGCGCATAAAGAGCTGTGTCTAAAGGACTTCATTGATGAAAAGCTTCCCGTATTATAGTGGAGATCTTTTTCGATCATCAAACCTTGGTGGTTCTAGTCCAATCTTTTCTCTACAAAGAATAAAAATAGAGTCATTAATTGCCAATGGTTTCACTAGGCAATGGCAATCTGTCCCATTTAAAAAAAAATCAGGAAAATTGTACCAATTTACTTGAATTTTGGTTTTAATTTTGGTTTCTTTATCAAGTATAGATAATCCATGACAACATGTGACATGGTAGCAAAACCTGCCAAAATCAATAGAGCTTAGGAGATCCATCTGCTAATTTAATACATTACCACTGATACCTTTTTCACTGTTGTAAATGTAAGGTACTGCACTTAGGACAGAAAAATGAAACTGCACAAATATAGAAGGGCGAACACTTGGCTGTATGAGACTATGTGTGAAAGGGATTAGGAATCGAGTAGACCACAAGTTGAACATGAGCCAACAGTGCGATATGACAGCTTAAAAAGACCAATGTGATTCTGGCTGCATCCATAGAAGTATAATGTCTAGATCAAGGGAAGTAATACAGTGGTTGCCTCGGGTTACGAAATAATTCGTTCCGCGGCCGCTTTCGTAACCCAAAAAAGCCTTCGTAAGCCGAAAACCCATAGGCGCTAATGGGGAAAAAAAGCCGCGGCTCTTGCGCGGCTCCATTTAAAATAGCGCCGGAGTTTTTTCGTAACCGAAAAAAACTTTCGTAACCCGAAACAATAAATCCCTATGGGATTTTTCGTATCCTGAAAAATTCGTAACCTGGGTATTTCGTATCCCGATGGTACCACTGTAGTGCCACTTTATTCTGCTTTGTCAGGCCCCACCAGGAATATTGGTCCAGTTCTGGGCACCACAATTCAAAAAGGATTGTTGACACACTGGAGCGGTGTCCAAAGGGGCACACTAAAATGGTGAAGGGTCTAGAAATTATGCTTTATGAGAATGACTTAGGGAGCTGGGATGTTTAGGAGAAGGAAGGTTAAGAGGTGATACGATAACCCTGTTTAAATATTTGAAGGGATGTCATATTGAGGAGGGAGCAAGCTTGTTCTCTGTGCTCCAGAGAACAGGACCCGGAACAATGGATGGAAAAGAAATTCCACCTCAACATTAGGAGGAACTCCTGACAGTAAGAACTGTTCGACAGAGGGACACACTCTTTGGATAGTGGGGAAGTCTCCTCTTTGGAGGTCTTTAAACCAAAGGCTAGATGGCCATCTGTCAAGTATGCTTTGTTTGAGATTTCCTGCATGGCAGGGGTTAGATGGCCCTTGTGTCTCTTCCAACTCTATGATTCTATGATTTTATGATTCTATGAACGACTGAAGCCTGTTATGCTTTTTATTTTCACGAGTTTTTAAATCACAATCTGCAGCCACCTCTACAAGCAACAATTTTAGTGCATTAAATAATAGTTGCCAGTTGCAGACTTCAGACACTTTAGTTAAGAGGTCTGCAACTGGCAACTACTATTTCAGTATTCACATAAACTGTTATTTAAAGCCATATTTTAAATGGTTTAAAATATTTTAATACACCTGCCCCCAAAGATGTCACTGACAGTATTTATTATTTTCTTATCAGACAAGGCGCAGTTTTCCCATCGTCTCTTTTTTCATTGCCAATATTAATCAGAGCATCAGTGATGTCTCTGAGATGGTTCTAAAGGACGAAGAAACTAAAATAAACAAAAAACCCCAAACTGGATGTTATTTTCATTACTATTTTTTCTTGCTTGCCTGGTAGCCAGCAAGTCTTTTAATTCTACATTAAGATACACAGAATCTCTCTTGTTCTTATTCTTCCAGTAAGGTATACAGAGCGAGTATCATACACACACAGAGAGAGAGAGCGAGAGAGTTAATGAAACTTATTACTAATAAACAAAAAGAAAAGTAACAGCTATCTAATATATAATAACAAAATAAGATATATAAGATCAGATCAACAAAACAAACAACATAAGACAACATTTAATGACATTAATATCTATACAGAGAGTTTTTTGAAAACAATAAGCCTTCATAATGAAATATGTGAGTAAATATGCAAAAAAAAAAAAAAAGGATTCTGATGCTTTTGGTTATTATTTGCTTTTCTTTTAATCCAGGGAGTTCTCACCCGTCTCAGATCCCTCTGGCCTGCACTTACAGGGTAAAGGTCTTTCTCGCTGGCGCGAGCTAACAAAAAAACTTTCAGTCCACCATTCTCTTACCTAGAAGTTGAACAGCTTAGCCTTGTTGACCTCTTTCTTGATTTTTATTGGAACAGCTATGGCACATTACAGTTCCTAGTTTAATTTTAAACTGAATTCATTGTTTCTATTTCTTGTTGTCTATTGTAGTTGCTTCATTTCACTCTTCAGACCACATGGAATAAAGTTTTTTAAAATATGTGCTAATGTATTTTGTTAGAAACTGGAAAGCTTTAACTACCTACAGAAAACCCTTTAGAATATTTAGAATATCTGTGCATTCAGGAAATATTGAATTTTAAAAAGAGCATGTTGATCTAACTTGGAATTCTAAAATAGCCTTTTACAGCATTGTATATTGAGTTTCAGATGGAGCTGAATGAAACCAGACTGTTTTGTCGCACTTCCAGCATTTCTATACGTAAAAGACACTCCCTTCCCAAATCTAATAGAATAGAACTTTCCCTAAGCTTTCGGCAGGTGTCAGAAGTAGGGGGGGGGGATAGCATTTTGTGAGAAGAGGGTTTTCTTCCTGCCAGGATTGTAGAAGAGGGACCAACGAGGCAGAATAACTAACAGGTCACACTTCTAAAACTTGAATGTTTCATTGGAGACTCTTCAGTTACTGTGCTTTGGAGTGGAGTAAGGATGGTACAGGGAGGTGGCCATTCTTACATGCCACCATTCTTCACTATTAAAAAACGGTTTTTAAAACACATTTTCAAAGCCTCATAACTGCCTAGCCTTTCACTTACCCTCCATACAAGTTGCCAGCTTTTGTTTCTAGGATACCTCTCTGAGTGCCCCCCACCAATATAATAATCATAATATAATAATAATAATAATCATAATAATAATAATAATAATATAGGCATGGAAATAAATAACTCTCCAGCCCTCTACAGGACTTTCTTTGACATGTAAAGTTACTTAAGACCATTGGCCACTATTTTTGGAATAACGGTTCATAAACCTCCAAGTGGCCCTGTGTATTTTTTTACAAAGTGTGCTTTTTCAACGTGTGTTTTCTGTGTATTTTTGGTGCTTTTAATGCTAACAGGTCTGCCTTTGTTTTAACAATGATGTGATGATGGTGGGTGGTGATATTGATATCAGCAAGTCTCTGAGGCATGGCCAATGTAAGTTGCTCTGATTTTTACAAACTCATGAGCAGTGAAGAAAAATCAAGGTACCTTGACCAAGTACGCACTTCTGAGAAGACAGTTGGTGTAGGAAAACCTGAAACCGAGGGCAAATCTTGTTAAACCACCTTGACATGTTCTATATGCATAGACATGTTTAACCCATGTTAGTGTTTAAACCCTAAGGGTTTGGTTATGCAATAACCCTCTAAAATATGCAAGAGACCATGTTAAATAAACCATGTCAATGTTCAAATGTGCTTCGTGTGTTTTGGAAGGGGGGGGGGGGAGGTTGGCCAGAAAAGGAAAGTACATTCTGCATCTCTCTAGTAATGATGCCAAAATGTCCTCCATTTTAGCATGCTTAAGAAACATGCATTTATATTAATGCTTATTATATATAATCTTTATTATGCATTTCACATCGTACAAATACTGCAAATACTATCCAAATATTATCCAAGGTGGATTACGTACAGCATTTAATGAAAAAAGATTGAAAATAGAGAGTGGTATAAAGACAAGAACTAGCTACTGAGGTTATAGTATCTCCTGGTTTACTTATATGCAGATCAAACAAAGATGCCAATGTAGATAAAAAATCAGTGGGTATCGAAAATAAATAGCGCGTTACATCAAATAATGGGCAATCAAAAAAAGGGAAAGTCTCCAAATTGTATAATCTACTACTAGAAATATACATGGCGCAAGCGATTATAAAAGATTACATGGTAAAATGGGCAAGAGATCTAGGATCGGAGCTTTCAATGATGATTGACAAAAATGCATGAGCGGAAGAACAAATAAGTTCACCGTGGCCTAAGAATTTAAGGAAAACCACCTGAAGGTCATGCACAGATGGTCTTTATCCCCCTTGGAGACTTAAAAAAAATGTATTAACCTTGATCAAGGACATTGCTGGAGAGATGTAAAAAAAGAGAAAGGGACAATGTTTCATGTGTGGGGAGATGTAGAGAAATTCAGCAAATTTTGGAGAGAGGTGCATGGACAATCCAGCAGATCTATGAATCAAATTTATAATGAATCCTAAATTATACTTGCTAAATATGACACACAGTATTGAAGCCACGGAGGGAAAAAAAATGTTGGAGGATTTTGTTGTATTTAGTGTGGTGGAAATTCCTTGTTGAATATAAAAAAGCTATAGAAAGATGGAGTCACCTTTGTCAGCCAGAGAGATGGTTTTGCAATAAAGGCTTGGAGTTTAGGAAAACTAGAGCAAGGAATAGTGAGTGCCTTTGACTGATGGAAGCTGGCACCAGTAGAAAGACAAACCTAAACTAATGAGATAAGGACCTTCAGAAGCCAAGGTTCGGATGAATTCCACTGAATCCTACAGGAGGGGGTACAGGAGTGATGATGCAGTTTTACAGTATGCATGTATTTTGTTCTGATTGTAAGAATTCTGTATGTTTAAATTGTAATTAGCCAATCAGTGGTATTGAAGAAGCTTCTTTGTCTTCCATATATAAAAAGAGCCATTTTGTCTTGTTCGCGGGTCTCAGCGTTTTGGAACTTGAATTCCACTGCGTTCATTGTTTTCCTTTGTCGACAATTGGAAATAAACTTATGGATTTTCAATTACTAGGTCCTCTTGCCCATTCTATTGTTTGCCAATCCTAGAAATCTAAGTTCCTGAAATTTCTGTTACATTAGTTACAGTGGCAAGAATACTAATAGCCAAAGCATGGAAATCAGAAGAGAAAGCCCTAAATGGGAGGATTGGATATATAATGCTTTTTTAATTATTAATTTTTTTGTTGTCGTGTGTCCTCATTCCTAAAAATTGTCCTACATTTGGGCCTAAATTTTGTCCATACATTGTCCCGGTTTGGAGGTTGATAGTTATGCAACCCTACATTATATAGTATAGTATTGGTACCATGTCATCTGATCAAGTCTCCTTGTGCAGTCAAACGTACCTCGTCTATGTGGTGCCATGATCTTCTATGCGTGTGCCAATAAGTCATTGAAACTTCCCATAAAATTTACGAGCAGCTTTTGCAGTTGGCAGTGGAAGTGTAACGTAAGCACGGTATACAATCAGCAGGATTGAAGACACTTGCGGCTTTTACAAGTCATCATTTAGCTTAACCACGCTCAGAAATCCTTGATCATTATGATTTGTACCTCTTGCCAAAGCACGAGGGCACAAACACACATTAGCAACAGTAGAGGTTAGTCACAGCTGTAGGATCGAAACCACCCTTTCTTTGAGCGCTCCAAGAATGTTTTCACCAGTTCTGGAGCTTCAGCACAAAACATGTTCTTCAAGGAGGCAAAGAACAAGTTGAGGACTTGGCTTCAGATTTGTGTGAGCAATCTTTAAAGCTTTGCTGGCAATTTTCTCTGAAGCTTCCAGCTTTCTTCATATTTGACAGAAAACGTCAAGCTCTCTCCCTCAGCAAAATGAAAATGTGTGCATGTCAGGTCGGCCAGCAAAACTCTCCCCCTCTCCAGCCGCACTGTTTCACTGCATCCAGGCCAATAACTACCACAACGGGATCATTCCCAGCTTATCTGAAACACATTCCATATTCTTCTAAGCGCTCAAAGGAAATGTATGAATGCTCCTCAAGCTGAAGAAGATTCCCCACAATTGGTAATGACCCAGGTCCTGGTGGACGGGCTGCTTGTTCTTCATTCAAAATTGTATAGACATTAAAAATAATGGCCACCAAAAAGCAGGCAATGGTGACCTCTGAAAAGAAACCTCCATAGTGGCAAAAATTCATTATCAGTAACGGAAAGATCTGCAACGGAGAAATACCAGAAAATGAATTACAGGTATTTGTTTCCTAGTACCACCTCGCACACCCATTTCCAGCAAAACATTTGCAGTTTCAGCTTCTCTACACTCAGCAGAATCCTGGTGCCTCTTAGTTCAGGGTTTCCTCATATAATCGAGAACACAGAGGTTCTCTCTGTTTAATCCTCTATAGGACTCCTACAATCAGACTATTACTATACCCTTGTAATAAAGGCCCAAGCATCTGGAAATACAGTAGTGTGATGCAACACACCTGCAACAGGTAAAGCTTTGTATGCAGTCCCTCTGTCCTATACTCGGACAGGTCTTGGGAACTGATCTTTTTTCTTAAATATTAGTATGGCATGTTTATTAGATAGATCGTTTTAATGCCTGTAAGTAATTGCAGAGCTTGGTAGAATTCATCTGGTTTACTATTTAGTTATTTATTTGTAATAAATGTATTTCTCACTTATTTCTCTTATAACTAAGGAGTTTACACACAGGGAAAAATTGGAAGTTTAAATGGGTCAGAATTGTGCCTAACGTATTAGGACAATTGCGGCAAATGTTTTCACCATGTGCTGCATGGTTCCTTGTGGATAATAGCTGGGCTCTTAAAGCCAACATATTCTCAAGTAAGGCAGAGGCACAAACGACACACAAGAGAAAAATGCTTGCTTCTTCCTCCTGCGCCTCTGTGTGTGTGATGTCTCCTCTCTAGCCAGGGCTCTTAAAAAAGCAGCGTGATGCAAGGGCAGAGAGAGAGAGAGAGAATGAATGAATGGTTCCCTGTCTGAGCCAGCAGTGATCCCCAACCTGTCCCTTTAAGGGATTTTGGACTTCAGCTCCAGAAACCCAGACTATTGGTTAAACTGGCTAGGGTTTCTGGAAGCTGAAGCCCAAAAATCCCTTAACGGGACAGCCTGCCCTCCTTCTGGCTCAGACCAGGAGGCCACGTGTTGAGTCCTACTCTGGGAGCAGCCAAATGCAAAACGCAAGAGAACGGTACACTCCACGGATGAGGGAGGACGGAGGGCATGTAGTAAGAAGGATGGAAGAGTGAGTAGTAAGAGCAGTTACCTATTCTTCATTCATTCATTCATTCTCTATCTTTCTCTGCCCTTGTTGGGGGTCATGTGTGAAATAATTTGTGTATTTGTTTGCTCTTTGTGGGATGCATGCACTTTAATCATTATCGAGATCAAGGCACATTTGGTTCTGTTGTGTGAAAACCATTCCTGCATTTGTGTGCAAGGGCAGGTTAATCTTGGATTTTGCACAGGATACACAGCACTTGCATGTGAAAACCATTGTGCAATTGTGAGTTAATCATGGGTTCTTACCATTTAGCTTTCCAGTTTTTCCCAATGTGATTATAAACTCCTAAGTTTATAATAAAACTGCTGTCTACCACTGAATAATTAATGCAGTTTGACAACACTTTAACTGTCATGGTCTATCCTTTGGAATCCTGGGATTTGTAGTTTGTAATGGCAACCAGGCTCTCTGACAGAGAAGGCAAAAATCTCTAAACAAAACTACAAATCCCAACAATTCCATAGCACTGAGCCATGGCAGTTAAAGCAAGCGCAAACCATATTAATTGTAGTGTTATGCAGTCTACATCTCATCAAATCAACAATGTAATGAGGTATGGTATGTCTTTTTTTTAACACTATAGCTGAATTTTCTTTTAAAGATATATGGGGATGTGGCTTCAGAGGAAAGGATTGGCCCATGATTCAAGTGCCAATTTGCCCTGTGCCTTATACTCTGCTGCCCTTCCATGTCTACATAATTATGGTGCTATAATTCCACTTTAATTGCCATGATTGCCTCTATGGAATCCTGGGACTAGCAGCGTAAGGAGGGGCACTTAGAATTCTCAGCCAGAGAGGCTCTAGTACTTCTGACCAAACTACAATTCCCCAGGATTCCATCAAATGCCAGCCATGGCCACTTAAAGTTAATTATATTGCAATAGGCCTATAGTGTGAAAAAACCATTTTCTGGCTATTGCAGATATAACAAGGTAGACCGATAGAGCTACAGTATGTTTTTTTCCCCCTTTCAGGTGGTGCTGTGAGAAAACAAAAAGAGGGAAAGGACACTGTTGTGCTGTTACGGACTTTCATTGTTGTGTGAATTGTGACAAGGTGCTCTTGCAAGATTTATTCAGAGGTTGGAATAAGGGCTGAGAAGAATATGACTTGCCCAACATCATCTGGTGAACTTCCCATGGCTGAGTGAGGTTTCAGACTCTGGTCTCCCAAAATCGCTAGTCCAACACTCAAACCACTATACTCTGCTGGCTCTATAAAGCATATATCCTGAAAAAAACAACACAGAGCTTTCCTATGAAAAATGCCAAGTGATATGGGGAAGATGAAATACTTTGGCACTAAGCCTAGCTTACACCAAAGCTACATTCCTTCCACAAAGGAAGGCCAACTTGTGTCAATAGCTGTGGAAAACCCAGTGGTTATTGACTAACAACTTGCTGGGAGTTGTTTGTGGGTTGACTACAAGGGTCCATCTCCTTGGAAGCAGCCACCTTGTAAGACTGGTCGTTGAGCCGGCTGATTTCTGCTGACAGATGCCTGTAGTTTGAAGATGTATTGAACTGAGATACAGTATTGTTGGCACGAACAGTCTAAGCAAGGAGCGGCTTTGAAGCGAAGCTGCCCTTTCCTTACTTGTGCCTCTAAAGCTAGAGTTGTTTACTGCAAACCTTCCTTCTCCAGATGAAGAATTTCTGGCACAAGTTTGGCTTCACTCCCCTGAACTTCGTTGTGGTAATGTTTGCAATGAATCTCCAAGTTGTTTTCAGGAAATGGAAGGTTTAGATAGCTTTGGCCAGGACTTTCAAAGTTATAGGACATCGCCTTTAAATCGAACCCTTTCCATATCTTTAGCAGTACAAAAGTCTTCATATCAAAGGGAAAGGAAACCAGTACAACTGTTAACTGCAAACATTTTACTCAGAATTGAAAAAAACTTATTTCTTTTTGCTTTATTGCTGTGTGTCTGCAAGTCCAACTTATGGTGGACTTATTTTCTTGGCATAATTTGTTCACAGGGAGTTTGCCTCTGCCTTTCTCTGAGCCTGAGAGAGCTTGACCTGCCCGTGGGTTTCCTACCTGACCCGGATTCAAAACCCTTATCTCTAGATTCATAATCTAATGCTCAAAACCATATACCATAATTACTTTTTGGGACTATATTCCAACAATCCTATGACAATGGTCATGCCAGCTGAGGCAGCTCAGAGTTACAGTACAAAAAAGGAACTTTCCAAGATCTTCCTTTTATTTCCTATAGAAATATTGCTGATGGCCGAGATTTGTAACAAAAAATAATTGCCTTTTCCTTTGTTTTATTATTATTATTATTATTATTATTATTATTATTATTATTATTATTATGGTTTCTGAATGTCTGCATTAGTCAGAATTTATTTATGCCTTTGGCTTACATCCTGCCTTCTCCCAGAACTGGCAGTGAAAACAGTTTACAAGATCAAAAATGTTATGACATATAGTTATCCAAAGATTAGTTGTGGATGTTAAGGAGAAAAAAATTATTTCCCTTGTCTTCAGAAAATGGTATCCCCACCCAACATCCCCCTCAAGATTAGAGTGCTTCCAGATACAGTAGAAGAACCCTAGCTACCAGTTAAAAGTAACTGTACAATTATTGTGCCTTTTTCAGACTTTGGAAATTTTCTTTTTGGGGGCTGCAATTCTTCAAATAACCAGCATGGATATTTTCCACGGTGTAGTGAATAAATCAATGCATGATGCTCCTGCCTGGTTTCCCAGCAAAGTTCAGTTCAAAGCAAGGCATTGGAAATGCACAGGTACTCAAAGTGTGTGTGTGTGTGTGTGTGAGAGAGAGAGAGAGAGAGAGAGAGAGAGAGAGGAGTTCATCACATGGGACGGATCCCGTGCAGAAACTGAATTTAAACTGGGGGAAAACCTGCAAAATCTAGTAGATTTTCAGATGATATCGGGAGTTAACCCAAACAGAAAGGGGACAAAACCCACAAAAGCAGGTTGATTTTCACACAACATAAGGTTAATGAGCATTAATGTGACATTACCCCGAATGGAAAGTAAACAAAATCCGCTCCTTTTTATTTTCATAAAATCCTGAAAGTAAAAAGGAGCAGGCTTATTATAGCTTATTAACCCTGACATGTCTGAAAATCACCCCGCTTTTGCAGTTTCCCCCCAGATTTTTTAATCCTGTTTCTGCACCAGATGCATCCCGATAGAATAGAACAAATTTTGTTTACCACTATTGCATATAAATATATCTTTTTAGGAGCTAACATTCTAAAAAGTGAAGAGGGTCCATATAAAACCAAACTAAGGGCCCGAACAGAGAGGGTCACTTTGGAAGTATGCTATTTCAATGATGCATGCGTCCTAAGAGGCCGGGAGGTATGCTAAAGCCACACACATAACCAAAACAAAACAAAACAAAACCTGGAGCGTAGCTTTGGAGCAGCTTCTTAAGTTGTGCGTGTCATTTAAACATTATACCTCCAAAGTGACCCGAAACAGCTTTATTTTGGACTCTCTGTTCGGGTCCATAGTTTCAGCTTTCAGATTCATGCACACTCCCAGTAACTTGAAATATGTAAACAACTGGTCTCGGGGTGTTTTTCTCCCCTTACTGAATACTTTGTACTCAGCATATATAAAGGGCACTTCAGGACATAATTGTGCCCTTTGTAAAGAAAGAATATCTACAAGGGTGTCATTATGCAGTTTATAGGAGTCTGATATCACTCTAATTACCATAAACTCCATCCTATGAAATCCTAGGGTCTCTAGTTTAGTTGGACATTGGTAAGGACCTCTACTCCACTGTGACTCAATGTGGGGTCCCTGGACCAGTTCTACTTCATGGAGAATTTCCAAGAAATAAAGAAACAAGTATAGCCACCTGGTACAACTACCATACCAGTCCCTGGGACATATGAGAAGCAAATTGCCAATTCTCCCTATACATCAACAGTCTGAGAAGCATTGCTCTAGTCCACTCCACTGAACTATAGTACTAGACCTCTTTAGCAGAGCGTGCTGAGAGCCTCAACAAACTACAGATCTCAGGATTCCAGGCAAAGGAGCCATGGCAATTAAAGTATAGATGTCCTCTTGAGATCAAGGATGAGCAGAAGGTAGAAATGAATCTACTGATAGATCTTTGAACAATCTGAAGTAGATTTCTGACTCCTAGGGGATTGCCAATGGCAAGAATACAGTGGGACCTTGATATCTCCTAGGTTTTGATTCCAGGACCCCAAGGATACTGAAATCTGTGTATGCTCAGGTCCCATTGTATACAATGGCATAGTAAAATGGGGTCCAGTATATAAAAAAGCAAAATCAAGGGCAGACTGTATTACCCAGCGCCTCTCCCTTCAGAACTTGGAAACTTAACTTGGAGTAACCAGAGGTGGGTTTTTCATGAAGAAGGAATACTATAGCTGTTCAGTAATATATTCAGTAAAATAGGAAAATGAGTGTGGCATAGTGGTTTGAACACTGGCCTATGACTCCAGGCTCTGGAGACAAGAATTCGAATCCTCGCTCAGCCATAGAAACATACTGGGTGACTCTGTTCAGGTCACACACTCTCAGCCTCCGAGGATGGCAATGGCAAACCCCTTCTGCAGAAATTTGCCAAGAAAACCCCACAATAGTTTCACCTTAAGGTTGCCATAAGTTGAAAATGACTTAGAGGTACACAATAACAGCAAGAACAATACCCTAAAGGCTAAAAGCATCTGAGGAAGTAGACCAAAGTCTAGGAAAGCTCCTGCTGCCAACTTCTTTCAGTCATCAGTCAGTCTCAAAAGTGCTACAAGATCTTTCTGTATACTGATTCTACACACTAACATGGCTAGATCTTTGAACTGTATCTTTATTGTATATATTCACACACACAGACACACACACACGTATATACACATATATGACCAAATGCATCTGAGGAAGTAGAGTTAAGTCTAGGAAAGCTCATGCTATTGAGTGAGTCTCAAAGGTGCTACAAAGCTCTCTACTGACTGGCTCTACAGAGTGACACAGCTAGATCTTTGCATTGTATCTTTAGTGTGTGTGTGTACATACACACACACACTAAAGATACAATGCAAAGATCTAGCTGTGTCACATATATATGACCAAATGCATCTGGATCTGGGGAAGTAGGCGAAAGCTCATGCTACTGAGTCTCAAAGGCGCTACAAGATCTCTCTGCATACCAAAGGCAAAAAAGTCCCCCTCTGGTCTTGCAAGCTAAGCAGACTCAGCCCTGGCTAGTACTTGGATGGGAGACACACACACACCCTGCGCCCCAGGAAGACCAAGTACTGTAGGCTAGATCTCAGAGGAAAGAAGTGGCAAAACCACCTTTTGACCAAGAAGGAAACGTCAAGGGGGGGGGGGGGGGGGGACAACCCCCAGGGGCAGCGTGGGGTCAAAGGGGGGGGGGGGGGGGGAGCGGCAGACCTGGTGCCAGCCTTGCCAAGCCTGCCTCTGAGATGGGCTCACCTGCCGAGATCGCAGCTTTCCTTCTTCTCTGCCTGAGAGACTGAGCTGGGCGATCGAGAGGCTGGGTCTGGGCTGGAGCCAAGCGCTGGGACGCCCAGCCTCTGCCTCTACAAGGCTAGGCGGAAGAAGAAGAAGTGGAGTGCTCCTGAGCATGGAAAGAGGGCCCC
>NC_056523.1:245299243-245322487 GCF_019175285.1 Sceloporus undulatus
ATTGAATCATAGGATTTAATCAAAAGATTACAGCTACAGTTGCATTCGTGATTACCTAAAACGCATGCGACAGGACGATCGGCCAGAAAAGCTCAAGATCAGTGAAAAATTACCTGCGTGTGTTGCTGACTCTGTTTAATAGATATAACAAATCACGATGCAAGCCATCTGTCTTTGTGGTACCGTTGTGCTGAGGGAGGAGGAGCAGATATGGTCTGGAGAGATGTTATGGAGAAATGTAATAATGCTCTCGCAGAAACAGACGCATACCATTGCCCCCTATTAGAGAGTATTCTTTAAATAATTTGGAAACCTTTACATTTTTCACATTGACTATTTGATCCCTGAAAATTGTGGGAGAGCTTCTATTTAGTTGTCCATGCCAGCAATGAAATTTGGTACCTCAGGAAGAAGATGGAAGAGATATGTGCAAATGGAATAGGAAGTTTATGTGAGAGTCCGAGGTGGGTTAGTGGAAAGATGGAGGTGGAGGGCAGAAAGTTGGATGAGCGAACCCGGGCGATAACGTCATAACTGTATCACACCAGGTTCTCAGCCCGCCCGGCCGGAACAGCACCGAGTGGGGGCACGGATTTTACTCCACACAATTGTCCCTCACTCATTCCATTCCCCCTTCTCTTCCCTTCCCGTTCCATTCAGCACGGGAATGTTTTTGAAAGATGTTCCGCCCAGTTCTCAAAAAATTTCCCCTATGGAACGGATTAAAAACGGAAGCGCGGGGGAAACGGAACGAATGAAGGGACGGTGGTGTGGTAAAATCCGTCCCCACTCGTTCGCCCACTCGTCCCTGCTCCTTCGTCCGTGCTCAGAACAGAAGGAAGGACGCAGAGCGATAATATTCTGGTCCAGAAAGCGTGACGGGAAAAGCAAGATGTTGCCAATTTGAGAAGAGTGCGGCAGTATGATGTAAAGTGGGTGAAAGGAGAACATTGGACTTGTGGGTGGCAGTTACATGTCAGGGTTTTGTGAATATGTTTTAAAGGTGTTTACTGAAGTTGTCTAAGCACTATCTGCCAAACAGGTTCATACCTTTGGATTGCTTGCTTTTAAAGTTCGTACCAAACTGCGCAAAGAAACATTCATGCCCTGTGTGTGGGAACCTACCAGCCCCAATGTTAGGATGCAAGACAGAAGACCAGAAAAAAGTATATTATCTAGTTTCAAAATAATGATGTACCATGAATTCTAAGCTATTTTTCTACATGAACCCAGTATGCTCCCTTTCCTATTCTTCTTCATACCAGTATCTAAGAGACTTAGCTGTCCAGGAATCTGGGGACGGATGGACTTCACTCGCCTTCTTTCCTTTTCTCTCACTAACAGGACCGTGATATCAGACTTCCACCAACAACATGCAGAGTCTATGGGGAACAGTGCTGGATGGATCACAAACACTTTCACTCTTCGACTCATTGGTGTAAAACTGGTGGCTTTTATGTCCTTCCATAGCCCATATCCTCCGCATAGGTCTTGGTGTATTTTGAGGGGTCATTGGAAGGTTGGAATCTCTACCAGCTTGGTGCAATGACAATATCCTTCTACTTCACCTTTCCCCCATTGCAGATCCTCCAAATAAGCTATTTCTAGCTGTCTATGGTCGGGGAGGGGCTGAGAAAGTCTTCTGCCCTATTCTTATTGCTAGATTCACCACTGTGCCATCATCTACCAGGACCTCTGAAGGATTCTGAGAAATCTTGGAGAATGGCCCCCATCATGGTTACCTCAATAACAAACTAGTTGCACATTGTAGTCCCCCCAAAACGTAAGTTTCCTAAGCTTGGAAAATGACGCAAATCAAGGCTTATTGGCGTTTGAGTCACAGTTGTTTGATGCAACAGAACATTTTTTCTATGCCTGAAGAGTGGAAGGCATTTTTCATAAACTTCTCTGTCTTTCTCTTATACTGGTCAAGGATGACAAGTCAGAAAGTAATCAATGGAGGAGGAAACCTCATCACATAATTTCTCTTACATCCGTTCTTATCTTTCTGTTTGACTATGGACAAACCCGGAACTATTGCATCAATGGTTGCACTCAACTGCTGATGTGCTCAAATAGCTCTAATCTGGTTAAGTACTCCCTTGGTTACTAACAATGGCCCATACTTTCAATGGTGGTGGGATAGTGTCTCCATGTCAGACATGCATTTGCTGAAGAAGCCACGTAAAAGTGCCAAATTGCTAATAGGTAGCAGCAGTAGTGTGTGGGCAGGGTAGAGGATCTGTTATCGAGGACAACAGCAGTGGCACTCCAGATAAAGTTTGATAATACCTGCTCAGAAAGCGGCATTGTAAACTCCTTTTGTAACGTCTATTACCATAAAACTTTGATGAGGCAATCAAAATAAAACCAGAAATTGATCCCGAAGCTACATTCCCATGTAGAAGCACTAACAAGCTGTTGGGGTTACAGCAGAGAAAACCCATAAGACCACTTTGCTCATGACACAACTAGACTCAAGCCAAAAGGACTCATGCAGCCTGTGACTGCTCAGAGGTGAAATGAAAGTCTGAAGATGCAAAAACATTATCGGAAACATGGAATTGAAAAGCTGCATTGTGGAAGTTAGACCTAGTAACCCCAAAGAAGTGGAACATATAACCTTGCAGTACTTGGTTGAGTGCGCTAAAGTGACCAAGACGAAATGTCGCAAAGCAGTCAAAGGATAAAATGCAAAGCTGACTGACTCACACATCAGGAAAATAACCCATCAATTATAACACATAATCCACATTTATGCCCAAGTACAGAGGATGAAGAAACCGAAATGGAAAGTTCTTGTGCTGGGTCCAGAAGGAACTGGATTCCCAACCCAAACAGGACTTTTTGATATTCATAGGGGATTGGTGCAAACGGGGAAAAAAAAGCAGAATAAAAATATTGTATGAAAATTTGGCCAGGATCAAGAAATGAAACAATTCTCCTCCCATTGAGGTCCAATCTTTAGCATTCAGATATTAATACTCAGTTTCCTGACATCACGCGCTGATTTTCACCATTTTAGATGTTTAAATTATTATTTCATTACTTTGGAAAAGCCCTGTTCAACAGTCGGGAAATTGCTTCTCAGGGTGTAGTGGTGGTTCATTCTTTGGAGGTTTTTAAAGGGCTGAGGATAGATGGCCATTGTTGTGAGTGCTTTGACTGTGTATTCCACATGGCATAATGAAGTTGACTTGGATGGTGGTCTCTTGGGGGGAAATCAGGGCACCGTGGGGGTTTAAACAGACATTAGCCCCATGAACCTCATGAAATTTTCATACGAGTTTGCATTACCTAGGACTTATCCAGAATACATGAAGCATTTGTTGTGCCGTTTACCTATTTTATTTGCAAGGAAAGTCCTCTTTAATCGCGTGCACGTGAAAATCTTTCACTGAGGATTGCATCATTTTCCTGGGCCTAATGTCTGTCTAAACCCCTGCATTCCTACGATTTCTCTCCGTGTGATAAAGTCTATGATTTCAAGTATATTTATGTACAACCAGGGTGGGGACCTGTGGTCTTTGGATGTTCTTGGCTATTAAATTTCATGAGCCATGACCGTGGTCCCAAAAGTATTTTGCTGACTCGATTTCCGATTTCTTTTGGTATTTAGTAACGTGAATGAGGTTCGACTTTGTGTGCTTTACCTGTTTTGTTTGGCTTTCATCGCTTGGAACAAAATTGGCATTTGCTCTTTTCTCCAGAGCCAAGCTGGGATGCATGGCGACTATTTCTTCCTGATGTAAAACACATGTCACAGGGAAATAAAATATCAAAACATTATTTTTTTCATATCATTCCTTCATGTAGAGACTTTCTTGTTCTATCTCAATTAAAACAAATAGGTTCTTTCTAGTTAAAATGAAAGATTTAGCTTAAACTGCTCTGCCTGATTTGTAATTAATTGAGACAACCAGATACATTTACTGGCCTTTCCTGGTGTCTACACACGTTAACTAGATATCAAATTATCTATTCTTTGTTATCGCCAAAGACTCAGTCACCTCCATTGATACCTGTTTACTTTGTTTTAAAAATTTCATTGTATTGTTTATTAAGTTCTTGTTATTAATTTGGGTTTGTTGGTGGATAGTGGGTTAGTTTTATGCGTGATTTCTTGCATTGTATTTATATTTTAAAGTGTTAAGCCATCTCACCTCATTGGCAGAGGCGGGGGTATAACAAATATTTTGTTGTTGTGTTAAACCCCAGAAGTGGTCACTCCTTGTGAGACAGCGTCGTGTATGTAGCTCCAACTGCTCCCATATGGAGAGGATTGTGCTGTATTTGCCTGGCTGTGTTGCTAAAGTGAGGACTCTGGCAGGAGTGGGGGGGGGGGAAGCCAGGGGGAATTCCTCACCACAAACATAAGTTGAGGTTTCTAAGTCAGACTTTGTGAATCTATGCAGTAAACTTCTATCCTGCCAGACTCCATGGAGGGCAAAATGTAGAGTGTCCCTCATTCCCATTTTAAAATACCACAGTTCTTTTTTGGCATATTTGACTCTAACCTTTGATTGGACGGCTCTTATCCAAAAGAACAATTATGTCATGTAGAAGTATCAAACATACATGCTGATAATGAAGGTACAATCTACCAAATTAACAAACTCTACATTCAGATGGTTATTGGGTTTCACAATCATGTACCAGTGGAAATGATCTAGCCGTGTCCCAACTGTGCTCTTACAGGGATTTCTGGACTTCAGCTCCCAGAATTCCCAGACTATTAGCCACCAATGACTGAGGTTTCTTGGAAGCTAAAGTCCAAATAAAGCGACACAGTTTGGGACCCCCTGATCTAGGGTTTAACAAGACCACAAGCAAACATGAGTCAACATTGTGATTGATATGGTGGCTAAGAAAGCCAAGCAGTTTATAAACTAGTATCAACAGGAATAGGGGTGTCGAGATTAAGAGGAATAATAGAAGATACGCTGGGTTTCTGAGACGTTCTTCATCACGTGATGAGACGGAAAGATTTGAGTATTACCGGCACGTAATGTGTTCCAATCCGGTTCTCAGAACGTTATACATGTGTTTCCAAATGTGTTCAAGGAAGAGTACAGAGCTAGAATGTGTTTCCCAGAGAGCCTGTAAAACTCTGATTGTTTGAAAACGTTCCAGAGAAGTTGTGTTGCGGTATTCTTATCGTATCCCATCCGTTCCCTCATTCCTCAGTCTCCTGTTGGCTGAAAGAATGACAGGCAGGGAGGGCGAGGCAGGCGAGCGCTGCTAGTGAGGGAAGGTTGTGTGTGTGAGTGGGGGAAAGAAGGAGGGAGGGACGGGAGGAAAAGGGAGGAAAGCCAAGGAAAGGGGAAAGGAAAAAAAAGGAAATGGACAAACAAGAGGGGGGAAAGAAGAAGAAAGGTGGGACAAGGAAGAGAAGAGGAAGCAGGGAAAGAGAGGGAAGAGAGACCAAGAGCAGAGCGCAAGAGGACGAGGTGTGCTCTAGTGACGGCTCTAGTGTCATGTCAGTGGGGCTCCTGTGCTGTCAAAATGAAGAGCGGGATGAACAAGGACGTATACTCATTCCCTACAGGAGGGCACCAACAGAAAGCTCATCCCTGTATTTATCTCTTTGTTTGGAGCACCACTAAGAAAAGCAAGCCAACAACTCCCAGGATTCCCAAGCAAAGAGCCAGACAGAGTTTAAAGCGGGGAGGGAAGCCACAACTCTGAAGGGCCACACATTACAGCACCCACCACGAGCAAAAGGGGGGTCAAGCTGCCAAAAAGGGGAAATGGGGATGACAGAAGCGGACCTCTTCTTTCTAACCGGTTTAACGAGTCTATGGCTGACGGGGCTCTGCCTTGGCCCAGTCCCCTCCCTGGCAACCTTGCTTTCCTCCTCCACCCCCTCCTCGGCTTGAAGGGACCTCCATGGCGCTCCTCCTCCCTCAAGGAAGAGGGGACCAGGGCAGAGAGCAAGAGGGAAGAGGGTCTGGCTGCTTTGCGGTGGGCCTCTGGTGTAAGTCCAGCGGGGCTCCTGTGTGATTGCAGCCTGCAGAGGCCAGGGATGCAGGGCTGAACAGGGACCTTTCTCTTCCCTCCACGAGGGAACCACAAAAAAGCTCCTCTTGTTGGAGCACACAGAAAAGCATAGCACAACAACAACTACCAGAATTCCATAGAATAGAGCCAGAAAAGAGTATACAGGCGGGAGGGAAGCTCAACAACTGAGGCACACATTACAGGCACATCACAGAAGCAAAAGGGTGTTCAGTGGCCAAAAAGGGGACATGGGATGGACAGCAGCGGACTCTTTTTTCTAACCGGTTAAAGAGCTGCTATGGCGCGGGGCCCCTCTCCCCTTTCCCTCCGCCTTGAAGGGACCTCCGTGAGCTCCCTTAATGCCCCGGCTGAAGGAGGGGACTCTGCCCCTTGGCCATCAAGTTACATCGGTTTTATCTATTTTTCACAAAACATATGCCAGCATTGAAGCTCCAGCGTTTTATAGGGGCCTTGCCTTCTTTCCCTTCCAAGAGAATCTTCGGAGGGAGACTTTCAGTGAGGCTCGAAAGCACTATCCCAGCCAGAGTCCCTCAGGCTTACTGAACCCCCCACCTCCCTTCCCCATAGAAACAATCCAAAAACTGAGTTTAACAGGACGCAGAGGAGAGCCCTTTGGGTCGCATCTGGGAGAGATTTTAAACCCTCCGCGTCGTTTTGGATTGCTTCCTATGGGGAAGGGAGGGTGAGGGATTCAGTAAGCCGAGGGACCTCAGGAGAGGCGAGCTCCATGGCCCAAGCCTCCCTTTCCCTCTTCCTGGGTGGGGGGCAGCGCATCTCCCGCCGCACCCGAGCCGTCCAACCAATGAGACGTTGGCGACTGTCATCAGAAGAAGCCCACAAAAATTACTACAGCCAACCGTTCTGAGAACAGTTTCACGTAAAAAGGATTGCAGTGCGGTAAACTTTGCCGTTCTGATCACGTTTGATCATGTTTGATTTCTACTGCGGTAATCTCCGTTCCAGGAACGTTTCTCATCATGTGATGATATGGAATTTTCTCCGAACGCAGTGCTGGATAATTCCTTCAGTGTGTCACTTTATTCTGTTTCTTCGATGTCACCGAATTACTGCTGTCCAGTTCTGGATGCCCAGGTTCAAGGAAAACTCTGACAAATGGAATTATCAGGCCAGCGTGGACAAGAACATCAGGTCTGGAATAATAAAAGCCTTAGACATTAGGGGAGTGGGTTGTTTTAGCTTAAAGAAGAGAGGATTGAAAGATGCCATGATAGCATCTTAAAAATCTGAGGAGATGTATGTAGAAGACAACACACACTGCAGAAATACTCCAGTTTGAGACTGCTTTGACTGCCCTGGGCTCCACTGCTAGGGAATTCTGGAACTTGTAGTTTGTGAGACATTTAGCCTTCTCTGTCAGCACAGCTCTGGTGCCACAAAAACTAAATTCCCGTGATTCCATAGTCCTTGGCCAGGACAGTAAAAGAGTTCTAAAACGGATTAATTATACAGTGTGTTTGGACCTGGATATGAATTTTGACATAAATTGCAACAAAAAAAGTTTACATCTAACCAAGTCGGAAGACCAGTGGATCCAGACTTGCTTTGAGACGCCTTTTGTGGTTTTTAAACCGAATTTTAATGTCTGTCATGGGCTTGCCTTAGTTGTTTCTCACTGCATGCTGGGAGTTGGACTACCTGGCCCTTATTTTTTCCTCCCAGAACTCTCGATTCTATGTTCTACTGTATTTCACTTTCTGTCTCGGCATGATTCAGTTTGCTTTGCTTTTGGCGCTGGCAAGGCGGAAAAACAAGTGGATGGTGTAACTGAAATTCCTGTTAGGAAGCCCTGTAGGGGGCCTTTACAAATTGAATATATGTAGAAGTGACAGAATATGCCGCAAAATCTGCTGTGCCACGTTTGCAGGCAATTCTTAGTATAAATTGCTCATGGTGCTTTGAACTTGATTTTTACTTTAGTGTTGGTTACTATGGAGGCTGCACGCACTGTGCCCTCTTGTTTTGTGGGTTCATTCTTGATGGTTTTGGCTGAGGGCATGCCAAAGGATGCTAGCAAAAGTTCAGAACAATTCCAGTATATTAAAATACATTCATTAAACCTAATGGAGAAATCAGGCTAGGCTAGTCTAGGAGATCCAAGGGATGTAACTTCACTTATTTAATTATTTCTCGGGTACAATTTTTGGCAAAAACCTTCAGCAGTTTTTCTCCTGCTGAATGAAGGTATGGTTCTTGGTGTGCATTTATTTTTTTTTGCATTTCAGTTGTTTTTTTCTGTACAGAAGTCAAAAAACACAAATTTTTAATGCCAAAACGTTGTGATTTTTTTGCACAAAACTGCCAGCAAAAAATGGGGGCAGGGGAATTTGAACCTTGATTCAGACGCGACGGACAAAAAGGATCATCGTAGTTCACTGTAGGACATCGCCACTGTGTTGACAGCTGAGAAGAAGTGTGCATATCCGTTACATTCTAGGGTCATAGCCTTGTGGGAGAGGAACGGGTCTCTGCTTCTGTTATTTATTTAGTATATTTATAGATTTCAAGTATACCCTATTTTTCCCCTCCTCGAGACCCAAGGCACTTTGCCTGAAGGCCATGTTGTTTAGATCAGAAAACTTTATAATAACAACTACAAAGTCTATTTTATTACTTCTTTATTGAATTAATTTATTTCCTGTCTTCTCCTAACATAAGGGTCCCACCTGGCTACTGCAGGTTGACAAGTTACTACATTTTAAAAAACCCTGCGATAAAAAAGATTTTTAAATAAATAAATTTAAAAACACTGATCTAGTTAGTCCATTTACCAGAAAGGTGAATTCAGGCGTTTGTGGTAGATCTTTTCACCTTCCAGTATTCTCAACACACCACTGTGCAACTAATCATCTTTGGTGTCTGAAAATAAGGTGCATGGCACTGCTAAAATAAATGTTATATCTCAAAACGACCAAATCCTTTGCCCACTTGCTTACAAAGAGTAATCAAGATCCAGTTGGCTGAGGTATTAAAAGCCAATCAGAGGGGTATTTTACTTGACGCCAATTCACAAATGATAGGATCATTTTGTTTTGGGATCAGTTAATTGATCCTAATGGATTAGTCTTTCTTGGAAGTGAAGTCTTTAGTGTATGCCTGGCTATAATTATTCTTTTCCTTTGATTGTGATAGATATTCATCAGAATTCCTCCTATTGCTACAGCAGGCTTGAAGACGGATCCGAAGATGAGATACAAAGACTAGCTGTTTATGTTACCTAAAGAATGACTCAGGACAGATCAGTACTCAAGTCTTGTTTTTTCAAGGGTATGTTTGTCTATGAACTATAAATGAAGAAAATGACCACCAGGCAAGTCTGAAACATTCAGCCATTACAGCAGATTGGAGAGCTAATGGGCTTTGTACCTTTCTTTTTCAAATAAAACTCTCTCACCGCTATTGATGCATATCCATCCACCTTTGCTTGCATTACCACACCAAACATCAATCACAGGCCATTTTATCCTGTTCCCACAGTTACATTCAATAATACCACATAAAACCTTCCATATACTATGCATTCAGTGTTTCTGCTCTGCTGTACATTTCTAACCCACATAGGCTTGTTCAGTGCTCAGGTTGCTTAGCCTTGGCAATCCAGTTGCCTCAACATTATGCATAACCATTTTTACTTCATTCTATCCTGAACTACTTCCAGTATCTTAGCTGTTGTGAGTGTGGTTTTTATTAAAACCGCAAACACCATATGCCTTTAGGGTGACTTGCCTTCCTACCCCAGCAAAAATAAATTGAAGCCAAATTTCTTATACAAGGATGATCTAAGAATACAATTAACAGATAAGAAGTCGAACAAAGAAGCATAGCAATTAAGACCTCCCATTATACTCGCTCTCTTTATTATGCTTATGTTATTTCTTTGCCCTTTGGCAGTGCTGTATCTTTGTTCCAACTGATCAAATTAAAATTATACATGCTGAGGGAATTAAAATTGCAGAACTATTCTAGCTGCCCATTACCCTAAACTGATGTATGGTATATCGAGTGGGCAAAAAACTACTTATTTCACTCATCTAGATATTGCTCAAATTATGTTAGGAATCCTTGCACTTATATAAAGGCATAGGTGTTAAAATGGTCCACAGATAATGACCTCCATATCTAGAAATATTGAGCAAAGGTGAAAACTTTAAAATTCCTTACCTTGAAGTACATCCCTCGAGTTTGTGGGGACTTACATTGGAGCAGACATATGTCGGCTTCACAGCCATTTCATCTTTTCCCCACTTACTAGAAATTAAGCAGTACTTCAGTCTAAGCCAATTTCTTTTAATTCATCACAAAACCTCTTCCGACTTCCTTCTTACTTGAACATTGCAGTGAACAGCGATGTGCGTAGCTAAAAAAGTCCATTACACATCAATTAACAGTCTATAGTGTTTAGATCAAGAGAGTAATCGTGCCCCACTTTGTATTCTGCTTTGGTCAGCCCCACCATGGAATACTTGTATCCAGTCTAGGGCACCACCAATTTCAAAAAGGACAATTGAGAAATCTGGAGGGTGCTCCAACAGAGGGCAACTAAAATGGTGAAGGGTCTAGAGAACCATGCTCCTACTGAGGAAGACTTAGGGAGCTGGGGATGTTAGCTGGAGAAAAAGAAGATTAAGAGGTGACTACGCCCTGTGTAAATATTTGAAGGATTCATATGAGGCGGGAGCAAGCTGTTCTCTGCGCTCCAGAGAAAGGACCCGGAACAATGGATCAAGCTAGCAAAAAGAGAATTCCACTCAACAGTTGGACGGAACTTCCTTGACAGTAAGAGCTGTTCAACAGTGGACAACACTCTTGGATAGGTGTGGAGTCTCCTTCCTTGAGGTCTTTAAACAAAGGCTAGATGGCCATCTGTCAAGTATGCTTTGTTTGAGATTTCCTGCATGGCAGGGGGTTAGATGCCCTTGTGCTCTCTTCCAACTCACGATTCTATGATTCCTGTATTCTCACTTGAGAAACTTGATCTCCTTTAGTCACCAGATATTACTGGCCTAATTATAACCTGCTGGCCCAATAGTGGATTGGAAATACAGATTATTATCAATATTTTATTTTCTGCATGTTGTGATCGTTAGTTCATAAATTCACAAAAAGGCATCAAAATGCATTCCACAATGCATGTCTTCCGAATTTATTATTTTGGTCATAGGATTGTATTTAAATACACGGTTTCAAACCTAAATACAAGGTTTTCAATCTGATTTTTTTTAATTAGATTTCATGCATATTGTTTTCCACTTAGGAAGATTAATGCTGACATAGAAAAAAAACTGGGAACAAATGAGAAAGTTAATAGGCTGAAATATACTGATTCATCTGGTCTAGTAAAATCACAATTTGTGGTGGAACAACAGGGGCATCTCCCCTTGGCATAATTCCTCGCAACCATGTCAGACCTTTGTTCAGTTGTAGGCATTGAAAGATGGCTATTGGCCAAAAATGTGTATGTAGCTTAAAAGATAGCATTACAGTCAAATCCAAGTCATGGGGAGCCTGAAGGTAAGAATAAGCGGACTTGGTCAAAATTGGGTCCTCCCAGTCGTGCTCAACGACCACCAGACACATATCCAAGGCAAACCCATAAGCTAATATTTGGCAATGTGGCTGGTTTCTTAACTGGACGGGCCTGACTCCATTTAGGCTCCATCAAATCAAATCTGATGTCGGGAAATACGCAGTGAAGCCATTTCTGGCAAGCATAAATCAAAATGTATTTGCTACAATAAATTTGGTACAAGTATTTTGGTACCAATATTAAGGATAGGGGAAAACTTAGCTTATACATTTCTTGACGTTTCTAGAGGGAACCTCATCAAGGAAATAAATCTGGTGTTCTGGAGGTCTTAGTGGCTGGTGCCTTATTCTGTATCTAGTATGAGAACACAGTCAAACAATTCTCTGTTACTCCTGCTCCCCGTGGTAACTAATGGGGAGAGATTGGGGTTTGTACAAGGATAGGGAGTTGTAGCATAGTTTTGTCTGTGGAAACTTTTATGCTATGTCTGTTGACTGAGGAGCCCTATCACCATGTTAGCAAAAACTGGAAAACAACCCCAAACTAAGGGGGCGCATTTACGCTATTTTGAACTAAAGTAGATTCAGATGGATGATTTATATTAAAATAAGAGAATTTATTAGATATGGGATATTTAACTTCATTTTTGATCAAATAACCTATTTCTTCTTCCTCCATTTGTTTGACGCAGCTTTGATAACACAAGCTACAATCCTAACTTACTTAAAACTAGGTTTAAACTGATTGACTGTACTCAATACTTGTCAGTAGACTGTATATGATTGCAATGGAAAGAGCTCTCTTACTTGGATGTGAATTATCGATTAGTCTAGCTGTTCAGATATCCTACTTATTGGTACCCCTTTGCTTTATTGAGATTTTGTTCATTACTTGGAGGCACAAAGCAACTCAAATGAGAATAAAAATCCCCGCTTTTGGGTACTACTTACATTGTACAGTCCCTATGTAAGTGTATTATTCTCATTCACACTACCATTTTAAAATGTATGACAATTCTTTTTATTTAATCTGGTTCATAAGGCAGAGCACAGTAATAGATGTATCCATTGTGCTGCATTCATTCATTAATCCAGATTAAAAAATGTAGTTTTCAATTGGACGTATTAGAGCTTTATTCCCTGTGAATGTGTGGTTTTCTAGCTTATGGCATTAAAGGGTCTTCACTCACCCTGCATTGTGGAATAAGCCCAATTCTATGTGTACTTTTAACTTGTCCTTGTAATACAATCTATGAAAACTTTCCAAAATCAGTGATTCCTCAACTAATATTTCTCGCCTGCTCGCGTTTAACATCCAGGTTATCAACCTGTAATGACTAGTTACAAATCAATTGGCACTCTGGCCCTGAGATCTTATTTTCTTCAAGCAGCTGAGGGAAAAAAGAAACCAATAGTTCTTAATTGAATTGGCGGCTGTTTGGCTGCCTGGCAGTGAGGCAGTTGAAATACACTCTAGGTGTTAGTGTGATCTTTAAGTTGGTGTTCAGTATTTTTCCCCCTTGTAGTTATTGTAGTTGGTGTGGCCCAGAGCCCTCTGACAGAAGAGACGCTAAATGTTCTCCCACAACTTACACCTACTCAGAAATTCTATAGCATTGAGCGTGGCACTTAAAGGAGCAACGCAGCCTGAGTACAGAATATCTTAACCATTAACTGGCGAACTACCTCATGGCATCATAGAGTTGGAAGGGGCCTAAGGACCATCAAGTCCAACCCCTGCCAATGCACGAACTCACATCAAACAGCACCCCCAACGATGACCATCCAACCTCAGTTTTTAAAAATACTCCAAAGGAGGGGACTCCGCCCCCAGGGACCATAGCGGTGGGCTTTGTTTTCATGGGGTCAGACCCCCCTTCATAGAAAAAATTAATAGTGCGTGCTGATGCGGGACATGAGCCCAAAACCCCATTATAATGGTGGCACTTAGTCTGGACTCCCCTTTCCTAAAATCCTGGCCACCTTCTCTTGCTCTTCCTCCTCTAAGGCAGAATATTCACTGTCAAATAGCTTGACCACCAGGACAGTTCTTCTAATCTGTAGGTTGAAATCTCTTTTCCTGTAATTTGAATCCATTACCTTAGTCTCTGGAAATGATAAACAAGTTTCTTCCACCACACATAGACGTTCAATGGCCCATACAGACCGGCAAAGTAAAGCTGCTTCGGGTTACTCTTGGAGGTATGCTGGTTAAAGATGTTGTGTCTAAGAGGTCCGGAAGCCATGCCAAAGCCACATTCCCGTCTAGGACTGGATTGTGGCTTTGGCACGCTTCCTGGGCTGCTTAGGATTGCATGATCATTAACAACATCATACCTCAAGTGACCAGCAGCTTACTTTGGCCTGTCTATATGGGCCTACGCCACATTTATTGTTTGAGGCACTTTGACAAAACATCTTACTGAACTCAAGATATGTTAATCCACAGGATTACCTTCAATCTATCAAGCCTCACTCTATCAAAACACATATGAGGAAAGAAATGACGGGATGCAGTAACTAGATCAGTAGAAAAGGGGTCCTTTCACACCTTATATATTATCGCATATTGTTTCCATACAGTATATTCAATGTAGTGGGGAACCATTATCTGAAATCCCTCTTTCAAATTGAATTATGAAAGTGTGATGTGGTCATACGAGTGTGATGTGTGTATGTTTTATGGGAAAACAGATTTGTTCGGGGGGGTGGGGGATGAGGATAATACAGAAATCCTGCCATACAAACATAGCTGACAGTGCAGAATGTATTTTTAAATAAATAATACTAATAAAATTTTTATTTATATTACCGCCTTCCATGATAGGACGCGAACATAGCAATAACAAACACAAACGACAGATTATAAAACATAGATAAAAAAAATATTAAGAAACAACTTAAAACCCCGATCCGCCATCCGTCCTGTGAAAATGGAGGGAGGAAGGCCATCTGGAACTTTCACTCGGGGAATGCAGTTCGAAATCGAAGGTTTTAAATCCCTTCCTTAACTGGGCCAGGGCGGTGGCAGGCTGGTAGCTCAGTGGGCAGCGTGTTCCAAAGGGCAGGGGGCGCGATGGATATGTCCTTCCTCGTTGTAGAGGAGAGTCTTGGCCCCTGGAACCCTGAGTAAGCCCAGACGTTCTGAGGGGCGGGGCAGAATGTATGGAAGAGGCGGCCTTCAGGATCCTGGGCCCCAAGCCCTGTAGGGCTTCAGGTAATCCCCAACACCTTGTACTGTGCCCGGAGCGAATAGGCAGCCAATGCAAATCTTGAGAACAGGTGTATATGGCTGGTCTGGAAGTTACCAGTGACCAAGCCTGGATGCCATATTCTGTAACATCGTAGCTTCCGGGTTGGTATAAGGGTTTCCCATGTAGAGAACCCAATAAGAAATGACAGTTCGAAATAAACTACATATATGAAAGAACCTTGATTTTCAATAATTCAAATCAAATTAATAAAGCCTTTCTTCCTGCTGTATGAGATATGAGAATTTTATACAATTTTAAATGACTTTGCCCTTCAGCTTTTTTCTCTGAAAAAACTCATTGTTCAAAAATTTGTGATTTTATGTATGCATTTTGGTACAAAAAGGTTACTCTGTAAAAGGTATATTTGGTACCAAAAATTAATGATCTTTCTGCAAACAATTTTCCCCCAAAACAAATCCTCGAGAGTAAAGAATCTTAAGACCAATTCACTCTTTCTCAACGAGTGCCTCAATGGTCATGAACATTTTCTTATAATGATGAGAACGTTGTCATATCTCGCCTCCATTTGTGTGCATTTTGGCGAAAGGGGGAAAGAAGAGTCATTCACAACATATACCACACTGCAATTATAGTTGCTAGATTTTGCTTTGGACTGGCATGTGACAACATATATGGAATCCTGGGGATGCAGTTTCTGAGGGGACTTTCGAATTCTCTGTCACGAACTCTAATCTCTCCAAAACACAAGCCCCAGGATTTCCATTGGCATGCCAGCTGTGGAAGTTTTAAAGTGCTATAACAGTGTATTCTGAAGGCTCCTATAACTAAACACTGACTGACATTTTGGAGAGAGGAAATCCTCGAAAGTGATGAGGGGTTTCAGTAAGAGGAGGCACTAGGGACCACACTGCAAACTACAGTGGCTTAATGGAAGTACAAAGGAAAATTCATAATGCCATGTGCTGCGTGGTGTTGTAGCGTCATGCCACCATTGGGGCGGAGCCGGGTGTGTGTCAAATCGATGTACGCCCCAACTCCTCCCCCAACCTGGCCTTTCCCACCGGTATGCAGAGGCCCCTGAAGTGGTCATGGCCTTAATTGGGTATTTGATAAAGGTCGTTTGGAAACTGCTTTCTTAAAAATGGGGAAAAATAATACTTTGGGAAATGTTAATTGATTTAAAGCAAGGTTAGTTGATTGTATGAGTACTTCATTTTAATAAAACCAATATACTCAACTATCGGTTGCCTCATGTATAGTAGAGGGCAGGTTTTGGGACCCACATTAGATTTTGCATGATTCGTGGATAAGTCGCGGAGGCTTAAAACCTCGGGTCCTTCAGGTGTTTATGTGTGCGTGCAGCAAGGGACTCTAAATGAGGCTTTTTGCTCAGCATTCCACTTTGGTTCTCCCTCTGACTCGGGCCAAAACCGCCGAACACAGCGCAGAGAGGGACTCTGTTTGCTCTTAACCGCAATCACTCACCTAGAGCTCTTCCGCTTGGCTTCAAGAGAAAAAGAAATTCTCTTCCTTACCACATGCGGGAATCTGAAAGAGCTGCTATCACATTCCTATTACGACTCGTAAATACATCGACCTTGGATTTTGGGTCAATTTTTGGGCATCATTTTTTAGACATTATAGATGAGTATATACAGTACACAGTGTTGTGTGTTAATATGTGTGTGTGCACCATTGACACACTTACGGTGATCTAATGGTTGGAACCTATGGGGCTGGGTTCTTGGCAAATTTTCAGGGGAGGTTTGCACCTGCCTTTAATGCAGGCTGAGGAATGGTTGAACTTGCCCAAGATACCTCATTGGGTTCATGCAGAGTAAAAAAATCAATCCCTGGTCCTCCACAGTCCTAGTCTATTGCTCAACCAAATACTTCGCACTGCAATCTTTCAAAAATAAATTTAAAATGCTCGATTCTAAGCAAGGTGAAAGATCTTGTTGAACATTACAGTTTTTGCAATAAGCAACTTTGCTCAATTTCTTGCTAAACAGGTTCAAACCACTCTGTGTGTATGGTGTAACCTATACATCTCTGTTAAATTTTTCATGCTTAAAGCCACTTTAAAATGTTACAGCTTGTCTCAGAGCCAGCGACCACAGTGGAATGTATTGCAGTGTTGCTGAGCGAAGAAGACGAAGAAGAAGGTGAAATTGCACAGCAACATGAGAGGCTTCTTTGAAATACCTTAAACTATTTCAGAGGAAGGGAGTGGCTTGTTCTAGAACATTACAGCAGCTGTTCAAAGGGCTGTATCTATTCTTTAGGGCCACCCCACTAAATAAACACCAGACTTAACACCCCAAGCACCCCTTTCCCATATGCCACAATGAAGTTTCATGCAAGTACATTATCAGCAGTACAGACATTCTGTAGTTTAACACTTTGTAGGCTATCTATTTCTTGTTTTAGAAGCGGGAAGGTCAGGTGATTATTGCATAGTACGGTTCTTCTGTTTCTAGTCTCAGTGCAGTGATGTGGGAAACTGTGGTCAGTGGACACTTTCCTCTCAGAGGACGTTAATCTCTTCCCATCTTAATTTGCTCCCATTTACCCTCTTATAATCTTCCCCAAGCCTTCGGGAATGGAGTAAAATCTTCATTCTTTTATCCGATGTTACTTTTCCAATTGAAGGCATTCGCCTATAAACAAGCAATAACCTCCAGTACTTTAACAAATAGATTCTGCACGTCAAATTTGCCACTCCCAAGAAGTCTCAGATAATCACTCTGCTGAACAATTGTTTAGTAACGTTTTTAAAAAAATACGAAGCTAAAGCACACTTACTTCTTCCCTGACAACAAACAGAAAATTGAGGAGTCTTATTCGCTTGCAGAAAGAAAAAAAGCACAATGCATTGTAAGAATCTGCCACAAAGCGGTTTAAAAATCAGGACCCTAAACAAGGAGTAGGATCTCCTTTCCCAGAAGAAACAATGCTTTGGCTGGGGAATTGGGTTTTATCTGTTAGAAGTCAGGCCATTCATTAAAAGTACAGCCCCGGGTTCTGTTGCATACTCCAGGGCCTCAGGAATACAGTTTTTTGCATTTTTGGAAATCCAGAGCTTGAAAAGTATTTTGTGGATACAGTCCTCAGACCCTCTGGCTGGGAAAATGCATTATGCAACAAACCCAGAATCAAAATAACCCTTTTGGCTTCCAGCTTTCACAATCCATGGCCTTTTCCAAAAATTAAAACAAACAACATAACAAATACATTTTGTGCTGCAACTGTTGGACTCCCTCAGATTAATTGGGGGGATTGGGGTGATTTTCTAAGCTTGGGGGGAAACACATGTGAGCACTGGGAACTATCTACAAAAAATTTGTCTGGTGTTAAATGACCATGGCATGCACTCCTTAAATGAAATGTCTACAGATGAAACCGCTATTTGCCAGAAGTATCCTTTCTGTGACATGCAAATATGCCCGCTGTCCTTACAAACAGCATAGGTATAATCTTATAAAATATATACCACCTGAGATTAATCGCCCCTGGGTTTATATGGATTACTATGATTAGATGTGGTACACAGATTACATGTCAACGTTATAACATTACTAGCAAAGGTGGCTATTCTTTTAACCTAATAATTGAAACCAGATAAAACAGTCACAACATTGAATACACGCAACCACACACTCCAAAGTTTTCCAACAGATTTAGTCTATTGGTGACTCCACTCAGCACCCACTATAGAAGGACCCCATTAACCTGATATGGTCTATCAACAAGCTTCAAAGGTACTCCTAAAAATCCCCCCCGGCAGTTTGCCCATTTCTCATGCAAACCTCCAAGCAGCTTCTCAACGAGAAGTGTTTTTAAAGTATATTGAAGCATTCAGTTGATCTTACGGTCTTATGACACTTTCCCGGTCCGATCTCTTCATTGTCTAGCACTCTAGATGGACAAACAGCTCATTAGAACAATCCCACATCCACAGCTCAAACCTGGACCAGTGGCCAAAACTATCAGACGCATGATCAATGATGGCCGAAAGATTATTAATGGAAAGGACACCCAAGCTAGCAGAGGTTGCCAACAGTTTGGGTTTGCCTGAATCTAAGGACCGGGCCAAGATTTGCCTCCTCCTGTCCTCTCCCCTTGTAGAGCTCAATGAATGAAAATACTTTAGCCACAATTAAACAGTTTGTAGCAAGTGAAGTAAAACTACCTATATACCCGTTTATAATGTCTACAAATTTATGCCCAAAAATGACCCAAAAATCCCAGGTCGACTTATTTATGGGTCACTATGGGCAATTTGAGCTTAGCAAGAAAGAGGGCAAGCAGAAAGAGTCATGGGTGATTGATTGATATTCTTGCATGTTTAAGAGTCTCACTCCCACTTGTGCACTCTGGCTTGAAACAACAGCGTGAATGCTAAAGAAAAGCCCAATGGAGTGCTCTTGCCATATGCACCCATACACTACTAGGCCTCCAAGTTTTACCCTCAATCCTATCACGGGTCATGGCCAAAATCCTAATTGCCCCAAAACCAATACATGAGGTTGACTTATAGTTGCGTATATAAGGGTGAAGACACAAAGTGGCAAGAGCAAGGAAGAGAGTGAATCCTTTTAAAAGCAGGAAAAGTGGGACAATGGAAGATTTAATTGGGGACTAGGAGCTGTGCAGGACCGTCCTCCATCTGCGCCAATCGGGGTCCTGGCAAATGCATACCACGGTCCCAATGTAGGCCTTTCAGGCAGAAAAAGGGGCCCCACAACAAGTGGGCTTGTTTTTGTGCTAGGAAAGGGCGTGATAGCCATGTGTGTTGTGGTTTTAAAGTCTCTTTGGGCTGCATCATGTGGAGCTTGCAGTGGAGCACCAGGAACAAAACACTATGTGAAATGGCACATGGCAACACTACCTCCTGGGGGCAGAGCTAGGCCATGAGTTCACTGTGGATGCCAGGCCCTGACTCCGCCCCAGGCGGCCTTAATGGTAATGTGCAAGCCCCTATCTCTGCCAACACTGGACCAGTTGGAGTGTGTGTTGTGAAAAGTTCATGTGGTCCACCAGACGGTGGGTGGAATCCTGTGATGGGCCCCAGCACCAAGATTGGTGTAGCCTCTGTGAAAGAAATCGCCAGATTTTAAAGACAAAGATGGAAGCAGTGCCAATCTACTCACACAAACTGTCATCCCCATGCTTCTGTGATAGCAGGCCTCTGAATCCTAATGTGGGCAAATAATAGACAGAAAATAGTTTCCGTATAACCTCAGTGTAGAGAGTGGAGGGAGAGTTTAATTCCTCCTACCATGGGGAATGGTTCTTGAAGACTCAGTGCAAATAACGTATTCTACTTATTCATCGTAGTTTGCTGATAGGTTTGACAATTTACTATACACTCCCGAAACCTTCATAGTGGGTGAAAATCCCTGAGGTCAGGCTTGTACATTTACTTGGGTGTAAGTCTCACTGAAATTCAACGGGTTTCCTTTTTGGAGTACGACATGCTTAGACCTATGTGTGTTAAGAGTAATCTCCCCCTCCCTGTTGTGAGAAAGATCAGTTTCCAGTTGTGCCCTTTCTCTCTCTGTGTCACAGAGAGACGACTGGATGCCCGCATGCCCACAAAATAGGTGTGTTCGAGATTTTCAGCACGCAGGCCTGAATTGTTGAACCTGGATAGGCAATAATAACAAGAGCTTACTGAGCTGCAATGTTGAGCTGGCAAAGGGAGTTGTGAATTGTTGGCCGACAAGGAACGCCAGAAAATATTTTTTTCCCCCGGGAGGATGGCGGAATGATGCCAAAAGGAGTGCCTCTGAGTCATATGAAACTGTTCCTTGTCAGAACTTAGGCTTAAAGGCCTACTCATCTCTCCTAACCAGAGTGGAACTTTCCTTGTCCCTTTCTTATATGGTATCAGCTGTCTGCTGTTTTTTGTATCTAGTACGCAACTAACTGGATATTCTTAAATGGCTAACTTTAAAGGACATATGTGCTAAATTAAAAAAACCCAGATGTTTCAGTTCAGTAGCTTTTTTACCTTATTTTCAGCAAACCGTTTATTAAACAAGCAGGCTTGCACTCACACATGGACCTGATTATTTGAGAGTTCATGCAAGCTGCCGAAATTCTGCATGTAATGATTTAATTAATTACAGTAGTATCAACTAAATGGCTGCTATGTGTTTTTTCTTACACATGAAAGGCGTGGTACACATGACCATGAAGGGTTGGGGTGGGGATACTCCAAGCTTTTAGTCACAGCTTGGTCAGACTAGAGGTGGTAACACGGTCTCCAATGAACATCCTGCCGAACTCCACAGAGAGTAAGAAGTTTGTTTGGCATTACAGGGCCACAATCACCTCGTCTTTTACGTGAACTATCCAACAATTTTCCGGATCATTGAGGCTCCAAATTCTTTTTTTTAAATCCTCAGTGGCTTTTAATCTGGGAGACTAAAGGTGGGGATTTATCTTCAGGTTTGATCTGGAAAACTCTGGAAATTTGCACCATGCGGATTGTGTCCCTAGTGGCCTTGGTGTGAGCACGCGATGGTGTGTGAGGAGTTCAGAAATACTCTTTTCACATGTATTAGAGGTGGATGGGGGAAGACGATCGCCTGCAGGGATGCTGAATTTATGGCTCGGGGGCATGTTTGAAAGGGAGACATGGTGTGTTTCAAACTCACTATGGTGCATGTAGACAAACTCATGGTCACTGCGGTTTGGGATAACCCAAAGATAAACTGGATTTTCCTGTCTCCTTTCCTGCAACCACCATCTACACATTTTGCATTCAGGACTAGAGATCTATGTGTATTTATCAGAGGAGGGGGAAATGGCTTGGGAAAATATTAATGGAATCAGGCAGCATAGATCCTGCTGCTCCTTACCTAAGTGATTTACTTTGCAACTTACATAAGAAATAAAGCTGAAGTCTTCCCACTTATTCATCTTACCTCTTTTGACAGTGTAACAGAGAAATATGAAGTCTTAACAATTAAAATGAGCAGACATTAAAGTAAGCAAAGAATGATCAGCATTTCATATCTTTTTTGTTGTTGTTGTTGTTTTTTTTTTTTTGCTAACTGGTTTACATAGGCATTCATTTTCTGTTTTATAACCTCTCTGTGCAAACATTTCTATTTTTTACAACAAAAAATGCTGGATAGTTAATTTTAAAATAATTATTCATTGTTATATTTACATACTCAAAAAAGTAACTCATGGCTACAGTTACACCAAACAGTAACTAGTTTCATTTGCATTTCTCACATATAACTAGGATAATTACTTTAGTTACACTTTAAAAATCTAAATGGTTTTCATTCAGATGCAAACAGGGCTCAACACAAGCCAATTCTTGAAAGATGGGATATTCTTCCTCCTGTGATACTAAAAATAAAATGTTACAGTTAAGCTTCATAAGAAGAAAACATATTCCAAATCAAGTTATAATAGTACGTATTGTAACATTTCATCTATAGGAAAAAAGGAAGTAACTACATCTAATTAGTTATTTGCAACAAATAACCTCTAAATTGATGACAGGGAGACCATGGTTCTTATGCTTTCCTCCATCTTTACCCCACCTCACACAAAGAAAGTCTTCTGTTGCTCTCAACATTTTTTAAATGGGTGAGGATTTCTGAGTCAGTGATTCCTTGACATATGAGTTGTGAGTACTCACTTTTCAAGACTACTAAATAAGTAGATGCAATCAGAATGAACTTTTAAAACACACACACACACACACACCTTAATTGCTCTTTGGAATAGGATCAGTTATATCATGTTTTCTTTGAGAGATAATGCTATCTATGTATTCCTGTGAAAAGTGAAAAGGCAAGACCAGCTCCATCGGGCCTGATCCCCTTCTCCTTTTGTGTTGCGTCTTTGTAGATTGTAAGCCTGAGGGCAGGGAACTGTCTAATTAAAAATATTGTATGTACAGCACTGTGTAAATTTACAGTGCTTTATAAATAAAGCTTAATAATAATAATAATAATTAATATTCCTAACACAGATTACAAACAATTCAGGGAATTTTTAAATGAAGAGATGTTTCAGCTATACATCAGTACACAGTCTGCCTTTTTTTGCTTTTTGGTTCTGAAATATTTTTCTTTCCTAAGGTGCCCTCTTTTGTGGTCTGGTTGCTACTTGGTCTTCTTCGTTTTCTGCAATATTAAAAACACAATTAAAATAATAATTAAAAAATGTAAAAGTATATAGAGAAAAAACAATTAAAAAGTAAAAAACTACTGCTCCCACCCATTTTACCCCTTGTCCTCCACAACCAGTTAAATGGTGAAAGCCTGTCCCAATAAGAAGTCATTTGTCTGCATAGGAAAAGGGGAACAGATGAAACTAGCCTGAGAGCAGCCATCAAAACAGCTCTATCTTACATCCTCACCAAACATGCCAGCAGACCCCCCCACCACACACACACACACACACACACTGATATGAATCTTGGATACACATG
>NC_056523.1:245322587-245336961 GCF_019175285.1 Sceloporus undulatus
CAAGGAGCACTTTTTTGTGCTCCTTTTTGCACAAGGTTTGAATTGTCATCCTTTAGTTAGATGGTGATTTGGTATCTTCAACTTTCATTCAATAAACTATTAAAATGAACTATATTTTCAGCCTTTTGATTTTTGTTCTTGTCACTAGAGGCACAAAGGCCACAAGATATTGTTCACAAGCTGAGACTGGCTCATCAGCTGTGCCCACCTAGGGAAATAGTGCTTGTCCACAGGGACATTTATACACAATTTATCTATGTATTAGATTACTACAGTGTGCCTGCACCACATGCATGCACCCCATATGCAGGCGCACCATACATAGGTCTGCTATACGTAGCTTTCAGCTTATGCTGGCACTGCACTGTAATAAAAGAATGGCACATGTGCCCATGGCACATGGACCACGCCACACCAAATGCATGAGCCCCATTGTTTTCAATGGGACTTGAGCATACATATTTTTTTTGCCTTACACAGTGGCATCTGGAAAGGATCCCCCACTTAAGGGAAGGGCCCACTGTACAATGTTATATGTAGGAGCTCTTGTGGCTCAGTGGTTAAATGCCTGTACTGCAGCCATTCACTCAAAACCATAAGGTTGCGAGTTCAATACCAGCAAAACAGCTCAAGCTTGACTCAGGCTTGCATCCTTCCGAGGTCACTAACATGAATACCCAGATTGTTGGGGGCAATTAGCTTACAGTTGTAAACCACTTAGACACTGCTAGTTCAGTATGAAGTGATATATAAATGAAGCTGTTTGTTTTTTTGTTTTTTGAAGACTTCTAAAACACTGTAGTTAATTTGAAACATACCTGCAAAGTTACAAAGTGAAAATGGCTGACTAGCACATACTGTATCATGTCATCTTTAACAAACTGTTCTTGCTATTTCTAAGCACAATTCAAGTGTTTACTAAAGATCTCTACAGTTTCAGAGTCAGATACCCAAAAGGCTGCTTTCTCCCACATGAAGTTAACCTGCACACTTCCAGGTACCTTCTCCAGATGCCTTTTCTTTCTTTGTTTAGCATGGGTCAACCAGAAATGGGACTTTTTTGACTGCTGTCATCCAGGCAAGTTCACCTGTCAGCTTCCCCCATGTTTGTGTGTGCGCGTGTGAGTGCATATGTTTCTGTGTGGCACTAGGCATTTTTTTACAAATTTCCCAGGCCTTTAAAAATGTCATCTGAACTTGAACTTGTTTTGTCCTGCTGCTGCCTGGCTTTTCGCAGCCTTCTCTCTTTTAATTTGCTTTCTTTCTCTTTGATATGATTTTCTGACAGTGGCATCTGTGAGCTGCCCTGGAGTAGAACCAACAAGTTTTGTTGTTGAAACTGAAATCTTAAAATATTTGCTAATCCTTTCACTTGCTAGGTTGCTAATACTTAATAGTCTTTGGCTCAATGTAGACAAGCTAAAGTAGGGAACACTGAAAAGATTAATACCCTGGCTGTACAGACTAGCGATAAACACTGGCACTGAGGTGGAGTGGGGCATGGTGACTGCATGCCTTCCCCCCCCCCGACTCTTCCCCAGTGCCGGCATCACACTGCTTGCCCAACCAGACAGCAGATGGTGTCATTCTGCTTCTTCAGCACAGAATCTGGATTGGGGCTGCGGCATGCAGTTGCTGTGGAGCCCCACAGACACCAGTTATTTGTTGACATATGATACATATGGCATATGGTACAATTCCATTGGTAAGTGAGCTATATAAATATAATATTACTGACAATACTTTCAAATGTTATTTAATCATCCTAAGGATCTATGGAAGGTTAGATAATATTTAATCATTGTAGAGGAAGGAAGGAAGGAAGGAAGGAAGGAAGGAAGGAAGGAAGGGTAGCAGAAATGATTGGGGATACAAGTCTTCATGATATTCGTTATTATATGTACCCACAGAGAAAGAGACAGACAGACAAGCAGATCTCACTTCTTCAAGCCCCTATTTTTATGTGCCTAAAATGGAATCATTCAAACACAAAAAGGAGTATGCCAAATTGGATTGAAATACAGACTTACTGTTGGGGGAAAAAACAAGGACAAAATGAATGTGTTGAAATATTCCAGAAGAGAACAGGGTAGCAACTATCTAGCCATGAACCAGAGAATTCCAGAGTACATATTATATTTTTTAAAGTAATAAACAGGTGGATGCTATTGTGATTTCCCCTTTGCTTTCTGAAGTACTGCTGAGTGTCTGGCCATATTATGAAACATAACTGAATTATATTACAGTTGATAACATTCATAAATCCTCCAACATATTTTTATACTTACATAAGTGCTCTAGAAGCTTGGTTCTAAATTGTGTCTCAAGGTTACTGCAAAAAGTAGTACTTTGGCTTGTTCAAAACTTCACATGGGAGTTAGTCAGAAGTTATGTATATTATATAACAGTTTTCTTGAGGTGAAAAGTCTCATGAATCCTTCAACTGTGTATTTGTTTAAGGAGACAACACTGCTATGTACAGATGCCAGGTGAAATACAGTACAGTGTTCCTGCATCTTTAAGAGCTGTGTAGAAGATGGAATTTCAGCAAGTGCTGCCTGTCATAGAAGCAAAACTTGCTGAGGTTCCCATAGAATTAGCATATATCCTCCTTTTCCAAGACATGGTTTCTTTTTCAGAGCTAAAGTTCTGTCCAGGGAACTATTTAACATGTCTGGATTTTCTTACAAGAACCTACCTACTTCTGAAGCTTAGAGGTGAGCCCTCTTTGTAAGTCTGATTATTGTAAATTTATGGGATAAAATGTGGCACCATATAGAGAATATCCTATCACTAGGTATGACTAAGAATGATAGCTTGTGTATTCAACATCATCATTCTGCACTGAAGACCCTCATGGAGAGAGGAGTGGGAAAGGAAAATGGTGAGGAAGGAGCTACTGTATGGTAGGCAGTGGTTATGGTCTTGGTCTCTCTCTCCTCCTGAATACCTGGATGTTTATCTACCTATATTCTCATGTACAAGTTGACCTCATGTATAAGTCAATGGAAGGTTTAAGGCTCAAAATCATGGATTTTGATATGACCCAAGAAGTGGATTTAAATGTGAGGTTTGGTGGAGAGAGAGGTCTAACACTGGGTCGGGAAGGGAATCACCTCTTTCACACACGTGCATACACACACACATACACACACACACACACATGCACACACACAAACACACACTCCCTGCTGGCAGTTCTTTCAAAAATCAATGCTGAGGCACACAATGGTGCTTCTTTCAGGTTTTTTAAAGCACAATTACTGCATCGACCAATATATAAGTTGACTCTGGATTTTAGGGTCAATTTTTGGGCACAAATTTCTCAATTTATAGTTGAGTATACACAATAACTCCCCTTTCTCCTTCTGAAGACCTTCCATCTGTTGCCTTTTTTAATTGTTATTATTGTCCATAGCTCTTATTTTTGGTCCCCTTAACAATTTTCCCTGCTGCTGCTCTATCCTGCAGAGTTGTTGTAGGAATCAGCAGTGTTGGAGCAGTGGATGAGCAGGCATGAGGGATGAGCCTCTAAGTTGTATTGGGCTATTGCTAAGGTAACCAGGTCAGTTATTGGTATTATTAAATATGACTAAATAAATAATTAAAATTGTTGTTATTTAAATGCAATGGAAGTTAGGAATATTTCTAGAAGCAATTATCACAGTTTATATAGTAGTGATATTCAAAGTGAGAGTCATTGTGATTAGTGATTTGAAATAGTCAGTTGTTACAGAATCAGAATTGGAAAAGACCACAAGGGCCATTTCTATAAGTTTTTCTTCAGGAAAGGGTGCACCACAATCTCATTTGAAGTAATAAGTGCCTTTCATCACTCCTTGAATCCACCCAATTCTACAAGATCATATTATCATAGAATTGGAAGAGACAAAAGGATCATGCCGTCCTGTCCCCAGCCATGCAGGAAGACATGATCAAAGCACTCCCAACATATTTCTATCCAGCTTCTGTTTAAAAACGTCCAAAGGAGGAGATTCCATTACACTCAGTCAAATATACTGTTGAATATTTGTTACTGTCAGAAAATTCTTCCTAATGTTTCGATGGAATCTATTTTCCTAAAATTTGAATCCATTGCTCTCGAGTGAATCCATTGCTAGTGAAGCCTAGTCTCTGGAGCATCTGAAAACAACCATGCTTCATCATCAATATGACATCTTTTCAAATATTTAAACATGGCTATCATGTCATCTCTTAACCTTCTCTTCTCCAGGCTGAACATACCCAGCTCCCTAGGTCATTCCTTATAGGGTATGGTTTCCAGACCTTTCATCATTTTGGTCACCCTGCTCTGGACAAGCTCCAGTTTATCAACATCCTTCTGGAATTGTGGTGCCCAGAACAGTACACAATATTCCAGGTCAGGCTTGACCAAAACAGAATAGGGAAAATAAGTAAATGATAAATGAATCCTCTCCCCCCCCCCCAAAATATGGTAACCCTAATTAAAGGAGCCATATCCATTGTTTCACCTAACACACCTACCATTGAACTAATGAGTAGAATAGAATGGGATCTTTACTATGGTGACTGACCAGCACATATAAAACAGGGGATACAGAATAAAAGAAGGTAAACTATTGAGTGTGTTAAACCTACTTTCAGTACACTTAGGAAGGAATCCTATACTCCCTGGAAGGCTGACAGAGTGCAATTCAATGTGGTGGTCCACACTTTTCAGCAGTGAAGAGAAAGACACATCCACAGATATCTGCTCTGGAGGGCAGCAGTGGCTCTGAACTGTCATGAAATACAATAGGCTGATGCAGATTTAGTAATGCTAAGAACTGACCCCTCAGACTCTTTCTATACATGGATCCAAGCCGGTTAGATATGACATACACATTCAGTCTTCAGAGTATTGCAATGGCAAATTATTATTACTATTACTATTATTATTATTATTATTATTTAAAAAAAAACTATTTTACACTGATAACTAAAAGCTTCCATTTTTCCCTGGTGAGTGTATATGTTAAATATAAAAGGAAACAACAATTGCATCCAAACATTAAGAAAACACAGAAGTCCTCCAGGATCAAACCACCAGTCTGATCTGGTGTTTTTCTTTTTATTGTCAGGTTTCTATAGGTAGACAAAATGTGGGCATTAACCTCACTAAAAATTATGTTCTCCCCACACCCACCCACCCTGTGAAATTTTACTTCACCCAAAGTCCTAGAATTGCAGTAACTTCAAACCTCAGTGGAACATTTAGAAATAAAGGTTAGACATCCAAAAAAAGGAGGCAGTCAAAGTTAGCCACCTTAGGCTCCACATTGGGAGATAATAGCAATAAATAAATTAAAAAGTCCAAGGCAATGTAAATGCAGCTACCCCCCCCCCCCCCGAGAATAATTTTCTTTGTCTCACTCTCTGCAATGCTTGAAATTTGGCAATTACAATAGTTAGTTGTGCTCATTAAAAACAATAAAATAAGATGAGGATGAATGTGATCCTTGCAGCATTTTGTATTGATGTAAGTATTGAAAGTGGTTGATTGAAGATACAAACCACTTAGTTCATGCAGGCCCATAGCTAGGCCTTTAAGGGCCTTGGGGCAGAAAGTAGAGCTTGGTAGAGCAGAATGTTTGAATGCTCCCAGGTCCTACCATGCAACGCAGGTGCCATCTTGGTGCACCGTTGTTTGGTGCCTCCTTTGGCGGGTGCCCCAGGGCAGTGCCCTGGTTGTCTCAGCCTAGCTACAGACCTGAGTTCATGAGCCAGTTTGTCTTCCACTTGAAAATGCTCCATATCCTGCTGATTCAGGATGGATGGCACATTTACATTACAAATACTCTAAAATTATTGGAGGTCCCTCATAACACAGATTTTTTTTCTTGTCAGAAGGAGCAAGCTTTAATCAAAGCTCTCACCATTCGAAAGAAAAATGGTTTGACTCTCTAGTCAGTTTCAGATTATGAGCTTGAAGCCTCCTTTTTATTGCAATCACCATCAAGACAGATATACATGTTACATATCCAACATCCAGAAACAAAGATAGGGTTCTAGCCTATCTAGTTACATTATAATAGAAGTGGGCAACATGAATTTTCTGTCTCTGGCATCCTCTGGAAATCAAAAATAGGTTAACCCCAGAACATTTTAGTTTTAGTTTAGAGAAAAAGTGCCCCTTATTAAATAGTGAAGAGCAACTCACAATTTATTTAAATGGTTATTTACTGCTCATGAAGGCTTCTTGGAGAGATCATTCACCCTCACATTTGCCAGAAAAAGGCCAGTCTGAAGAAGTGCAGGTTCAGGGCTGCAAAAGCAGCTATGGGTGTCCTTTTTGACCACTCTGTCTTAAAACCTCATCTATCAGTCACTTACAGAATGCAAACATTCCAAGTATAGGCAAACAGAAAAATTCAATGTGTCGGGAACGTAACCTCAGATTGGTTCTGCTTGTATAAAGGTGACAACTCTTACAAAGGATTTGCTGCTGTTTTTGTTTGAATAAAAGAAGAATAGGGCTGCACAGAGACAGAAACAGGAGTGGCTGTAGGGTATGCTCTGTGTTCTGGTGTGCTTCTTTTTCTTTGCTCCTGTTATTTTGATACACAATTCTGTCTCTGGAGAGAAAACTGATTATTGCCAATGCTGCAGGCAGCCTCTCTGTTGTGTTACACAGCACAAGCACTCACACTTAAATTCCACACTAGGACTTAAGGTAGAGCAATCCAATTAAAACTTTACTTAGTTCTGTAGTTATTTTTAAATAGTCCCCTCCCTCGTTCTTTGCATTTTTAAAATGGATTTGATAGAGAAAAGAGTAGTTTCCTAAAGGAGAAATTCCACATAAGAACTGGTTAACAGTCCTGCACAAAATAAATAGTTTCCCCTCCCACCAAAAAATTGCTGACCCTGGAGAAATAGATATGCGTATGTTGCAGTTGCAATGCAGACAATAATAGAACAATTTCACAGATGAATTATACAAACTTTTACATAGCCTATATTTTTGAAAGAACATTGATTCTGTGTCTTTAGGAAGACCAAGAAGAAAATGGTAGTGGTACACATGGATCCGATTCATGTGTGTAGTTGCAAATTATCCTTAGAGATGGTGTCCCGTGGTGAAATTACCTTTCCATAGCTAAACAACATGTCCCTTCTCTTTATCTGGAATACCATTTCTTCAGTTATTTTGAAGTGTGTGTGTGTGTGTGAGAGAGAGAGACAGAGAGAGTCTTTCCCATGTTGCTCACTAGTTCATGACTAAATGAGATAACTGTGCTTCAAACAAGGTGGAGAGGACTATTGAATATCCTATGTATGCCCTGTCTCAAGATTCAAACCCTAGCATCTTTGGAAGAGGCTGGGAAAGAATTCATTGGAAGCATTGCAGTAGACCAGTGGTTCTCAAACTCTGGTTGTCCAAATTTCACCTGCTATGGCCAGTGCTCATAAATTCAGAGAACTTAACGCCAATGTATTTGGAGGGTCAAAGGAGATTATCATGTTGACAAATTCTTCTGCAATAGACTTGGGACTGTAAAGACAAAACCGGATTTTATTGCACATGCCAGTGGCCAGGCAAGTGCAACCCATCTGCATCCCAGACCTCAGCTGTGCTTATTCTCCAGCTTTTCAAAAATGGAAGACTCCAGTTTTTGAAAAGCTGCAGGACAAGCACGGCTGAAGTCCAAGATGCAGGTGGGTTGCACTTGCCTGGCCGTCGGCATCTTTAAATCCCGGGTCTATCGCGGCAGTATTTATCATTGGCATAATCTCCAAAGACTGAGAACCAATGGTATCTCAGTTACAAACTGAGATGTTTGGCTCTGTGGTCTGACTTGATATTGTGAAACTCCTCATGTTTCTCCTGACTTTCAATATAGTCATACCTCAGTTAACACAGCCTCTGACAAAGAACCATCTTTTTATAACTACCCCTTCTTATCATCTATTTAACTAGGTTTGGGAGGACATTGAAGGAAAGATGGAGAAACATAGCTGGTGTTAGATTGCTGCTGGTCTCTGCAGTAAAAATAAAACAAGATAAAGCTTGAGCTGGGAAATAATACAGTTCTACTCTAGATTGTCTGATCTTACTGTAGCTGTTTGTGTCTGCCTACAGTAGGCAAAGTAAACAGTAGCTGCCTCCAGCATCCCTTATTGAGCATGCATGAGCAGCAAAAACAGAAAGAAAATGGGAAAGCAGATAATCCTGCCTCACCAACTATCCCCAGAATGTTAAAGAAGCATAGACCTGTAAGTTTGGCCTCAAAATAAAAATCACAAGAAGAGAGGTGACTGGCAAAAGAAAGAAAAGACCCTGGATTCAGTTTGGAAGGCATTTTGAAGTGGTCTCTAGAAAGTACAAAATGTCTTTGGTTATTTCTTTAAGGCTAACCTGACCTGGTTGCTTCATTTCATACATGCATATAGTTTTAAGTGAAAAGTTTGCTGAAACATGTTGAACTGCTCTTCCTCTTTGAGGAGCAGGAACCTATCCTTATTCTTTCCATGGTTTCTTTGCTGTGAGTATCAAAGTTTATGTTAAAAGAAGTAATGCCCAGAAACACATTACTTATAGATACTTGTATATGATTTTCCATTACAGTAAAAGAGAAAAATGATCTTGAAGAAATAGTCAACAGTATCTATCCATCTGCCTGCCTATCTCTCTATTTATCTATCTATCTCTGAAGCTTATTATTAATTTGGCAATCCACCACTCTTTTAAGCAAGTACACATAAACTTGTTCTATGGAATCTTCTGAGGCTGAACTGCAGATCCTAGGAAACTGATTTCCAGCAAACCTGGAGAAGCTAAATTTGCCAGACAAAAGGGGTCAATTGACACTGTAGATGTGCAACAGAGAATAAGTTCCACCATTAGCAGCAGGGACTAAAAACATTTACCAGACAAAGGCTAGTTTCTGGTACATTGTACAAGAAAATGCTTCTGTACTTGAATGAAGATAGGGTTGACAGAAGGAAAGGGGAAAAAATAAGAGAGAACATTTGAAGTATATTTCTAAGTAAATTCTCGATGGAGGTTATAATGTCAAAAGTAATATTTAGACTATTGTGCCTACACTGTAGAGGGTGAACCTTGCCTCTAAATGGATAGACTGGAGACTCTGTGGGAAAGAGAAGCTTATTTAATCATGAAGAAACTACAAAGTGTGATGAAGAAAGACAGAGGAAGACCCACACAGTTGCTATACTGTGATGTATGTAATGATTTCTTAAACCAAGTCAGGTCATTGGTCCATTTATGCCTCACTATTGTCCTCACCAGACCTCCCAAAAATATTGCCATCCCAATGCATAAAACAATAGTTCACATCATCCTGCCATCAGTACCATTTTAGATGAGGATGATGGAAATTGCAGTTCAACACATCCAGTGTGTGCTAAGTTTGAGGAGACCAGTGTGGTCATTGTACCTCAACAAGTACAAAGATTTTTTTTAATTTATCAAAGGGCTACAGCAACTTATGAGGAAAAGATACGATACTTTCAGTACTTAAAAAAGGGAAAAGAAGAGTAGAAGCTGATAAAAGTAGATAAAAATATGCACATTTTTAGAGAACGTGTATAAGAAAAAGTTTGTCTTTCTCCATCATGGTAGTAGAAGTTGTCCAGTAGAACTGATAATTCTTCATGTAATACAGTAGGCCCTCAGTAGCCACTGGGGTTTGGTTCAAAGACCCCACATGTATACCATTATCCATAGATGCTCACCTCCCATTATTTACAATGGTGTAGCAAAGTGATGTCCCTTACATAAAATTGCAAAATCAAGGTTTGCTTTTGAGATTTTAAAAAAATATTTTCAAGCCGTGGATAGTTGGATACGGAGGGCCAATTGTACCTAAGACTAAGAAATTTGTTCTCTCAAAATGTAGTGACAGCTGATTACTTGGATGACTTTTAAAAGTGATTATACAAATTCATGGAAGATAAAACAATTATGGCTGTTCATAATAGCTTTCTGAGTGCTCAGAAATACAGGAAGAATGATATTGTGCTCAAGTCCTGCTTGTGTGATTCCCATAGATATTTGGTTGGCCACAGTGGTAAGAGAATGCTGGATGAGATAAGATCCAGCATGCATCTTTTGATGTACCGTCTATTTAAACGAGGTGAGGAGAAAAGGCAGATTGTAGCATTGGCAATATCCAGTTAGAGTAAGCCCCGCAACAGCCAATGGGAGCTTAGCCAAGAAAAGGCAAGGGCTATTCCCAGGAGCAGGTAGGGAATTACATAGGGACCAGATCGGGACAGAGCTCTGAGTCAGATATTTATTGGACCCTGAGGGGTTTTAACAGCCAAGGTTGTTGTGATACATTGCTGAAAAGGGGCAGTGGGAAGGGGTTTTGAATACCCAGCTTGGTCTGAAAAAAAAAAGTCAGTGAATTGGTGTGGCTGGAAAAGGCACAAAGTTTTAAAGTACATAGTCAAAAGCCATATGAGAAACCGTAACTGTTTAAGCACATAAACACCGTATCAACTCTGAATCCACCAGAAGAGAGATACTGTAACCAACTATCTCGTATACAACATTTTCTTTTGTTTTGGTTCAACGTGTGGTTGCTTGAGGTATTTTAAGAAACTATAAGCCAAATGCTGCCAAGCGTTAATAATATGTTTATTGCTCAGAACACTCAAAATAGTGATTGTCCTGTCATCCTTTAGAGTAACCCAGAGGTAAAGGAAAAGTGTGCAAGTCACTCAAGTGAGGGATCTGAGTTCGAGGATCTCATCGTGCAATTTGGTGGCAGCTAGGGAGATAGCCATCACATATTGGTGGCAGCAGTGGGATAAAAAGACCCATTGTGCTTCCATCAGAGGAAAATAGTTGGGAGAGTGTATCTCACCTTCCTATAACTGGTAGCAGCAGTGGCACACAACAAAAAGAAGTGAAAGGTTTTGAGAGATTTTGGCAGTGCCACATTGTCACCATCACACCCTAGTTCTTTTTAAAGCCTATAATCCTTTCCCATTGCTAAATTTGTCAGTATCCTAACTCAGCTCAGCAGTGCTTGCTTGAATTCCATATCAATCCACCTTGAGGAAAAGCAACCTTCTTGGACTACAGAATGCTTCATAACATTTTTCTTTGGATTCTGCTATGTTCTTTATTCTGCTTAAGTGTGTGTGAAAACTTATCCTGAATGAATATGGCAGACGTAGAACAGAAAGAAGATTTTATTTTATTTTTAAATTTAATCTTTAGTCAAGCTTAGATCAACTTATTCAATACTATTTTCTCATTTTTACAGATTTCACTTAAAATAGACCATTAAATGATAAAGTTGAAATTATCTTCTTAGCTCTTCTTTTCTTAGAATAGAAGGAAGCTTTTAATTCTCACCTGAGTTCAAACCCAGACAACCAAACTCACATTGTAAAAGTCCCAATGTATTCATAGCTTTTTAAAAGAAAAAATGAGGTAGTGCTTTTGTGTGGTTCTTATTGTTGTTTAAGGAGAAGAACATAAAAAGAAGAACATCAGCAAACATCAATTTAGAACACAAATGTGGAAAGAGCATGGCTGGAACCATAAGAGCTCTTTATAGTTCTCTTTATGTAAAGTCACAGAAACAACTGAGTTGCTGTTTGTGTAGTGAGCAGGATTAGTGTCTTGCAGTCAATGAAGATCATACAGGAAAACAATACCAGCAAACTGCCTAGAGACAAGATTTTAAAGAAAACAGCTGATGAAGCAGCGACAGTATTTGCCAATACTTTGATTTCAGGAGACAACTGTAATTTCGCTGGATTTACAGAGGTATGCGGGTAACAGAAAACCTACTTAGACTATACCAGTAAGGAAATGTATATCTATCAAGTGTACATCAACAGATTTCCTTTCTTTCCCACACCAATCTCTAGTCATTTCCCAGCTTTATGTTTTTTTTGTTTTTGTTTTCCAATATGGCAAATTACTCCTTTCCGAATGTGTGATTTCAGATTGCCCATCCAAAGCCAAAATCAGTCCTTATGAAGAACTACACGAAACAGCATGGCTGGAGAAAAAAAATGGCCACAATTTTATTGATTAGGGTTGAAAATAGGACCAACCACATCCAGATATCAACCAGCCCAATTGTTGATTGATGAGTCCAGTGCTTGCATTTTGCCACTTTTTTTGCTGCTGGAAAAACATCAGATTGAGATGTGCAGTTGCCACGGCCCTGATCTGGAGCATAAAGGGGCAGAGTGATGCCACTCCTTTAAGGCTATCTGTTTTTGGTCCTTGTTTTCTAAAGGGGCATTGAAATGGTGCAAGCTGTTTGTCAAAAGTGACTCAATCTCAGGAAGACATTGGAGGGCAAGGAAGAATGATGTCAGGTCATGAAAGCTGAGGAACCAATCTGAGTGTTGGAAATGAAGAACATGGGGGAGAAAGGAACATCATGAAAAACTCTGTAAGTGATGCCCTTTCACTTGCTATTTATAGACTATATTTTGCTTTAAAAATTATGTTAAAGCTTTATTTAATTTCTGCATGCTTTCCATAGGTTTTTCTAATGATACTACCAAGTCATCAGTGAATGCCTTTAAGTAGCAGTAACTAAGATGAATACTTTACCCAAATTATTATAATTATTCCAAACAATACCAAGAATATATAATGCAATAGTGATTAAAAATGGTCAAGTGACATATCTAAGTTTGTATGGGTTGAGAAGAAACCAAGAATGAAATTAAATTTTTTGCAAGATGTTAAAAGAAAGAAGTCTAGGACTTCCAAATCTTAATTTGTACTACCATGCCAGCTTCTTAATGTGGTGAAAAGAATGGGTGATATTAAAGAATAATAGTTTATTACAACTGGAAGGCAAAGATTTAAGTTATGGCTGGCATTCCTATATATGGTACAGTAAAGAATTAGTCAATAAAGATTGCAATAATCACTATATTAATTATTTATTATGTGAGAGGATATTTTAATTGTTAGCCGCTTTGATTGTTTTATTACAGAAAAGTGGGGTAGAAATAAAAGTTTTATTATTCATTATTTAATATTATTATTTATTATTAAAAATATGGAAATTGTCTAAATTAAGATGCCCCCCTAAAGCCCCAGTTTGTATATCACCACACAAAGCAATCTATTATAAAGAAAATATTATCGATGATAAGTGGATTACACTCGTCCCTCCACATTCGCTAGGGTTAGGAGCACAGGACCCCCATGAATGTGGAAAAACCATGAATAACAAAAACACTATGTTTTTACTTGAGAAAACACCTCTCTAGGACTCTTTAGGTCTTCCAGTGCAACTCTGTGGTCAACATCTGCCAGACATTGACCATAGAATTGCACTGGAGAAGCTACCAATGCCTAGTGGAATCTCTAGGTCCTTCAATGTGACTTTTGGTTAAAGCTGACCACAGAGCTGTGCTGGAGGACACAGATATTCCTTGATCAAACATATTAATAAAATCCATGAATAATCAAATCCGCAAAAGTCAAAGCCGCAAATGTGGAGAAATGAGTGTACTCATGGTGATATATTCACTTTCATGGGAAATCATACAAAATTAAGATGTAAGAAGAATTGAATGATGACAGAATTAAATGTCATTGGTTGTTATATAGACAACTGAAAGAGAAATGAAAATTAGAATTACTCTAAATGGTATAGAGGGGGAATGACAGATTTAGAAAAAAGTGCTTATTATAGCAAAGCAAAAGATATCTAATATATACACAATACTCCTACAATGGGATACAGAAGATGAAATAGTAAAAGATTTGATGATAAAGTGAGCCCAGAATATTAGGCATACCATTGAATTGAACAAATAAGAAAAAGTATGGAAGAAAACAATAAATTATACTTATCAAAATATATGGGAAAATTTCTATGAAATATATTTCAGGTGATATCTCATGCCATATAAATTATCAAAAAATGTGACAAAGAAATAAGAACCTTCTATCACTGTTGGTGGACACATATAAAAGTGAAAAAATTAATGGAACTTAATTTATCAAATAATTTTAGAAAATTATAAAATTAAGGATCCAAGTGAAACTTGATATTCATTAGGGATTAATGGATGTGAAACATAACAGTAAAAATGCCAAAAAAATTATGTGACAGTGGCAGGTAGGGTAGTATATGCTCCAACTATAGAAAAATAATAGAGTGCCAAAATTCATGAATGGATAACAAATGTAATTGATATGACAGAAATAGACAAATTAATTCTCTAAGCTTTTCTCTTTCAGAAGACAAGTTAATTTGTCTATTTCTGCCATAGTATTAAGAACCACAGTATGATTTTAAAAGATTGAAGAAAAAAAATAAGAGGATCTCTTATCCAAAATATCATCATCATCATCATCATCATCATCATCATCATCATCATCATCATCATC
>NC_056523.1:245336971-245370122 GCF_019175285.1 Sceloporus undulatus
TCATATTGTCTCTCTCTCTTTCTCTCTCTTTTTGGGTGGGGGAGGTTTCTATAGCAAAGCAGCCATTACTGAGAAGGCTCTTTCACTTGCAGACATCTAATGTACCTCACTTGACCTGGACAATAAAAAGAAGCCCAGATTGGAGCATGTTGAAATCAGGAAGAGCTTTAAAGATCAAAATTCAAAACTCTGAAGCTGAAACCCCAGCATTTCTATTGTGTCTCTAGTCTTAGAGGGTCCATTGGCTAGTCTGGATCTGCAGAGCCAGTCTGGAACCTAGCAGATTCTATGGAAGTTGGTCTTTTGCAATATAAGCCCCAAAATCCCATACTGGTAGCCCAGAGAATAATTTTTACATATTCTTTACAGGACTGTGCCTCACTATGTTGTTTATCAACGTACAGATGTGATCTATTATGGGCTCTTGATTTGGGTAGAAAAAACTACATTTCCAAGGGTCCCAAAAGCTTTGAAGTGGACTATCAGTGTATTATTATTATTATTATTATTATTATTATTATTATTATTATTTTGGCAGCTATTTCTTTCACCTTCAGTGGCTCATAGTGTAGTGTGTAGAATATTGTGGTGAATTCAAACTGACAACATGGTGAAAAGATTGTGGGTGTCGTGTGTACTGTGTAGTGACAAAAAGCAAATAAAATCTTTAAAAGAAATAAGCTTTGCCACTTCCACATTTAATCTGAGTCTCCACCATCATCATTAAATAGAAAATCATATATCCTGCAATATTTTGCTCACTTCCCAATTTTGCTGCCCCCAAATAGGTAGAGGATTTTGTGGCAAAACGTTTGCTCAGTCTTAGGAGCTTATCCCATAAATAAACAAGCCAGCTTACCTATTCTGGCTTCAGTTCAGGATCTGGGATGCTCCCGGAAGTTATCATACCTAAATCACTGCCTATTTACGCGGGATGCCACTGTCTGGATGCATATCGGGTCAAAGCCTTGCTCAGCCTGCGCTTTTTCAAAGTCATAGAGCTTCCGACTTCAAAAATTGGCCAGCTGATCAAGGCTTTGACCCAGGATGCATCTGGGTTGCAACATCCCACATAGATAGGCAGCAATTTAGGTATGATAACAGCCTGGGGCATCCTGGATCCTGAACCGAAGCTGGAAGAGGTACGCAGAATTATTTATTCATGGGATAAACTCCTTAGACTTCAGAAGGGGAAATATCCTTTCCCCAGTTATACGTGCCCTAATACAAATACATTGATTGGCTGAATAAAGGTATTACTGTTTTGTGAATTTTGGATATTGTACAAGGCCTTTTACACTATATAAATATGCATAAAGAACAGTTTTGCTATTTAGAAACACCTTTTCTTCTTAGCTTAGCTGTAGCTACCTGTTTTGATTCTCCTGTCTGCTTTTGTTCTGGTGACTTATGACTAGCTTGAAGAACTGTAACAGGCTTCAGAGGGTGCAACTATAGGTAAGATCAATCTTATTATTGGCAGCCAGCTACCCAAAGCAGGAGACTTGGCAGGGCCACTTATGATATCAGATACGATTGTAGTTGTAGATGTCATATGGATCAATAACATTCACTTGAGATAAAACTCGGTGCTATTTAAAAGCTTTATAAGATCTGTATTGTCAAGGTGTGTTCTTGATTTATCCTCTGGTGTGACTAGTTCTCTTTCAAGCAAACCGTGCAAATGAATCAGTTCCATATACAAGCTGACTCTCCATGAACAAAGGTATTATTTTTTTCCTCTTGAGATGATTTTCATTCATGCTGCTAGTCACTAATCGTGCCAGAATACCCTCTTGTTTCATGTCCAAAGGAATCAATAGCTTGGAAAACAACAACAACAACAACAACAACAACAACAGGTAAGATTAGTGCTAAAAACATACAAGGTACATGAGTAAATAGGACTTGTGGGTGCTGCAAATGATTAATTCCAGTTCTTTAAACAATAACATGTTCGCAGTCTATGAAGCAAGACATAGGTGCCACAATTCAAGGTTCTGAAAGTGTGATAAATCTGTATGCATAAAGAAACTGTATTTCCAACTCCTTTGTTAGAGTTTCACTTCACTAGTGAAGTGATGAAGACATACATAACCTGAAATATCATATATATGCACAAAAATACTGCTATATATTTCTTTAAGATGTTTATTTTTATGTACCACTTTCATATACCACTTTTGACTTACGGGTGGAAAGTACGTGCGTGGCACGTACTAGGGTTAGAAAGGGGCGTCCTTTCTGGACGCCCCTAACCCTAGTATGTGCCTAGTGCGTACAAAATGGCGGCACCCATTCTACATGGGCGCATACATTTTGACGTTGTGGATGCTTAGCGTCCGCACGTCGTGCAACGGAAATGACACCACAAGTGCACCATTGGCGCCTCATTTCTGCACCGCAAAAAGAACCCCCTTTTTGTGGGTTCTTTTTGCTGCATCTGGGAATCACACGGTTTGTCCACTGCGGTTCCCTGACACAGCAACCACCAGTGCCGGCAGAGCGCCCTTTTTGGGCGCTCTGTAAAGCACCATAGATAGTTTAAAGGGTTTTCAAGAAATTGCTCAAAGTAGATGGTAACACAAAACCACAAAATCCATTAAAATCCACTAATATTTAAAACAAAAAGATTCAGGTCAGCCGAATCAAAACTGCATTGCGTTTGACACCCTAACAAGAAGGAGTGTTGCTCTTTGATCATGTTGATCATGATATATGCCTAATACATGAAAAGAGTGAAATACAGTCCTTTGTTTAGATTTAACTTTTATTCCTTCCATTATTTTTCATCTTTGTCATTCATACTCTGATATTTCTGTTTGTTTTCCTATAGAGAGATGAGCTCAGTTGCTAGGATGACTACATAGCTTCTACTATCGTCCAACACAATTCTAAACCTACTGAAAGCCTTCTGAAGAGGATAAGGATAGGGCAGACATGCTTCTCACTTGTTGTTACTGTTGTGTGCCTTCAAGCCATTTCCAACATAGGGCAACCCTAAGGACATGTCATAGTTTTGTTTTTGTTTTTTGTTTGTTTTGTTTTTGTTTTGGCAATGAGGCATGCCATTGCATTCTCTTGAGGCTAAGATCATTTAACCTGTCCAAAGGTCACCCAGTGGATTTCATGGCCAAATTGGGATTTGAACCCTGATCTTGAGAGTTATAGTCCAACATTCAATCACTATACCATGCTGGCTCTCAGTCCTAGTATATCCTAGAGAGATTTACAAACATATGGAAACCATTTACAGCTTTTGCACCAGTGGTAAAAGCCAAATGAGATTGTTGTGGTGGGAACAACCTTAGACCTACTAGGTCTGAATCTTCCCTCATTCTACTCCAGTGAGAAGACCCAGGATTAGGCCCATTAACTGCACTCGCCTGGAGTTGCCATAGTTGTGTAGATGCTTTAAAGCATTGCAAATCTTCTAGGTATTTTTACACAGGGAAATGTCCCTGTCCTTTTTGGCAGGAATTTGAAAAGGATGTATCATCTAACATTTCATTCCTCCCATCTGCTACTCTTGAATAATGCTACCAAGGATATATCTCAAGATCTGAGCATTTATCATCATATTCTCTTATTTTCCACCATGCCCATAATGTAGGATTCTACTACTACTACTGCAGACTTTCCATCTAAGAAGGAGTTATATATAGTGTCTTCTTACATGGTAGCTGATCAGAGCCACCCATTGTGAAATATGTGCTTGATTTAAGACAGTGAAAAAAAATTCCCCATCTTTTCCAGCCATTTGTTGAGAGATGAGGGTTGGGAGAGAAATTCATTAAGATTTGGGAATGAGGAAGCAAAGTCTCATCGTGACATCTAATTTTTGAGTTATGGAATTGTTATACTTGCCAACTGTATACATTGCTTGTAGAGTTCAAGACATAGACACATTAGTCTACTTTGCTGTTTGTTGTTAACTGTCTTCAAATCTACCCTGACCCATTGTGACCCTGTGGATGAGACATCTCTAAGTCTCCCTGTCTTCTGCTGCTCTGCTCAGGTCCTGTAAATTCATATTGGTGACTTCCTTAATAGAGTCGATATATCTACCACACAGTCTTCCTCTCTTTCTGCTTCCTTCTGCCTTTCCTAGCATTATTGTCTTTTTTAATGAGTCATGCCTTCTATTGATGTGTCCAAAACACAACAGCCATAATTTCATCATCTTGGTTTCCAGGGAGATTTCAGACTCAAACTATTCAAGGACCCATTTGTTTGTCATTTTGGCTGTCCACGGTATCCTCATCACTCTTCTCTGCAGCACCTCATCTCAAATGAATTGATTTTCTTCTGAACCACTTTCTTCACTGTCCAGCTCTTGCATCCATACATGGTGATGGGGAATACAATGGCTTGAATATTTCTAACTTTAGTGTTCAGTATTGTCATGCTTTAGGATTTTTTCCCATTCATTCATAACTACCCTTCCTTCTGATTGCAGGATCCATTCTGATCAATATTTGATGCAATGTACAGGATCTCTTTTACTATTTCAATTTCCATATTGTCTAGGTTGGATCAGTGTGGAAAGAGTCTTGTAGAACCTTTGAAACTAACTGAGAGAAAGAAGTTCATAGCATAGGCTTTGGTAGACTGAGGCTCAAAACACATGAACAAAATGACGTGGCTTTGGGCTGCATTGGGGGCATGGCATTTAGACAACACATACCCCGAATGCAGGCGGAAGCTGTGCCAATGCTGTGCCAAGCAAGAACAAACAGGCTAAAACAGAGCGAATATAATTTGCTCCTTCTAGTGGCCCGGTTCAGGACCATGGTGGCAGCCCTGATTGGGACCAAGCCGATGAGGTTGCCATGGTCCTGGTGCAATTGGGGCCGGCACAGTTCCAATGTGGTCTTTTTGACCTGTTTGCTTCGAGCCTGAGTCTACATCATCAGATGCAACTGATGAAGGAGACTCAGTTTTAGTCTCAAAGATGCTAAAAGAACCCTTTGTAACTTTTTACATTGGCACGTTACAGACTGCCCAAAATGGGTGGTCTCGCACCGCTGCAGGTTGCTGCGTCCGGGAACCGCAATAGCCAAACCGCGTGGTTCCCAGGCGCAGCAACAAAGATGTGCCAAAATGGAGCTTCTTCCTGGGCTCCAGAAGAGATGGCGAAAGGCGCGAGACGTGCACTCGTGGCACCACTTCTGGTGTGTGATGTCCGGACGCTGTGCGTCCGCGCCGTCAAAATGGTGGCACCCATCTGTATGTGGTGCCACCATTTTGACGTAGTCGTTACGCGCGAGGGGCAAGGCGCGTCAGGAAGCACCACCCCTCGTGCATAACGACGGTGCCCCATAGGGCCCATCCGGAATGTGCCTAAGTAAACTTTACTGGAGATTCTGAGAACTGATCAGAATGAAGTTCTCTGTGATCCTCTCTTTGAACGTTACGGAGCATTTAAAAAGCTGAATAATAGAAGGTTTCATTTACCACAATATCTTTAGGAAGTCAAATCCTTCCAAGAATTGTCCAACAAATTCTTTTATTGCCTTGACCATTTTGAATTTGGTCAGCAATGTGGAAGTAATAAGAATATGACCGTGTTGTCTTGGGGTTAATTATATAGAGCAGATAGAAAGCTGAGTGATTTTGGCCATGCACCTTGGACAATTAGTAATTCAGTAAATTTCAGGACATAGTAGATGAGATATCATGACTAGTAGTACTCAAAGAGAAAGGATTTCAAAATGGATCTGAATTTCATAAAAGTGGATGCTGAAGATACAATTGGATATTTAAGAAACAAGTGGGGTTTTTTCCCACTAATTTAGTTCTCCAAAGAAGCAATGGGTAATTTTAGCAATTTTTTTTTCCTGCTGTGAAAAACCTTTGCAAATTTCACAATGCCATGCACTATTCACAGTTTGGGACTTATTCTGCACAAAATTCTTACCTGGTATTTTTCATCTGGAAACAGCATTTTCTGTAAGGAAATAGCTTTTTCTTCATAGAAAACAGTGTTTCTTTACAGAAATACTACTTTTGTTAAGAAAATACTGCTTTCTGTAAAAAAAAAAAAAAAGCACATACAAATTATGCACAGAAGTAGTTTTGATTTGTGAAGATTTTCACCTGTACATGTTTCTGCTGATAAAGGGTTTTTTCAACCATTTTCCAAATGTTTTCATCTCTCTGCCAACCCTACAAAAGAGCTTTAAAATGAAAACTCTATGAGATGTAATAGGGGCATTTATAAGAATGGAAGAGGGGACAAGCCACCATGTAAGAGTATAAAGGTGTAGCCATTTTTTGTAGAGAGATCATATGGAGTGTTAAATCTCGGAATGAACTCTGGTTTTCATGAAAGGTTAGAAATAATTAATGAGGTTTGGAGAAGGTTATGTTCAGAGTGAAAGGAAGAATAAGGGTGCAGTAGGTCTCCTGTGCATAAGAGATGGTGAAATAAAAATGATAGACAAAATAAAAGCAGAATTGTTCAACACTTACTTTGCTACTGTTGTCTGCAAAAAAGAAAACAGTGTTCAGCCTACCAAACAGAATAAATTATGCAAAGAGGGGGCTACATCCAGTGGTGTCACTACGGTGTGTGTGCAGTGATGCAGCCTGCACCAGGTGACATCTTAGAGAAGGGGTGACACCTCATTGCATCAACCTACTGTGTGTGTGTGGGGGGGGGGGGGGATAACCTACCCAGGGCTGCCCGGTTGCCCATCCCTAACCCCACCTGGCTCTGGCTTGGCTCTGGCTTGGAGAAAAAGCAGCAGGGACAGGGTGGATGAGGCAGCTGTGACATCAGTCCAAGGTTTTGCCCACCTGAAGTCCTCACCTACTCATCCCCCGCCATTGGCCCAGCATGGGGGGCTGCCCCAGGGGTGACCACACCCATTGGATGTCCTGGATGCCACTCACTGCCCCCACCCTCAGGAGGTTGGGGCCCTTCCTGAACCAGAACTATCATGATTGGATGGTGGAGGGAAGGGGCCACCTGGAGCAAGTGAGCCTTCCTCTATCTTTCTCCTGCCACTGCACTGGAGGAGTCCTCACCCATAGGAGGCTCCCTGCTGGAGGGAGTGCCTCTTCCTCAGGGGCTGCAGGACCTCAACAGTGGTGGAAGCAGGTTCTTCCCAGGAGTCCCAGCCTGGGCCTGGGTCTCTCCCTCAGGGCTGGAAGGAGGGGGGCTGGTTCACCTAGTCTTCCCTTGGCCAGCAAGGGTCCCAGACCCCCCAGCCAGCTCCCCACCCACCTGCAGAATGGAGGAAGACGAGTGCCTTCATTTTCAAAGACAGGGAAGAAAGAGGATCTAGACAGATACCAACAATTCACCCGGACATCAGTTCTAGAAGAGTCCAGTCAATTTATGAACATTTAGGACAGATAAGCCAGAATGCATTTGTGAAAATCAAGTCATGCCAGATATGCTCTTTTGAGAGTATTTTTATGGTTTTATAGAATTGTATTTTAACTGTTGGTTTTATGTGGTATTAATTGTGTTTTGTATTTTATTGTGCTGTACCCCACTTTGAGCCTTGAGAAGAGGTGGGAAAGAAATAAAATTCATTATTATTATTATTATTATTATTATTATTATTATTATTATATTTTATTGCAAATTAGAGATATCATATGTTAGGAGATTACAACCAACAGAAGAAAAAAGAAAAAAGAAAAAAACATGGGTTCTATAAATAAATGAATCCAGAAACTGTCCAATATTTGGCAATATTGATAGCTATTGTCCACAAATCCTGGACAAACCTCCAGGACTACATGAAGAAAGTACATAATACCATAAATGTGTCCTGAAAGGATGTCTACCAGATCATTCATTTATATATACCATAAATAGTAATTATACACCGTACATAATCTATATCTCTAGCCACCTTTTGTATGTCTCTCATTTCTCCATCTTGATAAGTCATTTTTTTCTATCTAAGCCAGAGTTCAGGTGCTATTTCCACTTCATCCACATTTTTATTGTTATGCAGAAAAGAGTTCCCTATATCTCTCAAGGGTTTATGTTTCACCCCAGCCCACAGGGGCAAGCCCTTATTCTACTCCAATACAGGTATTTCCATTTTTGTAGTGAAAACCACATGTGAACATCATCTTCCAGTATAATTCTCAAAAGCTGCTGAAGCTGAAAAACATCTTGATATAAACCAATATGTGGGAGGCCTAGCACTCCATTTTTTAAAATTGAAAGCTGACTATGCTGTTTGTACCTATGCATAAAGTTTAAAAGTAACTTTTTACAACGATTCATCATATTTGTAGGCAAAGGGACAGTCAGAGCAAACTCAGACACAGCAAACTCAGATGAAAGAGTATTGACATCTGAACAGATGCAATACAATCAAAACATGAATGGTCTAATCTATCCTATCTCACTAGATTTGATCCATCTCATTACAGATGCATAATTAAGCTTAAAAAATTGGCAGGCTGATTGGTCTATGAATCTCCAAAATATTTCAACAAACTGAGATTTACTGGAAATTTGCTTCCTGTCCTCCCTCCTGCCCTCATGAACATACAAGACTCAAGAACTCCAAATCATTTATTACTATATGGGTGAACCATCTGAGAGAGTCAGTAACTATTTACATAAACCAAGAACAATTTAGCTGTCTTAAAAACCATCACATTTCAGACTCACTATAGCACCATTTGAACATAATTGTCCACAGTTCCCATTATCACAATAAAAAACTTCTCTATTATCTACTTAGATGAGACCCTATGCATTTGATGAATGAAACTGAACTTACTTGAAACTGAGAATATTTTGAAGCTTTGCATTCTTTATATAATACAGACAAAGTTGTTACCTATCTGTGTGAAATAAACCTATTTTTAATAGCAAAGGGGTGTGGGAGTTAATTGAGATGCCCATTATTATCACTCCTTTTTTGCTGTTGCAATAGAGCCATAGTCAAAGCCAATAGATCAACCAAGTCCTTCTTGGGTGTTAAAATTCATTTTCTGAAAAGTGATGTGGCTGCAATTGTATTTTATCCCTGAATGTAAATGCAAGACTAATGTCTTAGTAGGTAAGTGGAATGCTTTGAATGTAGTATATCTTGATTTCAGTAAGACATTTAACAAGATCACTCATTATATTCTTTCAGACAAGCTGGCAAACCATGAGCAAGATGATGTTACTGCTATATGAATTTGTAGCTGCTTAATGGACAGAACTCAAAGACTGTTGATCAATTATTGCTCCTCATCCTGAAAAGAGGTGAAAAGTCTATGCAAGGAGGGGTGCCCAAGACTTCTTTACTAGGTCCAGTGTTATTCAATATCTTTGTAAAAGATTTGGATGAAGGAACACAGGGAATTATCATGAAATGTTCAGATGACACCAAACTAGGAGGCATAGCTAATTCTTCACAAGACAGAATCACGATTCAAGATCTCCTTCATAGAATAGGTAACGGGATCAATGCTAATAAGTTATATTTCAGTTGTTTTTTTAAAAAAATGTAAGGTACTATATTTAGGCAGGAAAATCATATTTACAAATATAGGTGAAAAGACACCTGGCTTGATAGCTGTACTGGAATCTTAGTAAGCCATAAGCTAAGGATAAATCACCAGTGTGACATACTACCATTTGGTCAGACTTTCCCTAGAGTACTTCATCCAGTTCTGGATACCACAGCTTAAACTGTGATATTGAGAAACTGGAATGTATACAGAAAAAGGAAACAAAGGTGATAAAAAGTTTGGAAACCAAGCCTTATAAGGATGGAGGGACCTGGATATGCTAGGATTGGAGATGAGAAGACTTAGAAGTGATATGATATCCATCTTTAAATATCAGTAAATAACCATATTTAAATAAATGAGGGGATGTCACATAGATGATGAAGCAATCCCCCCCCCCCCCCCCCCGCTACTCCAAAAAGTAGAAAATAAAACAATAGATTCAAATTACAAGAAAAGAGATTCCACCTAAATAGTGGGAAGAATCAGGCAAAATAGATGGCACTGATTTTAGGCTGGATTGGAGCTGCAGCAAACAGATGCATGGCCCTAATCCAGCCAGCTTCTGTTCCAAATAGAAGCAGAAAAAATCTGCTATTTGGGGTGGAAAAAAGCCACCCCTTTGCCTCTGGAGCTGGCTGTTTACCAGTTCCAGGGCATGTGGTATGGAAACGCCATGCCCCCAAGCTGCCCAGAAGCTGCCCAGTGTGTAATCACTGGCAAGACTTCCGGGTGACTTGGGGGTTAGGCATGTGTAAATGCCATAGCATGCCCCCAAATCAACTTAAAGCCAGCTGAAGCTGCCGGTCTGTTTTGGTGCAATGTCTTGCTAATAAGAGTTCTTTGACAGTAAAATAGGCTACCTGAGAAGGTAGTGGAGTTAGAATCATAGAATCGTAAGTTGGAAGAGACCACAAGGGCCATCCAGTCCAACCTTCTGCCATGCAGGTACTCTCAATCAAAGCATCCCCACAGATGGCTATCCAGCCTCTGTTTAAAGACCTCTAAGGAAGGAGACTCCACTACACTCTGAGGAGACTGCACTGTCGAACAGCCCTTACTGTCAGGATGTTCCTCCTAATGTTGAGGTGGAATCTCTTTTCCTGTAGCTTGCATCCATTGTTCCAGGCCCTGTTCTCTGGAGCAGCAGAAAACAAGTTTGTTCCCTCCTCAATATGACATCCCTTCAAATATTTAAACAGGGCTATCATATCACCTCTTAACCTTCACTTCTCCAGGCTAAACATCCCCAGCTCCCTAAGTTGTTCTTCATAGGGCATGGTTTCCAGACCCTTCACCGTTTTAGTCACCCTCCTTTGGACACGCTCCAGTTTCTCAATGTCCTTTTTGAATTGTGGTTCCCAGAACTGGACACAATATTCCAGGTGGGGCCTGACCAAAGCAGAATAAAGTGGCACTATTACTTCTCTTGATGTAAACACTATACCTTTATTGATGCAGCCTAAAATTGCATTGGCTTTTTAGCTGCTGCATCACACTGTTGTCCTCTTTTGATTTTTTTATACAGAGGTTGGATGGCTATCTCTCATGAGCTGCTGGATGGTTCAACTAGATGGAGCTTTTTTCCCCATCAGTTCTACAATTCTGTTTCTGTTGTTGTTATGTGTCTTTAAATTATTTCTAATTTATGGTGATCTAAAAAGTGGGGTTTTCTTGGCTAGAATTCATAGGCTTTTCTTGGCAAGATTTGTTCAGAGCAGGTTTGCTTTTGCCTTTCCCTGAAGCTAAGAGAATGTGACTTGCCCAAAGTCACCCAGTAGGTTTTTATGGCTGAGTTGGGATTCAAACCTTGGTCTAAACCACTACACCATGCTGTTTCTCAATATGGTATTTTATTTTATCTTTATTTTTAAAACAAAGCCTTGTCTCTTAATAGTGGTGATGCTAATATCTTTCTGAATGAGACTACCTGAGGTGGTTGTGCCATTCATGGGTGCCCTGCAAAAAAGATGGTTGCCCCAAGGGATGTTAGGAAGTAAGGCCGGTTACAAACCGGCACTTGGGATGTCTGCAGGACGTCCCATTTTAAAAAAGGGGTGTCTCTACTAGACATCCCTGGGTCTAATACGGACTCTGTCCGTACAATATGGCGCCGGCCATTCCACACGGCCGGCGCCATCTTTACGTATTGGATGCTGTGCGTCCGAATGTGTCGCGGCGCCTGTGGTGTCGCGAATGCGCCCCTGGCGCCTCGCGACGTCACAGAGGCGCCGCAGAAAGAAGCTCCATTTTGGAGCTTCTTTTTAGCTCCGTAAGGGAGCCGTGCGGTGTGGCTGCGACGGCTCCCTTACGGAGCAAACGGCAGTGGCGGCAGACCGCCTCAAAGCGGGGGTCTATAACCCGCCCCCGTCAGAGGTAGGCAACTGTGGGGAACAGGGGCCACATTCCCCCTGACCTCTCCATTGTTCACACTCCCATGTGCACCATAATATCTGTTTTTCTTCAGAAGTTCCTCTTTGGAGTGCATCTCAAAATGGCAACTGGGGCTGACATTGCATTAGTTTCTGTCACCATTTTGAAAGGCACTCCAGTAAAAACAAATGTTTTGTGCATCCCTAGTTTGGTGCATTATGAACTTGCTCTTATGCCGCAACACTCTGAAAATAATGCTGTGTTTATATGACATTGTATTTTATACTGTCACTGATTATAGAAATATATGCATACTCTTACCACCCCTGCAGGAAGGCAGGAATTAAAAAAGAATTAAAGAACTGTAAGAACCAGTTCAAATGACCACAGTAGTTTCCCTTTGCTCTCCACTCTACTAAGCAGTATAAATTGTCTCCATCTGGTGATGTCACACTGAGGTGTCAATTAAAGATGATATGTGCAAATCATTTAGGGTCATAAAAGGATAGAAAGAAAAGGTTACAAAACATGAGGTCATGACTTGGCAATTAAGAAGGCAATAAATGTAGATGATGCATGGAGGGCGATTAAGAGCACATAGAAATGGCAGGCACGCTGATTATGTCCATACGTTTAAAATACATTTTACTTAGAGATTGGCAGAAGTGCTGAGCAGCAGTCCCCTGGAGCTTGGCAATTCTCCACAGCACCCACTGTACTTGCACAGTAGGAGGACTCCTTTATATAACAATAGACATTACATGTGATTGTGTTACATGCTGCCTTCTTCAACAGGAATACATTTAGACTTCTGACCAAGAAAGGGAAAGAGAGAAAATAAGGTGCCTTGTTAACTTACCTGTTGGAGTCACTAGCACTGCAAGTTTAATAGGCTAACAGGATATTGCTGTTCTCTGCCCAAAATGGAATGGTAATCCATATTTTACAGTGAAAGCCTGGAGGTAAATGATACCATGGCTAACCTCACATCGTAATTAGAGATGTCACTGAGACATTTGAAAATGAAATATTTGCTAGGGTAATGTTCAATGGCAGTTGGATACCCTCTTGGCCTGAAAGCCTTATTCTATGAACAATGAGAAATAGTTTGCACTAATATTCCACCTTTCTGTTGGTGTGTTCAGGACTCATCAGATCAGGCAGACATGCCTAGTAGTTAGTGTAGGCAGATGTCCAGAATCTGAGGATTTATCTCAAGCCCACACCTCAGTGAGAGAATTGCTCTGCTTTTCTAAGGGCCTGTCTGCATAGATTTTTTTAAAAGCAGTTTCATCCCATTTTAAGGCTCAGCTGTTTATACAATGCTGAAAGAGGGTAAAACCAAGATAAAGAAGCACTCTGGGGTGAAAAACTAAAGCAAAATAAAATCATTTTGCTCTGCTGTAATAAAGAAATGACACATTATTGCACTGGAATATAAACAGCAAGGTATGGGAATGCAGGAATGTTCATGCAGTTTACAGAAGCAATCTGGAGCACAAGTGGCAGTGCCATTACCCACCACACAGTTTGTTTCTTTTGTCAAGCATACAAGTACATGAGTGGCCAGATGCACCATCAGCCCATTGCACCAACGAACAATCACACATCAATGAAAAGAAATGATGACAAACTTGGCAGGTCAACAATAATACAATGGGTGTAATAAAAACATGCACAAACTAGTCAGTCCAACAGTGGGTCATGGGGTGAAGGAGAGAAAGGGGTCATGTATGGGGGCAGCTCCATGATTGTGCTTTGCCAAAGTGTCACTGGGCACAACTATGCAGTGTATAGCAATAGCAAGTACATTTCTATACTTCTTATTGGTGCACTTAAGCACCCCTAAGTGGTTTACAAAGTGAGAGCTAATTATAGGAGGTATATTGTTTGTGCAATTATGTTGCCTATCATACAGAGCATCCAATCGGATGGCAGCTGGATGGGACAAGGGAGGTAGTTGGCAATAACAGGTGCTGTGCTTATGTAATGGTGCACATGCCTGGGGGGAGGTGAAAAAAAAATAAGTGAGTGGCACATCTTGATGCCACACAGTGTGGACTGCTCATGGTTGTTTGGCATACCTTGGGAACAGGACATGTGGATAGTGGGGATTCCAGCCAAATAGGGGAAAACCCAGAAACAGCCCAGTTTCCCACTCACCATCTGTTCAGCCCCTCTCACACAAATTGTTATCCACTCTTTGCACCCCTGTCACTGAAGGGGCAGGAGAGGAAGCTATCCAAACTCAGCTTTCAAATTACTAAATTTGAAGCTTCCATGGCTTGTGCTTCTAGGACTCATGTTCCCACGATTCATGCTTCCAGGAACAATGCTTCCTGGAATAAGTCCCATGTGTCTTAAATATTTTCCGTTTACCAGTTCTAAACTCAACATGAGGAGGAACAGAAGGAGCAGGATAGAATAGAATAGCAATAGCAAGTACTATATAGGGACAGGTGGGATATAAATAACAACAACAACAACAACAACATTTCTATACCACTTATCGGTGCATTTAAGCACCCCCTAAGTGGTTATAATATATAAACTAATTGTCCCCAACAAGCTGGATATTCATTTTAGTGACTTATGGAAGGATACAAGGCTGAGTGCACCTTGGACTCCCTGGGATTGAACTCACAACCTTGTGGCTGTGAATGGTTACAGTACTGGCATTTAACCACTGCACCACCAGGGCTCCTGGTGGCTGATGTTAAAATAGGTGACTGATCTAGATTGACAGGCTGACATTCATTGACACTCTGCTTGCTGCTGATACCACCTCTTTTGTCCTTCTTTCATCAGCTATTCAGATGTCAGAGCATCATTACATGGAAGCAAGTATCAGACATTGTGACATATATGTGCATTGTGGTCTGGAGTGGAAAACAACATTATGCTGTTGCTTGGGTAAGATGCTGGTTCAATACAATGCAATAACCCTCTTCCCAAAAAAGAGATCCTTTAAAAATAAAACAATCAGAGAAGTTTTATAATTTGTAATCCAAACATGAAAAGGGTCAATGAACTGAAACTCAGGTCCCCAAGAAGGACAGTGAAGTTGGTGGGCAAACCATTTGCCCAAGGCAGTGGTGTTCATCCTGTATTGGATAGGGCTGTTCTTGCCTTGAAGGATCACTTTCACAGTCAGTGGGGGCTCATTAATTCAATGGTGTCATTAGACATCCAAACTGGCTCATTCACAAAGGGTCTAACACCACCCTATGGTGTAACATAGACATCTGCTGCTGATGTTCCAGCTCTACATGGACAGAGCCAGACTAGGCTTTATGGTCTGATCACAAATTTATCCTGCGAACAATGCTTTATATGTGAGGCTGCCTTGGAAGACAGTTTGTATATTCCTGTTAATCCAAAATGCAGTCACAAGCCTAGATTAGGTGTCATATTGCTTTTGTTCTATCCTTTTCCAAAAACTTTGACACACAGTTCATTTCTAGATACAATTCTAAGTTCTAGTTCTGACTTTTAATACCTTTCATGGTTTGGGACAGGGAGACCTGAAGTACTGCTTGTGTTCATGCATGCCTTTCTATATACAATACTTTCAACAAAGTCTTCATTTGTGTGCTCCAACCACCTGAGATGCAGTGTGTGTGAGGGGATTACAAAGAGCGGGGCCTATTCAGGGGTGTGACCATGATTGTATAATGTTCACACTGGGTGTGAGAACATGCTCATGTGTTGACCACTTTCATCAAAACTTTGATTCTAAGCAAAGACTTTTTACATTATTTTCGGCTTCATCTGCACAGCAGAAATAATCCAGTTTGACATAGCAATAACTGCCATGATTCAATGCTATGGAATCCTGAGAGCAGTAGTTTGTTGGGGCAAATTAAACTGGTGTCAAACTGGATTATTTCTGTAGTGTGGATGCTCCTTTAGCTCTTTAAATCTCTTATACATTCTTTTTATACTGCTATATGTTTTAATTCTGCAGCCTGCTGTTGTTTTTTTTTAAAATATATGTATTATATTAATGTTCTTGTTTTTAAGTGTCGGTATTCTTTTTTTTTTTGCATTTTTAACTCTTTGTGAGCCATGCTACGAATCTTTTGAAAAACAAAGTATAAATTAGAAGTATAGTAATGTTGGAAGAAAGGTGGGATACAAATATCAATCAATCAATCAATCAATCAATCAAGTTGCCTAACCTGCTTGAGGTTTTTATTTGTTTGTTTTTGGTAACCCTTGGCAAAAAAAATTACTCTAAATTATTCAATATCACAAATTATAATTGGAAAATTGGGGTGATAATGAGTTTGCCCTACATTTCACTCCACTCCTTCAAAGGCTACATTTTATTATTTCTCTTACTTGAAATGTCCTCTTGCAGCAGTGGGGTTTTTTATTATTAATATTTCAGTTCATACATAAATTGTTGTATACAATGTATGATAGAAATAATGAAATATAGTGGTGATGAGAAACAGAATGCACAATCCAAGGAATAAAATTCAGTCTCAGAAACCAATCACTTTCTGCATATCTTTTTACCCAGGATTCTGCATCAGACAAACACAGAGCAGTGCTGCCTGGCTCCTTTCAAATATAGAGATGTTCATCTTGTTTTTACCAAAGGTGATCTTGATCTTTCCTTTAGTTTGTCCACAGCTCTGATAAGAATGCCAGCAGGAGTTTTACTGTTTCTCGACTAATGGCAGGGGAAATAGAAATATTACAACTGCTACTCTGCATGTGGTAGTCATTTTGAAATACTGCATTTCAGATTCCCACATTGAGCTTTCATTGCAATTCTCGCTGTATCAAACAATAAGAATACCCACAAGGCTGTATTAACTTTACAGGGAGAAAAAGGAATCAGTACAGCCAGTTGAAGAAAAGCAGAGGGGGGAACTTTATTTTGTAATCATTTCTTGTCAGAAACCTTTGAAACTGCTCGTCATTCTTTCTTGCTCACATGCTCAAGACATCTCTCTTTCTCTGTGTGTGATATTTTCTATGCAGAAATGACTTTATCAGTATGAGTGTACGAGTCAACTCTGAGAAGTTGAAACACTTCCTTATCTATACAGGGAAATCATTTTGGGGTTATTAGATCCCAACTCTGGGCAAGATAGTGCATAAAATATTGTCCACAAAGGAATTAGGTTGTGCAGTATATTGCATGAATTGCAAGACCTGAACCAGAGATACCCATGCTTAAATTCTCATCTCAAACAGAGAAGTTCACTGGGTGGTCTTGAACAAGTCAGTTTCTCTCAACCTAACTTCCCCTTCAGGATTGTTATGAAGATAAAATGGAATAAAACAATTTAGACTGTCTTCAGATCTGTAGCAGAAGGACAGGATACAAACCAACAGTCTACATTTATCCTTTCCCTTTGTGGTGCATTCTAGACATGTTGGAGTACAACCATGTCCATGATAGGGGATGCTGGGATCCAACATATCTGGAGGATAGCAGGTCAAAAGAGAATTGTCTAGTTTTAATTCTTGCTGAAAGCAGTGTGATTCCCTCTCCCTCCAAACCTGTACATCTCTGGCAATAGTGTTTGAAGTATGCCAGATGACTTCTGGACTTCATATTTCATTGGGGGAAACAATTAATAAAAATAATGTTCACTGTCACATCCTATATTTTCCAAGCAAGTTTTAAATTGACAGATGAAGGGTGTGTAATAAAAAATAAATAAAATAATCCTTATGGATATATGTGAATTTCTGCTCATGTCATCTATGCTTGACATTAAAACCAAGAGCTTTGGTTCTCCTTGCAAGCAAAAATCAATGTAGAGAAACTGCTGTTAACATTCAGAATTTACGTCGTTGTTGCTGGCTTATCATTAGACTGAACAAACCAGCAAATTGACCTGGTGCATAAACCTACATGATGTATCATACTGATGAATGCATTTTGTGATGAAAAAAGAAAAGAAAAACAGCAGTGAATGGTAGAATATTCACCGAGACGGTAGAAAAATATAAGATCCAGCACTTAAATTCTCTGTGCTTCTGTAAAATAATGGTATTTGTAGCGATTTTGTGGCTGGATGTTATTGCTATCACAGCAAAGACAATTGTTATCTCACCTGTTTTCTAAGCAGCTGAATACATTTGAATAAAGAAATTCTTAAATTGTGCTCTACACTGCATTAACTTATTCTGACAAGGAGAATAGCACTTTGGATATTCAAACAGCGTACACAGGGAGACAAACAGAATTATTTGACAGCAAAACATTCGAGCGAATATGACATCCTTGCAATGGTCAGTAGAAACATTTCCATTCTTGGTTTCCAGTTAGATTAGCAGGAGATTTAGGTTTAATTTTCAAAGAATCGAGTTGATAGTTTCATGAACAGAATGTTAATTCAGGAAGCAGTTTATCTTTATCTTTGATATTCATGAAATTAGAACCAATAGTTTAATGAATAGAATATTTATTCAGGGTGTAGCTTATTTAGAAAGGCATTGAAAAGGTTAACTTCCTTTTCGTGCCTCCCTCCTCTAAACTGGAAATTGTATGGTTTTTAAATTAAATTGAAGATAGTTTATATGTGTGTATGTTCTCTCTGGGTTTAGGTTTAAGTGTATGTGTGACCAAGATTCTCAAAGTTCCACTGAATAAATAACTGGGACAGATATTAAAACAACTACAAAACAGTGTTGTTGATAAAAGCCTTCTTTGTAACTTCAAGGACAAATGCTGGCTCACTATATTTGTTAATTTTATACTTATATCTAACATTTTCCTGATCTTTCATCTACTTCCTTCTTCCCTCTTTCTCTCAGATACTTCCCAGCTGCTAACTTAGCATTCTACCACTAACTCAATTGTCAGAACTGAGTCTTAAACTGTCAAGATTCTCCTTTTATTTTCCCTTTCAACCACCTTCCTCAACATTTTAAGGGCTGTGATTGGTTGGCTGCAAACATTAAACAGGCCCTCTGCTCTTCTGTCCATCATTGTTCCCACCATCATTGTTCCCACCACCAGCACCTCCACTCCTGAGGTATTTGGACATACAAGGTGATATGACCATCTGGAGGCTACCCTTAGGTCCTCATATGCCTAGCACTCTCCAAAGCAGAAAGGGATAATATTACCAAATCCTTCATCTGCCAGGTTCAGAGTAGACTGCAACTCCGGTTCATTTGGTCAGTCCATAATGCTTTCATACTTAGAACTAGTGAAAGTCAGAAAGAGAGCCAAAGGGCACTGTTGTTTCTTAATCTGGGAAATGCCTCTGCAACAACAGCTGTATCAAGCATTGAAATAACTATGAAAATTTGATTCCACACACTTTGTCCAACTCCTGGATTGGTATCATTATTCCTGGTCCTGAAAAGGTCAGGCCATTTGGGTTGAGGACAATTTCTGCATATTGTACATAGTTATGACTTTTAGCTGTTTATGCTTTATGGTGTACGAGATAGGGGAAAGATTCTCTTCCAAACAAATCAAAAACTTTATGGCTTTGCTGTCATAAAACATATATAGGGTGATGCTTTCTCCAGAGCACTAACAATGAGAATCCTTTCAACATTAATGCGTGCATTTGTGGTTTATTATTTATGGAATACCTCCCCTGATAAACTCTATAAATGAAAATATTGTTAAGCTGAATAATAATTAGTTCCAGTTCTTCAATAACTAGTTATCGTTTTAGTCCCCTGAAACCTAAGATTTAGTGTATCTCTGTAGAGAGTTGGATAATTGTATAAACCAAGATGATGCAGTAGAATATTTTACAATGGAGATTTGAATAAAAGTCACTCATCTGTGGTTCCCCCAAATAACTTATTTGCATAGGAGTGAAAATAGTTTAAGAGAAGGAAGATAGAATTGGAATTTGGCCAATGATAGGGCTGACTTATGTTTGTTTGACTCTTGCTGGTCATTCATACTGAGAAAGGATATTGGTGGATCATCTGCTCTTGTATAGCCCTTACTATGCATATGAGAATTGTTTCCTGCATGGATTAAAACATTTACTTGGAGGTTTTCTTGGACTTGTACATATACAGAAATGTTAAAATTCAGAAATATTGCTACACCTCCTTCAATATAATGGAGTAAATGGCTGCCACAAAAAAAAAAAAAACCCAAACTTTACCAGGGAGCAATGGGCTATGAAAAGTAACAGGAAAGTGACTAGAATGGTATAAATCTCTTGATGATTATGACTGAAGAGAAGTGAAATATTTCTGGTGGTGCTTATACATCAGTTTGAATGTGCATCAAAGAGTCATCCAGCAGAGTTCTCCATGTGGGGAATGGGTTATTGTGATCTGAACATGCCAGGGATGTAGTGGAAGTCTTACAGAGATGTGGTGTCAGGTTGGTAAGACACTTTGAGGATAATATTGTTCATATTTTTCTTCAACAAAATGTCTTTATTGATACAGATTGCTGTGGAGGTCTCCACAATAATCTAATCTGGATGTTTGGGATTAGGTTTAGGTGATCCAGTCTGAAAAAATGAAGGCTTGTAGACAAATGCCTTTATTCTTTATCTTTCTGTGTCTTCACTATTAACAGCTAGCTGATGTGGAAGAGAGATTGACTGCATGAATCCAGGAGGTAGTTGATGAATCTTGACAAGAGAGCATGGTCCCATCTGGTAAAGGTGGTGATTGCCTATTAGCTTCCAGGCACAGTACAAGGTGTTGGTTATTACCTATAAAGCCCTACATGGCCTGGGTCCAGTCTATTTGAAGGAACACCTCCTCCCATATAGTCCTCCCTGTACACTCCACTCCTCCGGAAATTTTTTTTTCTACAAACAAGAAAGACCAGACTTGTAGTGACCTCCTGGAGAGCTTTTTCTGCTGCCGCTCCAAAAATTTGGAATGACCTACCGGAAGAAATTTGCCAATTATCCTCATTGGAGGCCTTCAAAAAGGTGACTAAAACCCTTCTTTTCCGGCAGTCCTACCCAGACTGAGAATGTCCAGAACTGATTGAATCCACCCTCCCTACCATCTTTCTCATTCATGAATCGTGTAATAATTTTGATGTATTACTATTTTAATTGTGCTCTAATATGTGATTTTAAATTTGGGAGGCAGGGTTAGCTTGGGGATTTGGTGGGTTTTATTGCTTATTTTTGTATACTGTTTAAATGTGCTGATATCTGCTGATACCTTCCTCGATCCTCAAAACGGAAGAGGCATTCATTCACTCCTTACGATATCTTCTCTATAGCTGAGAAGAACCTTCAGTGTTAATGTCCCCCTTTGAAAAAGGCAGTGGTGGTTTAACTTCAGATGCTTTGGGATGAAACAGACCATATAGACCCAGAGACATCACTAGGGATGTGTGGGGATGACAACCTAAGGGGGTGGAGGTGACGTCACTGTTCCCCAAACACCTGCCTTTTGACAGAAATAGTTTGTGGTCCAATACAGACTGGCACTTTTGTGCCACCCTGTGAGCAGAGTTAGGGTACAGTGTCTGCACACTGGACACCCTAACCCTGCCCCCAGGGTGCCATTTTGGTGCACAACGGTCCACACAGCACATGCCATCATGACGCCCCTCTGGTGCTGCATCCACATGATGCAGCACTGGCGGGGCATCATAAAGCTGTGCTGCCACAGCTATAGCACCCCCTGGAGAGTGCAAAAAGGACCTGTTTTTTTGTGCCCTTTGGAGGCTGGATCGGGGCCGTGGCATGAGATAACCACGGTCCCAATCCAGCCAGTAAAGGGGATCTGTAGACCACCCCTTTGGGCTGGTCTGTATAGCTCCTCAGTTGGCTGTCACTGATCTATTAGTGGCATGTGTCATTCATAGTTTCTTCCTGTACCAGTTCTTTGGGTTGGATATTGGAGGCATGATAATATGATGATTCTGCTCTTACCTACTGATGTCATAATAGATATGATAAACAGTGCAGCAGACAAAAATGTTGTATGCAAAGTTTCATTTCCCCTGGGCAGAAAGAAAAATATGATAAAAATTAGGGATGGCAAGGATGTACTGATATTTGCTTTGAAATGAAAAGACCATGAACATCAGTCTAGCACTGGCCTGTACATCCATTGCTATAATATCTTACTAGTGTTGCATGTGATCAGTTTTCTCGCTTTAGTTTACCTCTAGCAGGTTCTTAGGGTAATCCTGTGTTCAGGAAGTCCACAAAACAGATAGTTCTAATACTAAAACATCCATTAGAGGATTGCACGGCTTCTTGCAATAAAAAAGAAAGAAGAGGAAGAAAGAAAAACTCCCTACAAGTAGAATACTGCATGAAAAAGTTATCCTAGTTCTTGAGGTGTTTTTCAAATGGCACCAAAAAACCTAGAAATTCTGGACTGGTATATTCCTGACAAGGCTGTGTCACACAGTTCTTCCAGCACATAATCTGGGCCTTACCTGCAGATTGTGCATGCTGGTCTCGTAGGGCTGTAAAATATGAAAAACCTTTTCCAATCATTATTATGTAACTCTGAAAAAGACAAAACCTTGTGTCTCCATTGAAGGAATCATTTTCTCCTAAACCAGGTAAATGCTTTAATTCATTATTTACAGAGCAAGGCATCAAACAGGTTCTGCAAATTAGGAAAATGATTGAATTTGTAATAATGAGAGGCGAGGGAGTGGTTTAATTGCCACTGTAGAATACTTAGTGTTTGCGACCCTTTTAAAAAAGGTCATGAATGGTGATGTAGTGGAATGTAAATCAGTACACTACTTTAGTTGTCCCCCTTTTTTGTATGTGTGGCTGTTATAAGGAAAAATACATTACCATAGGTCTTTTAAACTGAGCCCAGACATTTGAACTGTCAATTTCACCTCTGATTTCCATCAAGGTTCAGAAACCTTTTGATAGGCACTTGGTAATATATCCTGTATATCAAGATCCAAAAAAGACAGTGCTTCTGTTCTATGGTGGAGAGAGGGAGAGCACAGAACCCTTTGTAGTCCACAACTAGGGAGTTCAAAAGCACCAACAAAGGACTTTTATGCCGCCAAGGACTTTTTTCCCTACAACTTTTATTCTGAGCTAAATGTATTCAGCTAACAAAGAATGGGAAATAGTGGCTTTAAAACAATTTTCATGAGTAAAAGTGGATTTTTTCCAGGGGAGCTAATGAAGTACTACAAAAGGGTAATAACAATAATACTGGTAATTAAATCAGGCCCAGTATGTTATGGTCAAGAGTAAGTTCATTGGTTTCTGTTATTCACATCTTATAACAGGGCTTTCTGGTGATCATTAATGTGATAACATCAGTTCTACAATGAATGACAGGCCCTGAATGTTCCTATAAAACAAGTTCTGTTTTCCAAAGCATTTTTCTGACTATTTTCCCTCTTAGTCTTATTGTTCTAATAACATTTTAAGTCATAATCAGGTCCTGAGCAGTTATTTTTGCTGGAATCTTTTTAATGTCTGCATAAATTTGAAAGCTTTTGTGAATTTGGTCCTCTCTTCATGGGAACAGAAGAAAGAACATGGTTGAGGAAGGTGATTCGCCCCTTATTTATATATTATTTCCTGGTCTGGGAACATAAAGGACAGCTTCTATAAGAAATAATTCTAAACATAAATATCATTGCAGGCAGTCCTTGAGGAGAGAATACAAAGATGTTTATCACGTCCTAACATAATGAGATGGATTCATTTAGTATGTGCAGTATAATAGTTAAATGCAAGAGCTCCATGCTGGAAAATCCATTTCTAGTTCAGATCTGCTTTCAGTCAAACGTTTCCCTATTTATTCTCAATAAATGTTCAAAAAAGCATGTGCTTCCTCAAGAGCTGGTCATCTCACAATAAGCCAGAACTATCTTATACATTTCCACTGTCACTTCCAAATTTTAATTGATCCCAAAACACATGAAATAACTAGAAAATATCCTAAAATGTAAAGACTGAGCATTTCCCCTTTAATACAAGTACTACATAAGCAACACTTTGGTGTAAACACACGTCCCATTGCTGTTTCCTCTACATAAGTAAAAATCACCATTCTAATCTATTTCTCCCTTTCTTTGCCACCCTATTCTCCCAGTATGCTGAGCCAACTGCTTACTGATACGCTTTCCCATATATCAACTCACCCCCAGTGGTAATTTAGGAATCAATTTTAGCTCATTTCCAAATGATGTTCCAAGTTGAAATGTATTACCTTAAGTTGCTGTAAACTTGATCTTTGTGAAGAGTCTAAAGAACAGTGAGTTACTTTAGGTCAGGACTGTAAAGCCATAGATGGCAGGGAATGAGGAAGCAGTATTAGTGTGCTTCCCCTGCTGAGCCTATTTCTATGGATAAATGCTTTGAGGGAATGGCAGTCTCTAGGGCTGTCAACATGGTGCCTTTCAGGACCTCCTCAACTCACACAAAACAGTTAAAGAAAAGGAGTGTACTGAACTGACTCCTTTGATTCCAAGAAATGCAGTTTTCTTAAATTGTGTAATCTTCACTACTAAATAGAGCAGGGAGTCAATTAAGAACAGTCCCCCTATTTAGTTTAATTAGGCTAACTACAGGTAAGGGAGTCAGACAGTATAGGAAAAAGCATTAGGTAGAAAGATCTGACTTTTATCTCACTTCTCTCTAGCATCGTATTATTCAAAGTATTGCACTAGTGGAATTTTGATTATGTTCTTTTGAGATGAAGTGAATGCTAGACATGAACCATATTGCGATCCCAATATTGCATGCAGAAATATGTGTTTAAGACTTCAGCGCTAAGCACACTTATTATATCATGACTTACTCTTGAGTAAAACTGGTTACAATTGCACTGTATGGTTACAGTCCTCTTCCTACCCCTTTGAGAGAACAATGCATTAATCCCGGATAGATTTACTTCAATATATATGTGCTAAATCTGGAATAGGGATGAACTTAATCCAGTATAGAAATGAATTATTGCTATGGATAGAAACATACTTTATTTTTTTTTAAAAAATCAGTGTTTTTTCCCCTCTTGGTATAACTTCATAGGACAGGGGATATATATATATATATATATATTTTGCGTGCCCTGATCCTATGGTGCTGCCTAGGAAAGCACTTTGATTGCAGCAGCAGATAAAGGACCGTTTCCCTTCCTAATGAATATCATGGACATGTTTCTGCTGCTCCTAAGCAGTAGGAAGCCAAGAAAAGATGGAAGGCCTTCTGCTGCTGCTTACTGTGAAAGGATAAAGGGAAAAGCTCTTCTGAGGAAAAGCCTTGGTGAACCTTCTCTTGCATAAGAGATATACACTTTAGATATACACTTTCTAGCAAAGTTGCTTCTTCTCCAGGGCCTCCTGCCTTCCTGTTAAGCGAACATTTAAAGAAAGTGGTTGGTAGCCTGGTGCCCTCCAGATCTTCTGGACTATTAGTCCCTTTAAATTGACCATTCTGTCTACAGGTGACAAGAGTTACCGTCCAAAACATCTGGAGGGCAATTGATGTCCTACTTCTTATCTAAAACCTTCTGCAAGGTAAAGCTACCTGCTTTGTCCTCTGTTGACAGACTTTATCTGTTCCATTGTCTGAAGTTAACTCCATACCTGATAATACAGAGACTTTCCTGAGTGACTAAATACGCTCTTCCATCAACAAAGGCTAATGGCTTCTTATTGGATAGGTAGCACAGTTTTCAGTGTGTATATGTGCACGCACACACATTTTGTAACTTCAAATGGAGATGCCAAACGTCATTCCCTATTCTATTGTTATTATTCTCAGTCAGGACCACTTTTTATCTGCATACACTTCCTGTAACATCCAAAATGCATATGCCTTGACCACAACACTTTCATTTTCTTTCTCCTATAGGCTATTTTACTATCTTTGCCAGTTGAAGAAGCCTCAAATCTTTGAAAGCTAGTGTGATATATTTTATGCCTCTTGGTTGTCCCCAAAAAGTATTGCCACAAGATGGATTTTAGGTGGTGGCAACGGTAGTGGTGGTGGCGGCGGCAGCAGTTTCTTTTATGGACAACAAGGATGTCGCCAAACTATTCACATAGGTTGCTGTTATGTTGTGCTTAATGACAGAGAATGGAAAAGTAGCTTTTTAAAAATCACATGTCTTCAAATCATCCAGCAGCATGACTGCTGGCCATGGCTGACTAGTCCAAAAAAGTAAACTCCCCCTCACACACACACAGTCACAACCAATCTGCTTAGAGACTCTGCATTCAATCAGTGTCAATCTCCTTATGAGAGGTGGTGCTCGTGCCATTACTTGCCATAACATGATAGTATTTTATGTACACAGAATATTTTAGGCGTTAACTTTCTAGCCAGAACAATGTAGAGCTCAATTTTATCAATCTGACTGGCTGCTCTATGTATGTTTTAAACTACTGGTCCACACTTGAGTGTTCAGGACTTAGTAGGTTTCAGAATCAAAAGCTGCAAACTATACAGTACAATGGCTGCTTAAAATCCCAGTGGGTGGGTGCCTTAGGTGTGCTTAACTTGGTGATGATAATGATGATGGTGATGATTATGATAATGATGATGTTGATTTGTAGTGGCTGTAGTGGTAGTGGCATTTAAATGCTCCTGTGCTTATCTTAAAGATTAAGTATAATCTATTTCTTTCTGAATCATCTACAAAAATCCATAAAGTAGCACAAAAGTTTCTGATTTCCCCTCCTTTCCTTCTGACTGCCCCTTATTCTTGTCACCTATTCCCTGCAGTTGTTAGAGCTTTCATGGTCATTATGGGCATAAACCTTAGAAAATAAAATTACACAGCATTTCCAAACCCATCATTTCTCAGGGTGTTTTGCTGTTATATAAAATTTGCATCAGTGTTCTGCACAGCAAGAAAACAATTATTCACAATAAATCTTTCCTGAACTGTTTGGGCAAAACGATTATTCACGCAGGGTTACAACTGAGTTAATTTTTGGAAAGAGTGGTTGGAAAAACAGTCTCAGGCTGAACTGTTTATGAACATGGCCTTTTCTCTGATTTCTAATTAGTGGGAAATGGTTCCAAAGAGGAACAGCGCTGTTGAAGTCTGTGCTTCACAAAGTCCTCCTTGTTAACAGACACAAGGAACAGTTTTGTGTTGCTGAATAAACAACTGCGTCATAGTGGCTTTTCAGAAGCAATACAAACTGGTTTAGCAGCCACCATCTAAATGCTGAATATCATTGATGTGCATCTGAATATCTTGGGATAACATTATGTGTTCATATAGTTTAGAGTAGTCTAGATCATTTGGAAAGTAGATCTGTGCCAGATAACAGATCTCTTCCACAGTTCTGGTTGTGAAAGGTTCAGTCTGCAATCAGTTGATTACTTTAATTCCTCAGCTCTGGAAATTACATGGTTCTCTTGGTACTGAGCACCATCTCCATTGCATGGGGTTTTGTCACAACTTCAGTGACAGCAAATTTGTATCCATTGCTCTTACTTCATGGATTGTCAGTATGTCTGGTGGCTGATAGTCCTCTTTTTGCCCTTTTCTTTTTTCCCTTAAATGTGCTGGTTTTTTTGTTTTCCACCATGACGGCCCTTTTAGGATAACCAGTGTTATAAATCTAGAGACAAAAGCAGAAGGCATGAACAGAATGATAGGAAATGCAACAGAATAAAACCTGCTCCTGTGTAACACTACTTCCATGGCTCATCTAACTGTGTCTTCAGTTATAATGTACATAATCTCATTTCTGTGTCTGTATAGCATGTATGAAAGAATGGCCCAAAAGCCTCTCAAGCTTGTTTACAAAACATTTTTTTAAAATGATAAAACTGTAATATACTAAATAAATACAATTGTTGAAGACAAATGTTGCTGTCCATAACAACAATTTTAGCACAGTACCTGCAGACAGCAAGTGTCTGGCTAAACAGGAATAGAGAATGATCCTGGCATTAGCTTGAAAAGTATCCCTTGCTAATATTGATGATGAATATTCTCTGAGTATTCTTAATATTCATTGGGTATTTGAGATTTATTACATTTATAAATTGTACCCTACATCTACTTGGGTGTCCAGAGTGAAGTAAAATGAAAACATCAAAGGGTCACATAAAATCCAGCAGGAAAGAAAACACAAGCACCATAAAAAGAGAATGGCATGAAAAAATAAAATTAAAGAGCAAGAAACTGTTATACAAAACTAAGAAGCTGCCGGAACAAGAAGTTTATACTGCTCTTCCAAAACAAAGAAGACAGTGGACTTTTTCTTCAGCTGTGGAACTGACTGTGGACTGACCTACCAGAAGAGATTCGACAGCTAAATATGCTGTATGAATTTAAAACTGCTTTGAACAATAATCTCTTCCAGCAGCCTTATCCAGATGATTTTTAAAACTGTAAAATTTAAATGATGAATTTTAAATATAGATTGTTTTAATACATATGTTTCTTGTTTGTTGTTTTAAATTGATGAATGTTCTAAATGATGTTGTGTTCTTAAGTGATGCAAATTTGGTGGTCTGTTATTGTTTCCCACCTTGATCTATAGGGAGAGGCAGGTAAGAAATAATAACAATTGATGATGATGATGATGATGATGATGATGATGATGATGATGATGATGATGATGATGATGATAAAAAGAAGCAGCCGATTTTGCCTGTTTCCACAAGTGGGATGTTTCCAAAACAAGGATTTGTGGTTATACATTCCTGCTTGCAAGTACGAAGAAGTTCTTGTGGCAATGTATCCTGGGTTTGTTTTCTTTTAGAGGAGAGCCTAATAGAGATTTAACAACAATTATAAAATATGTTGCTTATATACAAATATACAGACAGGCCAGAGGTAGAGGCATGTTGCAGCCCTTCACAAAAGTGACAAATCTGCTTCTTTACATCACGATCTGAGAAAGATATCTGAACCCATAATGGGAGTGCCTTTAGCTTTCAGCTCCTCTCTCTCTCCCCCCCCACCTTTTCTCTTTCATCCTCCTATACAAAGAGGTATTCATCAATCCTTCTGTCAGTGTCACCTTCCCCAAACTCTGATGGCTTATGCTTCAGATAGATCAGTCTATTTCTGGGACAAGCTCGTTTCATGTTCTCAAAAAATAAATAAAAAAACATTAAAAATGTAATCAATGTGAAACTTTTTAAAGGTACTTTTGGGAATGTACATACACATTTTTGTAAATGTTTTACCCTCAAAATGCACTTTTTGTATGTAGCAGAACCTAAAACACACATTTTATGTGTATTGGCATATATATTCTGAGCAAAAAGTAGCATCCAAAATTTCATAAAGCATGAAAAGGAAAATTACATATTAAACTACAAAGAGCAAATATGTCAACTGGTATTAATGCATAGTGAATGATACAAAGATTGTCCCTAGCTAGCACTAGAGTGATCACCAGATTTTTTACCAATTATTAATTGCCACTAAAAATAAATTATTGAACATACCACAAAAGCATATGGAGCTAGATTTCAACATGATAAAATAAACCTAAAATCACTTATTTGTTATAGACCCAAAGGAAAAGCTGTGAACTCTTGGACATCTGACTCTCATGTTCAGAGCTCAAAACTTAATTCCCTGTATTCCTCTAATACAGTTCAAGATCCCATTGCCAACATTTTCCCCAAAGCTGATACTTTTGCAGTGGCAAATTTCAAATAAGAATATTCTAAGAAATATGCAAGATATTTGTGGATTGCAGTGAGTTCCTCACAGTAAAATTATTTTAATTACATATAATGAATAAGCACAATTAATCAATTTCCAGGGTAGCTTTCATTATCACAAAATGTCAAAGTGGCCAACTCACCTACTGAGCTTTACGAAATGAGATTTGTACAATTAATGCAAGGATCAGGCCTTCGCTGATATTACGTATCATTGAATAGCTTCTGTCTTTTCTCCCTACCTCCAATACCATTTGTCCTAGCATTACAATAGGGAGAATTCAGATGAAAAATTGGGGAATGGGGGAAAAAAGTAATGATTAGGACAAGTTTCTAAGTTTTTCCCTCAAGTTATCAAACATTCAAAAATTCTGATGGTATGGGAGCTCAATTGGATAAAATCGTTACAGTACAATGGCTCTTCTGTCATATACTTTTATCTGAATTGCTAATGATATAGACATGAATACGAATAGTAGCTACAACTTCATTTCAATGGTAGGAAGAATAATAAACATAGTTCTCCTTACAATTTTAAGAAGAACAGAAAGGTTTGTAGCAGCAAAAGAAAGTCATTTGTTTTTTGTTAAGGCAAAAAAAAATTCTATGTGTTTAATAAAATTACCTATTAGATTTACATTTGTATTGTATTTCGGGGGGGAAAAGCAGAGAATCAATTCAGCAGCATCACTTTCAGGAAAGAATCAGAGAGGAATGGAGCTGCCAACGAGCAAGTCTATAACACGGCTAAGGAATGGCTTAATGAGAGTGTCCCCATTAAAATAGTTTCTCAAGGCCTATTAATAAATGTCAAACAGCAGGTATAAATGCACCTGTACACTGGACAAAAGGTGCCTGAGAGGAGGACTGGTAAAAGGCAAAGATGATCTTACATCATAATATTCAAATTGTATTTAAATAGGAATAAAACTTAGAGCAAACTAATGCTGAATGTGAAGTTTTGAGTTCAACTTTTCCTGCTTCTTTTTTCTTGTTAACACTGCCATTGTCTACAATAACTATGCAACCCTGGTTGTTCTTTTTGAATGCTGTAAACTGAGAGCATCAATTTGCAGAGGCTCCAGAATTAATCTCCTATGAGCCAGAAAAACTGATAGGTCAAATCTTTTATAATTCTGTCTAATCTGATTTCTTTCCCCAACTTCACCCTACCTTGCTTTGTGAAGGCAGTAAAACTGAGTTCATCTTTTACTGTGATCTTTACATGAAGAATTATTCCCTCTCATGGCTTGCCTTTCCATTCCCACCACCTTTGCCATTCCAACATTTATGGGCTACTCTTTGAGAGTAATTTTGTGCTCAAATGCTGATGATGGGTACAAAATACATGTATTAGATGTGAAGGACACATATAAATTGCCACTTTCCCTTTTATAGTGCATTGGCCATGCAAACAGGATAAGGTAAGACCCCTGTTAATAAGTATTTTAGCTGGATAGATAAAAAATATATGACATGTAATCACATGTCACCTCTGAGGTGATCACTTTCAATTATTTTCTATTCCATTCTTAACAAGTACAGTTAAATATTTCTTTATTTTATCCCACTGTTGTTTAAGGTTGAATCTGCATTGCAGAAATAATCCAGGATGACACCACTTTAACGTCCATGGCTCAGTGCTATGGAATCCTGGGATTTGCAGTTTATTGAGGCACCAGAGATCTCTGGCAGAAAATATATCACCATATTACAATTCCTAGAATTCATAGCACTGAGACATGGCTGTTAAAGTGATGTCAAACTGAATTATTTCTGCGATGTGGGTGCAGCCTTTATTTATTTATAGATAGATAGATAGATAGATAGATAGATAGATAGATAGATAGTTGTGGCATAGTGGTTTGAGTGTTGGACTATGACTCTGGAGACCAGGGTTCGATTCCCATTTGGCCATGAAACCCACTGGGTGACCTTGGGCAAGTCACATGCTCTCAGTCTCAGGGGAAGGCAATGACAATCCTGCTCTGAATAAATCTTTCCAAGAAAACCCAACGATAGGGTTGACTTAGGGTAGCCATAAGTCATAAATGACTTGAAGATGCAAACGTACACAAAAACACAGATAGATAGATGATAGCTAGCACTAAAATATACAGTATGTGCTAACTCACAAGCACAGTGGAAACTAAATTTTATAATTATATGTTTATATGTTGTGTTTATATATGTAATGTCTGCCTATAAAATGTTGTTGTTGTGTGCCTTTGAGTCATTTCACCTTATGGCAACCCTAAGGGGAACCTATCATGGGGTTTTCTAGGCAAGATTTCTTCAAAAGAGGTTTGCCATAGCCTTCCCCCAAGGCTAAGAGCATGTGACTTATGGTCACTCTGTGCATTTCATGGCCAAGTAAGTAATTGGACCCTGATCTCTAGAGTAACAGTCCAACCCTCAAACCACTATAACACACTGGCTTAACTATAAAATAATTTTATCATATTTGAAAGAGACTGGATTGTCTGTCTCAACAAATATGTTCTGCATAGATCACCCAAAGGTAGAAAATGTAAAATACCTGTGGATTTAACCAGGGTTGGGGGGGAGGCAGCAAATCCAACAAAATATAAATCCTAAGGTTTTGGTGCCTACAGCTGTCATTTGACAAGGAGCATGTAGTGAAATTCCCTGCAGAGGGCAGGCTAGAGACACTTAGCAGAGAGGTCCTGCAGGTCAGTGACAGAGCACTTGCTTTGCCTGTAGACCATCACTGGTTCTATTCTTGATATCTCCAGATAGATTTTGTCTGATCCTATTGCCAGACAGTATGACACAAGATCATATTTTGGAGCCTCAGAACTGCTTTGGAGCCTCCAGAAATCTCCATTTTGCTTTGGAACACACTCACCTCAGCACCACCATATTGCAACCATATATATATATATATGCCCACCAAAATGTGTAACCTGTTGCTTCAGCTTTACTCTCAGTCTTGTAGTATTAAACGTAAATATTGGGACACAGTAAGTGAAATTAAAGTCTGCCTACACACTCATTCCAGGGATTCGACTGGGGTGGGAGTGAGCTGTTCAGTTCATTCTTATCCATAGATATTGCTCAGTATCACTGGGATGGGGTTCTACACTCAGCAAAGTTTCTCCCTGTCTTCCCAACTATTGTGCTGGGAAATCATGAAGTTTATCGCACGGGCCCTAAAATGAGCCCATTGCGTTACAAAACGTGTGTGTGCATGGAACGGGATGGAGCTAAGAACTGTATTTTACTGCATGAGGGAATGCCACCGCTGCCACCGGGCATTCCAATTGCGTCCTCCCTCTGTTCCAAAGGGTGTGATTTCTGAGAACTGTTTTGGAAACTTTGCGTTCAGAGGAAATTCCCTCTCCTGGAATGGTTCAGTGATGCTAGAAGGAGCCAACAATTCCCTGACAATGAGGAAGCCTGCACTTCCTCAACATTTTAGAGGTGATTTACCAGCACATAAGAGCTGGTATAAAACTCTTCAATTTCTCTCTCTCTCTCTCTCTCTCTCTCTCTGTGTTTTAAACATATCTGTGAAAAAACAGTTGGACATCATCACTTTCCTATTGGAAACCCTTGCTCTGATAACAGCCTGCCAATACATTGAGCTCATTTTCAGAGGCTCCCTGTTCTAGTCTGTTCTGTCCTACTATATAATTGGGGTAAGAGGGCTGGGATTAGTTCCCTAGGGAACCTTGCATAGTGCCTGTTATTCTTGTTGTTGTCTG
>NC_056523.1:245370132-245389867 GCF_019175285.1 Sceloporus undulatus
CCTGCAAATCAGACTTATGGCAACCCTATGGTGAAACTATCACAGGATTTTCATGGCAGAATTTGTTCAGAGGGGGTTTGTCTTTGCCTTCCCCTGACACTGGGTCACCCAATGGGTTTCCACGGATAAGTGGGGATTCAAACCCTGCTCTCCCAGTGTCCTAGTCCAACACTCAAACCGCTACACTTTGCTGGCATGCCCATATTGTTATATTTGTCAGGCAACAAAACTGTTATTTTTTTAGGCTTTTAAAATCTGAATTGTATTTAGCTGCTAACACAATCATGGAAAAACCATCAGCCTGAATCCTACTGGCAGTCTCAGCTAGACCCATGAAATCAATGGGAGTTATGCAAGTGCTAAATCTCAATTCAGCAATTGCTTCAGTGGGTCTATTCCTGCCTGCGACTACCAAAAACATCTGGGCTACAATTTCCACTCCATCTTACTGCCTTGTCTTGATGTGTTAGCACTGAAGAAGAGGAGAAGAGAAAGCCTAGAAGCATATGTTCATAGATTGCCCAGGACAACAATTGGCCAGTATTTGTCCCACTTGTTTATGCTACACATTGTGCATCGTAATTGTTCGAAATGCAGTGCTGCCAGTAGGGATGCAAATCTTTGATTATTTTTTTTCCTCATGTGCCAGATTAGTTTGGATAATTTTCTCCCTGCTGAGAAGGATTAGAAGAGTGTTTATGCATTTTTCCTGTTTTGTGTTTTTGGATTTTCACTGAAAATGTGTGTAAAAGCCATTAAAAAAAAAAGTTTGTGCAACACCACCGTGCTTTTTTTTTCAGAGAAAATATTATTAATTGGATGAAATGAAAAATATCTATGCAAATTTATTTCATATATTTGTTTTTGCATTAAAAACACACAAGACAACACCTCCAAGAACACCCTCTCTCCCAAGCTCAGATCCTTTTTCTCTTGGTTGTGATATTTGACTTTTTTGGGGGGAGGTGATGTTTTTCAGCATACTGAGACTCTCATTGAGGATTAGAAAATGTGTAAATATTCTTTATATCTCTAGCTGGCCTACATTTGCACTCAAGTGTTTATTTCAATGTACATTCGGTTTGTTTTTATTCTACTCTGGCTAGCCAACTGCTGCTCTTTTCCCTTTCACTGCAGTAAAATCTGAGATGTATGAGAGACGTTTTAATGAAGGAAATTAGATATGAAGATACTGGAAATTATATACAGACATACACAGAGAAACATTTTATTACACATGTGTATATGCCTTCATGTCACCTGTTTGACTTATGGCAACCCAATGAATTTCATAATGCTTTCTTAGAAGATTATCGCACCGACAATTTGCCCGCACAATAGACATAGGATTTAAAAGTCAAAAATGGATTTTATCGCACTGCCCCGTAGTCGGGCAGTATGCAACCAATATGCAATCTGCACTTCTCCAGGCTTCTCATGCAGTTTTTCAAAAAGGGATTTTCCCATTCTAGAAAAACTGTGTGAGAAGTCCAGAGAAGTATGGATTGCATCCATGTTGCACAGTGGCTAGCTACGGGGCGATGCTATAAAATCTGTCTTTGACTTTTAAATCCCACATCTATCCCATGGGCGAATTGTGGTGCAATAATCTCCTTAGGCAAAGAATACTTCTTTAACTAATTTCAAAACTGAGTTGAAGACCATCCTGTTCAGAGAAGCGTTCCCAGGCATTGCATGACCATTATTTGCTATTTGACATGTTTAATTTGTTGTCTGTTTTACTGAACCCTTTCCTGTATTGTTATGTATTAGTTATATGTATTATGCTATTATTTCTTAGATTGTACGCCATGGGCAGGTTTACTTTATCTATTTTACTGTTTGTATGTACAGTGCTGTGCAAATCTACAGTCCTATATAAATAAAGCATAATAATAACAATAATTATAATAGTGGTTTTTGCCAGTTCCTTCCTCCGAAGTATGGCCTACAGCATCTGGTTTTCATTTGTAGTCTCCAATCCAAACACTAACTAGCTTTGTTTCCAAGTTCAGCTATGATATATTTAATATAGATTCCATATTTCTGTATTTAATATTAAATATAAAATATTTCCAATAAAGAAGTACTGTCTAATAAATAAGAAAGCATTTTGTTGTTGATAGACTAGTATCTTCATTGGAAAGTATACATAGTGGATTATCACAGCATTTTGGGAGGTCAGTAATGTTGCCCCATGGAATATCTGTTAGGCAGCCACTTTTTAGATGATAATTCTCATTTCTTGGGATTTAGTCTCATTGATATCAAATGTTTGTCCTGAGTAGACATTTCATAGACTTGAAATGTACAAAAATATTCTTTATGAAAATAATGGAGCAGTATTTCAGCATATGCCATGAAACACACAGCATTGGTAGCCACAACAGTAATGATATGATAAACTATCCCCACATTTGCCAGTAAGAATATGACTGCCCTTTTCATTTTGTATGATTTTCTTCTTTCATGCCAGGTGGGGGCATAATTTCTTTGACAATTTGGAAGCTTGATAGTATTTTAATCTGTAACATGGATGAAAAATAATCACCATGTATTTCTGGAAAGAGAAGCTAGCTACACTACCAGACCAAAGATAAAGGACAAAATAGAGCAAGTAGAGCTGTCATGTTCAGAAGACCTCAGGGCTTCAACAGCTTTGACAATTCTGTAGAATTTTACCAAGAGTAGCTTGCTGTACATCTTCTGAAAAGTATCTCCTCAGGACATGGTTTAGACCCTTGGCTTATTTGGCATCTGGCTGTCCTGAGAGCAAGGGTGAGCAGATCCTTTGAAAAATGTCTCCTCCTTCTCCTCACTATAATCTCAAGAATACTTAATGCAAATCAAATTCCAGATTATTACAATACTAACAATTACCCCCCCCCCCTGCAAAAGTAACATTCATAAAATGTTATTGTAAAGCATGTTGAGGCTCATGTTTAGGGATGCGGTGTCCAGAGAGTGATTGGCTTTTCTTAAACCTTGTTTGTTCAGCTAGTGAAAATGAAAGGTTAGGCACTGGGTATTTCTCTCTCTCTCTCTTTTAATACCTCACTTGAGCAGGGAGGCCTGTTATCACTGAAATGAATGGGCTTGTAATGGAGCATAATCTGACAGATGACGGCAGGAGGTGGAAGTAGGAAGATGATTCTTAGAATTAAAAAAAACAAACCCTACCCAATCCTGCCTCAATAACAGAGTAATTAATCAGCTGGGACTCAGATTTAATCTGATTAAACCTTCCTTTTATGGAAGTAAGATAAACTTCAGAATGAAATTTAAATGTGGAAAAACAGAAAAAGAGTGTCTAACCAAGGAAGTTAGCTCCTGGCCAAGGTGACACTCATTTCTGTTGACCCATTATTTGCTCAAGTATAAAATGATGTGATATCACTTCAAAGGAGTAAATTTGAATGAACACCATGAGAATTAGGAGTAGCTTTCAAGCAATATTTATTCTACTTCTGAACCCCACTGTGAGGGTTTCCTGGGAACAGTGGTTGATAGACGATGTTCCCTAAGTGTCTGTAATACAGCACAGAAGCTTCTTGGGATTGATCTCATTTGGCATAGAAAGAAATGGCAACCTGGTCTGAAGTACTCCTACTATGAGCAGGGCTTTCTTACACATCAGGAGCAATGTATTACTCCCTTGAGTGAAGTCTCTTCCCAAGCCAAACACAATGCTGAGAAGCATGGGCACCACTTCCAACTGGACATTTACCACACCATAGACCAGATGTGATCGAAGTATGGTCCTTCAGATGTGGTTGAATGGCAACAGAATAAGGTGCAAATACAGTGCGCCCATGCCATACGCGGGCACACTAAACACAGCTTTCAGCATACGCTGAAAGTCGCGAGGGAGCCTGCGAGAGCATGTGGGGTGCAAGCGGTGGCACATCCCATTAAGCTTAATGGGGCACACGCCCATGGCGCGCACACACCGTTGCACTGCCGCGCCACCTCGCCATGCACAAGCCCCATTACTTTCAATGGGGCTCGAGCATACACGGGTGTTTTTTTACACGGGGTGTGTGTGTCCGGAATGGATCTCCCATGTATAAAAAGAGCGCACTGTACAAGAGACATGGGCACTCTTTCTCAGTGCAGAGGGAAGTGGGATTACTGTGTTGGGACTTTTTCACTCTTTGGACTTTACCACACAGAGAAATTGGGGGATTCAAAAGGCATTATCCAGGGAAAGTCACAGAATCGTGGCTATCACATGACGTTGCGATTAGAGAGGGTTTATCCCAGGAATAACTAGGGAATAACCAGCAACAAATCATTCACAGGCAAATTCCGTGAATGATTTGTTGCTGGTTATTGCCTGGTTGTTCTTGGGATAAACCCTCTCTAATCACGGTGTGTGTGATAATCCTAGCTGTGATTGTCTGACTTTCCCTGGATAATGCCTTCTGAATCCCCCGATTTTCTTCATCATTATTGTGCGAATAAAGAGAATTCTATGATCACTTTTTATTCATGGGAAAATCCTGTGAATAAAAAGTGGATCTAGAATTCTTCTTTATTTACTCAATATTGATGGGATTATGGTGATGTCATCTGAAAATCTTAACACATGAGCGGGATAGTGACGAGAGCATCCTGTTATGCTCCTGTCACTTTCCCCAGGGACGTAGCCAAGGGGGGTCCTTGGGGTCCAGACCCCCCTTCCATTAGAAAAATGAATGGTGCATGCTGCTACACAACCACACCCAAGCCCCATTATAATGGTAGCACTTAGCCTGGACCCCCCTTTCCTAAAATCCTGGCTTTCCCTGGTACGATAGTCTCCCTGTAGTGTCAAACGGCTTTATTTCTACAGTGAATATGTACCCTAGGACTCAAAGAAGCTCACATTAACAAGATAAAAACAAATACAGATAAAAACCCAATAGCTATAAAGCTATAACACCATTAAAGAAATAGAAACATTATTATATTAAAACAGAAAGGGGAAAGAGTCATCTTTTTTAAAAACAAAACAAAACACCATTAGTTCTTTAAAAGCCCTATGTAACAAAACATAGCACAAAGATAGCTTTAAAAACGCTTAAAACCCCAAAACATACAGGACAATTTGTCAACTGAGGATGGAAAATAAATTTGTTGGGTTCAGTTTTCTATATGGAAATAACAATTTGCACCTTCCAACATTTCCAACAGTGCGTAGTTTCCCTTACTGTGGGTCTTTTTTTCTTTCATAAAGAATGAAAAGTGTTTTGAAATGTATATGTATATTTGAAAAATGCACATAACTAAAAATGCAAAGATTTGAAAGATGCATGAACATACTTGATTCAATGCAAAAAGTGGATATGAAAAGGCATACATTAGAAATGAATAGAAAATGTGTGTGTGTGTGTTTTAAAAGGTACTCAAATTTCTATGTGATAAAAGGGTTCTTGTAAGCCAGTACAGAAAATGAGATGGAATAAGACTGCCAGAGGGAAATTGAAAAATTCAGTACAAATAAGATTCATACTTTTCATATGCCTTACTTCAACTAACCAAAACACAACAAATGAAAACTCATAGAAACATACTATGAAACTACTTAAAATAAGGTATCATTCTAATGGTATAATTAATACTGTGTGTTTGTGAGTGGTTTTATCTTGTCCATAAAGGTATTTTATATTTTCTGCTATGAAATCAGACACCAATTTCAACCTTCCATATTAGTGCCCCATTACAATAGTTAGATGGAAATGCTGAGTACAGCAAAATGTTAGACTTGCACAATATGAACTTCATGACAGAATGAGTTGAGATTAGCAGTTTCCATTAATGCTTAGTGTTGGAGAAAATCTCAGGCATTGAAGCCCAAGGTATAATTCCACTCCATAATTGGGGTGGGGTGGGGATAGAGATACATTGAAATTAACTAAGAGCTTATAACACTGCTTGAGTGAACTTTAGAAGGCAATGATTTCATTTAGTCTCAGACTTAAAATGTTTCTTAGAAAAGCATGATGCACATTAATAAGCAGCTAGAACATCACTCCTGTGTTGAAAACATTAATATTAAATTGTTTTTTTTAATGTGTGTGGGTTTTTTTAAAAACAAAAACAAAATTCTGGGTCAGGAAAGTATATTGTTCAGGAACCTTAAAAACCTAAAGTCGGTTCACTCAACCTAAAGTCAGTTCAAAACCCTGTCTACTTAACATAAATTGCAAAGTAGGCTGCAGAAGATGAAACTTTCTAAACTTTCTATTTTACTTTTATAGGGCTGAAACAGATGGCCCTTTTGCACTGCTTCCCAGGCACCTGGAAGCCCCCAGAAGTCGCTCAGCTCTTTACATGGAGGGTGGCTTCATGATGCTCTGCCGGCACAGCATTTAGATGCTGTAGATCTCCAGAGCATCATGAAGCCAGCTTCCAGCCACAGCGTGGGAGGCAAAATTGGCTTTTTGCTGCCTGAAAAATAATTATTTTCATGTTTGTCATATTCAGGAAAAGATGGATTGTAGATGATCAGTGTAGAGCCTGTTGCTGTTACAAAGAAGCAAAATAAATTACAGTACTTATCTTTCCTTTCAATAATAGAGAATAGAAAACATCATACTTGTCTATCTTCACATGCCATTAGTTGCTCCGTGTAATCAGCTGTCAGTGTGACAAAGTGGTTTCAGTGCTGGATTATGACTCAGGAGATCAGGATTTGATTCCCGTCTTGGCCATGGAAACCCTCTGGGTGACCTTGGGCAAGTCACACACTCTCAGCTCCAGAAAACCCCATGATAGGCTCATCATAAGGCCACCATACATCAGAAATGATTTGAAGGCAAATAACAACAACAATCAGCTGTCCGCTGTGGAAGGGGAAGCATAGAAATAAGTTCTTCATATGGCTATTTCCTTTGATTCATCCCCCAGACACTATTCTTCTAGCCCCAACCTACATTGACATACAGAAGGAAGGAGGGCAAGCGGAAGTGAATAAGAAATGAATAAGCAGTGGCAAGGGGAATTCTGTCACAGTAAAAGATGGCAGTGGCAGTGGGCCACATGTTGATGTATGGCCCTGAAGCTCCACCTTTAAATAACAAGGCATATTCCATTTTCTAGAGAGGAGGTGGGGATTGTGCGGTTCTCCAGACATTGGTGGATTGTGACTTCCATCAGGCATAACCAGCATACCTAATGGTGACGAATTTGGAAGTTGCCATTTGACAACCTCTGGAGAGCTGCATGAATCCTGCTCTGTTCTAAAAGAAAACCTATGTTGCTTAGATCCTTTCTAGACTGGTGCCAATCTAATCTCTTAAACAGCTCAAAATTACTAGGTATATTTTGTACGGTGCATTAAGGGCCATGCTCTACCCTTTACTTAGGATAGCCTATTCTCCTTTCTGCAAGTTCAGAATTACTGAGAAACATTCTTTCTGCATACAGGGAACACTGAGACCTATTCTTCCAGTTCTACCAGTGTTAAGAATGAGACAGCATTTCATGGACTTTGAAGTGCCTCCTCCAGTTCTTTCATACACAAAATCATGTGAGGCAGCAGAATAGTAATAGTAGTAGTAGTAGTAATACAGTAATAATAATAATAATAATAATAATAATAATAATAATAATAGTTTAGCATTTAAACTATTTTATTGTGTGCTTCACAGTACAATGATACAATAGCTGCAGTAGTGGTTCACCTGTGTTTTATATATAAAACTGCAATATTTTAATAACAAAGCTGAATGCTAAATAATATTGTTGTGCCTTTACTGAGGGTGGTTTTGAGCTTGTGGGAGGCTGTATATTTTAAGATGTGACACCAACATGATTTTTTTTGAGACCATAAGATTACCATATAGAAAAAGCAAATTGCTAGGATGACCAGTATGTGTGCATATAGTGGGAGGGTTAAATATTAATATAGGATAGTAATTTATATGATCAATAAAAAAGTTGCCAAGTTGTGAACTGGCTTTTGAGTTTCATGAATGCTTTCCTTTAGCTGGATGTTACTTTGAAGAGGCATGGTGAAAACCCAGTCTGTAACAAGTGGTAGTTTTAAGCCTGAGGAAAATCTTTGTAGACAGAATTAGAGTTCTAAGCTGCCACTTTAGCTAAAAACTCAGTTTTGTTTTAAGCAACCGAGGAAGACAAAAGCAAAAGCCATAATTAATTAATTAAACTGTTACATTCTGTTTGTTAAATGCACACAAACATTCCAGTAAATCAGTTCCTGATTCATCCAGAGGTCCCATCTATGGCGCTGTACAGACCGGCAGATACGGCGTCCCCATCACGTGCCAGGGGTTGGCCGAGGACGCACCGTCCATATTGGCCTCAACCCTAGCACGTGATGGGGTGTAATCATGGCGGCCTCCCATCCACATGGAGGCCGCCATGATTACGTCACATGTGCACCACCTCCAAACCAAGCAGCGCACGTGTGCCGCACTTGTGCCGCTGCAGGGTGCTTGTGGCGCCCTTTCAGCAGTGCCAGAAAGGAGCTCCGAAATGGAGCTCCTTTCGCTGCTTGTATCGCTGGTGCAGCCTTTACACGGCTGCGCCAGCAAGCGGCCCCTTCCTCTCTTTCCCCGCCGCTGTCAGGGTGTCCTTGGGGCATGAAGCCCCAAGGACACCCCTTTCCAGGCCGCAGGGAAGCAGCTTTTTGCCGCTTCCCCAGGCCTGGAAAAGCAGTGGATCGGGGCCTCCGGGGCTGGCACTATGGCCACTGAGGCCCCGATCCATCAGGGAAAGGGGTGGTCTGCATCCCGCCTATGACAGGCTTCAGAAAGAGTGCAAATTCTGAATACAAAGAGTGCAAATTCTAGATTACTTTCACAACATGGAACATATGTTCATTATTATACATCAACAGATTAAACTGATGACAGTCTGTCAACTTCAGTAGGAAAAGTAGTACAGTATTTCTGCACTTTGCCCATAATGCCTGCATGATTCAGTTTGTAACTTAGGCAGTCAGATGTGTATCATTAAAAGATGGCCAAGGTACTGTGCAAGTCCATGCCTATGAAGCTCTATATAGTGAGAATTCATAATGCATCTATATATCCCTCCCAATGACAATGGAAAGGAAGTTTTAATTCCCACTACATAATGGTCCATTTGCCTCGAGAGTTTCAGAATGGTTCAATAATCACTAGCCATGTGTGCAGTTTGTTGAATTATTTAAGCTTATTTCCAGGGGGGAAAAGACAGGGAGGAAGGCAACTGATTCAATGCAAATGAAAAGCTTTTGAAGCTCCCTATGGTGAAGATGTGATTACAGTCAGACAGTTAATAACCTAGACTTAGAAAAATCTGAAGGTTTTAAAACTGTCTGGCCAGTCAGTAAATGAGGTTTTTCCACACTATCGACCAACTGCCATGTGTCGTAATGGCTTCAGATTTGTTTGGAGTGTTGGTGGACCCACAAATGAAGAAAAGACCCCCTGCTTCACGATTAAGAAAAGTGGTTGATAAATCTCAGAGGTTTTCTTTGAGATTTGGAACCAGGCCTTCAGTCTGTGCTAGAGTATACCTTAAATTAAAGTCTTTAGGTACTGTGAGGGATCATCCTTTTGTAAAATAAAAAAGGGGTGTGTGTATTTTGCATTTATTTATTTTTTATTATACTCTGGCAAATACCCCCGTTATTCACAAAGTCAGGCATCCATTCATCCCTCCCCCCCCCCCCCCCCCCCGCCACTTCTTGGCAGATTTACTCATTGTTGCTTACAGTCCTGGAGATTAAAAAGATGCTGAGAAAAGTCTGAGTTAGCACTTTGAATGAACGGTGTGTATATGCCAGGACTTCAAAGTTTCCAAGCTTAAACAGATAACAACAGTGTTCTCACTTAGTTACATGAAAGATTCACTATGGTGGGTCTCCCTCAGAGAGTTCAGTCAAAACACAGTGCCTTCTTTTATTGGGCTAGACTACTGTGTTTTCCCGGCTACCTCCACCTCCCATTGCAGATGGCTTGTGATGGCCACCCTTGACGGTCTGCAGCAGTGTGGAAGGATGGAAAGATGTACCATCTGTGGGAAAAAATGTAGCATGTAACACAGATGAACATCTTCCCTTCTGTTTTCTTTTCATTTAGCCTTTCTTGTCATAATGTGTGAAGCTGATTGTATACTGAAGATAATTTAAGGAATGAAGAAAAGTGCTATATAAATGCTAAGAGTGCAGTCCTAAACATTCTGATTTTTGGTTACAAAAGCCAAGGATTGCCCTGCCTAATGTATTTTGTTTTGTTTTGTTTTAAAAACATTTATGACTCCTAGGACAGAAAGGCAGATTCACCTAAAGTTCAGCAAATGCATTATTTTTATACCAGAGATTTTCAGCACAGTTGCATGCCCTATTAAGATTAAATATCATGTCTTCTTGGAATCTAAAAAAGTAGGAATGGGGAAGAGAGCCTAAAAGTGAATCTAGTATCATTGCTGGTAATCTTTAAGTGATTTAAGGTGCATTAATTCAAGGCCCAGTCCAGCTTGAAGAGTGTCTTATGCCCAGTTTGGAAGTCACAATTTTCTTATTCCAGAAGGTGGTTGGTCTGTGTTTGTTTTCCAGTCTTCAATTTGGCTGAATGTGGGACTTGAAGCATGCAAAGCAAGTATTTTCTCACTGACAGTTGTGGAAGCTGTGATGGTGACAACAATGACAATGGTGAGGTGTTTTGTTTTTTCCCTCCATAATACCGTGTTTAGAAAATTATACATTATAACTATATGTTACCAAATAGTAGCCTGCCTGCCTGCCTTTCTTTCTTTCTACTGCTCTTCCTGAGAATTTATCAATGATGAGCAATAAATATGTAATAAAATACTGACAATAAAACATCAAACAAAGAAACAAACAAACTGACCAACTCAAATGCCAAGGCAAACAGAAAGGGGCTAACTTGGTAAGTAATAAATGACCCACACTCTGGGGAGGATGTTCCACAAATGAAGAGCCACAACAGAGCACAGTCTTTCCCCTGTTGTCATAAAATGAGTAAAAGATACTCAGGGAAGAGCATTCTTTGCAGCCATTGAGAAAGCTTATCTCATAACTGTTGAAAAACTCTTATCTCATAATTTTGGAAAATGAGGTTTCCTTGTTTTGTGACTTTTCTGTGAGTACCTGAACATCTTGCAGAAACCACACACACTCACTGAACAAAGAGTAGCCACAGTGTGACCAAATTAACATTGTTTGATGCATGAAGTGTGAAGGGCTGCTTTCACACAGGAGCTTATCTTATGGCTTCCTAAATCGATTTACCTCTATCCAGCTTAAAGCTTAATTCGGGTGGCATCCTGATGTTATCAGAAGGTTTTTACTGCCAGATTTGCCACTGGAATACAGCCCGAGTCCATCCCCACTTCCAGGAGTGCTCCAGTGCCCATTTTCATGAGCCGGAAAACTCCTGGATCGGAAAATATCCACAATGAGTGCTCCTGGAAGTGGGGATGCATCCAGGATGTATCCGGGCAGCAAATTTGGAAGCAAAAACCTTCTGGTAATATCAGGATGTTGCCTGAATTAAGCTTTAAACCAGATAGAGGTAGATCAGTTTAGTAAACCATGGGATAAGCTCCATACTGTACAGGGCCTGATTTAGTAGTTAAAATGCTGACTATGGCAATCACAATGTCAGCAGATTGGAAGTTCAAGACCCAAGTGTCATGTGATGGAGTGAGCTCCTGTCACTAGTCCCAGCTTCTACAAACCTAGCAGTTCAAAAGCATGTAAAAGTGCAAGTAGATAAACAAATTCCACTTGGGAAGATAACATTGTTCCATGTAGTCATGCTGTCCACATCACCATGGAATCATCTTTGACAATGCTGACTCCCTTGGCTTAGTAATTGAGATGAGCACTTACAGTCAGACATGACTAGATAATTTTGTCAGAGCAGAAACCTTTACCTTTTTACAGGATCTAAATGCCATAAAAGCACATGATCCCATTTGATTTTGAAAGTTAAGCAGGGTCAGCCCTGGTTGGATGGGAGAGCACCAAGGAATACCAGGGGCTATTAAGCTGTATTTCAGAGGTAGGAACTAGCAAAACCACGTCAAAGTATTTCTTGCCTAAGAAAACCCAGTGAAACAATACCTGTTTATATTCCCTCTTCTGTTATGGCAACCCTAAATCAGGCCTGTTGTTTGTTTGTTTGTTTGTTTTCACACACCCTTCTAGAACTGATGACAGTAATCACCATCTTCATCCACTGCACCCAGAAAATAATAAACTGTCTCTTGAAAAAATTACATAATTGTCCATTCTCTTTTTGAACAGGCAAAGTGTTACAATAATGCATCTGTAATTCATCCAAGAAATCTCAATGGAAGCCTTTCCCAATATAAAGAAGCAAATGTATTTAGAAATCCCTTAATACAGTGTTTCTCAAACATTCCCCACAACACAGTCCATTTAATAAACCATTTAAATATGTTTTTCTAAAAGGCCAAGTATATATGCAACATATCCTTTCATAACCATCATGCATTTTTGGGTTAAAGAAGGGGGAAAAATCAAGCCACCTCTACCCTGCCCTCCAATGTTGGCATTATTGTCAAAGCTTTATTATGAGAATCACAAGCCTTAAGACAGACTGCTGAGAAGAATCCCTTCCACTGATATCGTTTATACAGTCAAAACAGTCGACTGCACCAGTTGTAGTCTGGTCAATTTAGCCTTGATTTTCAACGGTGGGTGCAGGGAAAGAAAGAACAGAGCCTAGAACAGATATTCCTAACAACTCTGCAGCACTTCTGCAGATTACCAGAATGGAGTTTATAGAGCACTAGTGGCCCATGTACAAATGTTGAAGGACTTCCACTTTAATCAAAACATCTTCCTTGTAACTGTATTAAAATTCTGTAATAATCTCTCTGGCATCTCAACCTGCATCTCTCTTCTGACTTTTAAAAAATGTGTCAATGACTACCTAACAGCAGGGCAAACTGAGGGACTGGCATCTTTGAATTCCATTATGAACTGATGTAATTATCTGCCAACTGACCATCAGAACATAGGTTGCCCACAAGGTTTTAACTTTCCCAATACAGTATACAATTCTTATCTCAAAAAAGTAACAAACTTACCACAACACATTTTGAAACACTGTGCTCTGAGTGAAAATTTATTTTAAAATGCCTATACAGATATTCAAATGTGCATTTTTGCCTAGAAGCTATTTTTTATATATAAAATTGAAATGCCAGTTTTAAAAATAAAATTATAGTAAATTATGACAAAAAGAGAGTTGGGTGCATGGCTGGGTTTTGTCCAGGCTTAGCCACCTCTTTCCAGTGCAGAGGAAAGAGTAAAATACATGTTTCCTTTTCTTTAAACTAGCTGCTTTACCTACAAAAAGGGAATCTTCTGTATCACTAGCCAGTCAGAAAATTAAATTTGTCCTCAACCCTCCAATTTCCCTGATGCCTTTTTTTTTGTTTTAAAAAATTGGATAAACAATGTTCTCTAGGCCTTAGAGGGAACGAAAGGACAGGCCCAACACCATCGGGCCTGAAGAGGAAGAGCCCTCTCCTTCCTCCTTCCAACTGTCATCTTCTGGCCTTAGAGGGAGCGAAAGGACAGGCCCAATGCCATCGGGCCTGAAGAGGAAGAGCCCTCTCCTCCCTCCTTCCAACTGTCATCTTCTGGCCTTAGAGGGAGTGAAAGGACAGGCCCAACGCCATCGGGCCTGGCCTCGATTAAGAAAAAGAGCCGTCCCTCCAGTCCATCTGCCTTGGTCCAGGCCTCAGAGGGAGAGAAGAATGCTGGACCTGATTCCCCCCCCCCATTCCCTTCTCATTTTATGTCATATCTTTCTAGATTGTAAGTCTGAGGGCAGGGAACCATCTATTATCCCCTCTGTTGTAAGCCACCCAGATTCCCAGTGATTGGGTGGCATATAAATAAATCCGATGATGATGATGATGATGATGATGATGATGATGATGACTGGAAATACAACTGGCATGTCATTAAGTATGGTCAGATCTGCCACTTCAATTGTACCACATATACAGAATCTATTTGATACTGGGAAACCCTGGAATCTTCCTTGTTGCATTATTGTGCCCATACGCTCAAATCACAAATGAGTCACTGTTCACGTTTCATTGGAAAGGACAAATATTTTTCTTCTTGAAATGTATTTTTTGCTTTTGCTATCCATTTCATAGATCTTGTATTTGACAAGGCTAGTATGTCCATCTGTGCTCAAACATCTAATATACTTTATTTATTTCTTATTATTATTTAGACCTGGAAACACCCCAAACCTCCACACTAAAGCCATAATTTAGCCAGGTTAGCCAAGATTTTCTGAAGTTTTGATTATGTGCTCATTTAAGCATTTCTTAGAGAACCTGTCTTCACCCATTTCAACCAACTTACAATTACAATTGAATAACTGGAAATGTATCAGATATGAAACATCATATAGGAAAAACAACACACAGGTAATAATAATAATAATAATAATAATAATAATAATAATAATAAATAATTTTTATTTGTATTTCCCGCCTTTCCCTGTAGATTGAGGCGAGATTACAGCAAAGAATAAAAATAAAATGGCAGCACTCTAGTGGAGACTAACAAAAGGATTTACTCCATATTTTAAGGCTGCACTCTTAAACATGAATCAACCCACTTAGTATGGTAAAACATTACTGGAACATAGTAGTTATTATATCTGAGTATAAAATTCAGACAGAATACAGAGGATTGAATTGAAGCAAAGAAAAGCTTCCTGGATGAGTATATATGCAATCTTAGGTAATAGTTTTAGCTTTGATTTGGAAGTTAGCATCTACAAAGTGAATAGGACAACTAAGCTCCACATAACTCTTGACCAGTTCTGTCTTCAAACTGCATCAGGGGAAGTCTCAAGAAGCCAAATAAATAAATAAATAAATAAATAAATAAATCTATAGTATGCTTTTGATTGTTCTATAGATATTTTTGATATAAGGTCATGATTTCCATATGCTTACATCTGAATACGCAGGAGGCTCCCCAGCCTTGAAAGTAATGGACCACTCATTTAAATTATGATAGCCACAGAGTGGTTGGAGCCAGAGTCTATTACAGCCCCAAAGGTCTTCAGATTGTTGAGGAGGAAATGCTTCTTTAGCTTGTTTGTTGGAGGTGCCTTACAAGCAGCTTCCAATACTTGTTCTCCAGGAAGATAACCAGGTTCCTAATTTCCATCACTGGTTTTACCCTATCCCAAGTCTCCTCAGTTACCCTGTCTGCCCCTGGCCTGGAACAGGATAGTTACCAAATATTCTGATCATCATCATTAAGATAACGTTTATTGTACTAGCCAAAGGCCATGACAAAATGAGCTTATCAAAAAGTTTAAAACATTTAACATTTAAAACAAAAGGCACAAAATACAAAGGACAAAAAATGTCCCAACATTTAATGTGCAGTTAAAAATAGTTAACTGTTAAAAAGGGCAAATGGAAAAAGAGACATCTTTCCTGGATATTAGTAAACAAATATGATATAATCATAAAATCTAATTAATACTTGGTGTCTCCTTGACAATTTATGGCAATTTTATTTAACTCTCTCTTTCTAATCTTTTTTGCAGCCATGGCAAAAAAAGCCACTCTATGTGTTACGCAGTCGTTGGTGTCACTCAAAAGGAATTGGACCAAATCAACAGTAGAGCTCCCATGTTTGTTTGTCAGCAAGGGTGTTAAAAATTTCTTGCTAGGGTCACTGTACAATGGACAAATTAACAAGTAATGCACAATATCCTCCACCTGAGGCTGACTGCAGATGCATAGTCTGTTCTCAAAAGGCACTTTGTTGTAGCACCCATCTAGAACCGCAGTAGGCATTACTTGAAGTCGTAGCTCAGTGAAGGCAATTCTCAAAGTAGGCGACTTGAGTTTAGTCAAATATCTGACTCTAAAATGTTCAGTCTTCAAAAAGGAGAACCAAAAGGAAAATTGTGAGGTCCTAATTGACTGTAGATCTTTTCTTGAATCTTGGTGTTGGTGGTGGAGACCCTGCAGCAGCAACAGCAGCCAAGCAGCAGAGGTGACTACCTGGGCACCTGTGGGTGGAGGACCCCTTTAAAATGCTCTCCTAGAGTTACCTCAGAGATCTTGGCATTGGGGGGTGGAGACCCTGCAGCAACATATTCTGATCTAATATGAAATCACAGCAGTCCATCATGCTCTAATGTGGAAAATGCTTAGCTTTCTTTAGGGAAGCAAAGATTTCAGCTATATAAAAGTGAATTCTGCAAAAAATTTAGTTAAAACGTCATGGAGAGTTGCTGTACACTGTTTAAAATATCAACATTTCCTTTTTTTATAGCTCGACAATGGAAATGTATATGCTTGATAATTTTCAAAATGGTACTTTCTTCAGTGGCAGGAAAAGTCTAGTTTGTTGGGGGTGCTCTGCATGGCAGTGGGTTGGGCTGGATGTCCTTTGTGCTCTCTTCCAGCTCTATGATTCTATGGTTTAAGTTTGTTGGAATTACTCTCCTGCTTTGATTTCTGCTATACCAAACAGTAGCCAGTGCTGTGCCAAAACTTCTTCTCCAAAATGCCAGAAGCTATATTTCCATATGATAGAGGTTTCTGTTTTTCTACTTCAGTCTCAGGGCTCCTGAGTCTCCAGAATGTTTTTTGGTGGCATGGGTGGTTTTTCATTATTATTGTGAGGTGGACAAAAGATGCTGTATGCATTTTTTTTCTTTCTATTACCCATCTCTTCATTGTTCTGAAACTTCACCAACTGCCAACACTTCCTGGTTTGAAAAAGCCTCATGGGAGAACCTGCCTTATGACATTTTTCCCTTGGTGTTAACTGAAGTGAAGACAAACAGAAAGGCTGCAGACCACCAGGGAGGTGATTATAGAAAGACAGGATATAGAGATGTGTGCACAAACACACCCCAGTCACCCTATAACTAAGGTAAACAGAAGAACTACACAACTCACCCATGAGTATTCCACTGGGATGTTCTTCAAAAATATATTTGAAGTAAATTTATTTCTTATAAAATGAGCATGGTAAAAAACACAGAAGAATTTTAATTTGTAAGAATGAATACTTGCACAGTGGCACAATGGTACAATGGACTGCCTCTCCCCAAACTAGATGTAGCGCCCTGCCAAAACCACCAAAAAAATTGTGTCAAAAGACAGCAGTATTTATACAGAAAAATAACACATCCTTAAAAAGATAGATCCATGCCAGAGTTAGGGGAGGCATGTAACTCTTAAGCATGTAGTGGCAGTGGTGGTTTTATGCTTCCTAGATAAACGTGACAGATGACTGTCTTGACATCAGCCTTGGAGATCCTGGCAGGTGGACCCCTCCCTGGTTTTGAATGATGAACCAAGAATGAAGGTTCACTCACTCTCATTTCCCTTCTGCTGTTGTCCACAAATAGACTCCTAAGTGTGTATAGAGACTGTTTTTGTTTAGTTTAGTTTGGCATTCCTTCAGGAAAATGTTCCTAGCTTCATTCCAGAGTTCTTCTGGCTCTCGTTCAATTAATAATGCTTAATAGTGTAAATCTATTTTCACATTAACTTTAAATTCTATGGGGATGTTCTTCAGAGAATGGAGAAAGTTGATTGCTCCCTATTTGATTACTATATTGGCCATCAGGTAATGTGCATGCACACAGTCACCTCTTTGGTTGCTTGAAGAATGTGTTTGTGATGAGCACTCTGTTGACCTCACAGAATTGTATCAGTCACTCTCCTGCTTCATTTCTTGATCCTAGGCTGAATTTCCCTACAATCTTTGGTTCTATTTCCTATTATTACATTTCAATTGCCTATCATTATCAACATGTCCCATTTTGGTGTGTGATCAATTTCCTCTTTGAGTCCAGCATAGAATCTTTCAGTTTCTTCTCCCACTGCCTCTTTAGCTGGAGCATAAACTAGGGTTATGGTTATATTGATGGATTTCCCCTGAAGTCTTATTGATATTATTTTGTCAGATTTTGTGTTATATCCTTTGACTGCTTTTGCTGCACCTGTCTTCATCATTATTAATGCCACCCTATTTCTTGTTGAGTGTTCATTTCCTGAATAAAATACTGTGTTTTACTGACTCAGAATGTCTCATTCTTTTCCACTTAATCTTGCTCATCCCAAGTATTGCAGTGTATATACATTTCATTTCTTGTCTGTCTTCTCCTAATTCACACTTCTTGCATTCCATGTTCCTATACTGTCTTTTGGGCAGCTTCAGACTTTCTTTTCACCTCTAAGCATGCCAGCAACTGAACATCCTTTCTGCTTGAGTCCAATTGTATCATTAGCTGCAGTGCTACTTATGGTTGTCCTCTGTTGCATCCAAGTATTTCTTTAAGTGCCATATGAACATGAAGAGTCACATTCCGACACTAACTCTTGTTTCATTTTTTTAATTGTCTCATCCTGGGATTTTCGTGGTGAAAGACATTCAAATTGGGTGTAATGTGCATCTTTCCATGCACTACTAACATGTGTTAGCTATGGTACTGCTGCCATTGTCTAAGAAATCCTCCCCACTGCTGCTGCTGCCCAAGAGCTGCTTGGCACATTTACTATGGCTCCCCAGCAAAAGCCTCTCTGACATGGGAGATTCTTACCAGCAGCACAGCTACTGGCAGCATAACCTCTTGCTTCCCAGAAACACACAATCCCATCACTGTGGAAAGGTAGGGCCATGGAGGGATTTCTGAAATACTGAACACCTATGAAAGGTGTGGTTCAGAATCTTGAAAACCTGGAATAAAATCCAGAGTGGATTCACTACACTACTGGCACAGAAACCACCAACTCTCCTGGTGCAGCTCTAACAGTATTCTTCTTTCACAGTCAACAACTGGATGTGGGCTGGCACCCTTTTAGTAAGTGAAAATATTTTAAGTTGAACTCATGCCAACACTGACATTCATCTTTTTGGCCATTGAATACATTAGAATTGTGTTCCAAACCTTCAATGATCAAAACCTCTCCCAAACTTCATCTTGTAAGCTGCACAACTTCCTCAACATGGCCATTTCCAGGTTGTTAGAATGCAAGGGAGGCTGCATTTAGTAGGAAATGCTGTACAAGGATGTCACCCCCAGGGATGTACCAAGGACTCCCAGAAGTCCCTGCAGGAACCTGACAATTCTCATCCAGCTAAAGGAAAATAGCTGGATGTGTTGCCACTGACCTCTTGCTTTCCAAAAATTCAAAAATGCTTGTGTTGGGAATGGCATAATTCACAAGCTGAATGGCTCATGAGATATGTACATATCTGAATTCAAGTTCTTGGCCTTCCTTTGCCTATGACTGGGCCTGGCAATTTCCCCTGTTTAGACTATATCTTCTACAATTCTACAGACACATTGCTATAGCAATGTGTCTGTAAAATTGTAGAAGATGTAGTCCATATTGCCTACCTTTATTGATTTTTTTACTTTACAAAGGAGGAGAACATACTTATTTCTAGATTGTAGTGGTGTCTCCCAGAGTTTCAGCAAGCCAGAGTTTAAAGAGAAAAGAATTATCAAAAGGGCTTATTTAAAAGGCTGCATTATTTCTTTGTAGTTATTCAGAGCTCTCAACGTGCACCTTGCCCATTAATTTAGTATCTAGTGCAATGTGTTTATATTATTGTATTATGCAGGAGCACTTACTTAATATTTTACATTTTAAAGCTACAGCTATCCCTCAGGGGCATGCATTTTTTTTCCTTCCTGCACAAATGGTAAGTGCATTACTAAGATATTTT
>NC_056523.1:245389877-245459469 GCF_019175285.1 Sceloporus undulatus
AGATTAAGCCAAAGGTTAAGCTTCTGTTCTCCTCCAATGGTAGCAACAACAGCTATACAATATGCTTCCAGTATACATTGCAAATGCTGCAAGAAGTAGGCCAAACAAGATTTGAAACACCAGTGTATGAAAATTTTGTGTGTGTGTGTATCAAAAGTACAAATAACAAATATATGATAGGGAAGAAGGTGCCTAAATAAAGTCCTTGTTCCCACACCAATCAAGCTCTCAAATCCTAAACCCATACCTTAGATCAAAAGAAAGTTGCTGCCACATGTGAAATTACTGCTGCAGACCATGTATTAAGAGCCATAATCCTTTAAGCAGGATTGAATGTAAAGATTTTATTTTATTTTCGAATCAGAGAAGATTGGCTAAGTCCCTATACGGACATAAACATGTAGAGATGCTTTGTGAAAGAGATAATAGCTGTGTGTATGCTATGTTATTTGGTTCTGTAAAAATTTCAGAAACAGGCCTCACTAGCTCATTCTTAGATACAAGATTCCAAAGGAGAGAGTTTATTATTAGCTAGTAATTAAATAATAGTTCTTGTTGCCTTCTTTCACTGGGAATTACATCCTTTTCACCTCTTCTCTGCTAGAGCAGAGACATCCATTACGATGAGTAGCTACAACACTTGTCAGTTTCAATCAGCTCCAAATGGCTGAAGGCCAACTGATGTGTACTCTCTTAAAGCATGGCTTCTCTTCCCCCAAAAGCCCACTGTCCTTTCACGTGCATGTAACAGTCAGAAAAGATCACATCACACAATGAAGAAAAACAGAAGCATATGGTACTAAGGGAGCCTCTGCAGGAGATGGCTGAAATGTGAAGGCTCACACATCATAAACCAAATGTATTTCAAAATGCTGCTTCGTAACAGTCTGTTGACAAAGCAGGAAAAGGAAGACAGAGGTACAAAAAAAAAAAGCCCTATGGTTATCTAGGTTTAGATTTGTGCTTAAATGTCGAGCTGTGATATCATTAAATGATACACAAGGACATGCTCACTTTAAGCAATGAATTATGCAAAAGCAGTTGCAAAGTTCATGTTTTTTTTGCTGTTTAATTAGGGATGAGATGGTTTCCCCTGTTCTGTTCCTTTATCATTCCTTTGGTATGTCCTGCCCTGAATTTCATTCCTGCTAAAATCAAATTTAGTAATGAGAATTTCTAAAATTAATTTTGAAATTGGAACACATGGAGTTACAGTTTTAGGTTCCTTCATTCATGTTCTGCTTTTTATTGCTGACACATGTGTGTGTGTGTGTCTTCTTGCCTATTGATTTATGAAGGCTCCATGAATTTCATAGTGTTTTCTTAGGCAAGGAATACTCAGAGGTAGTTTTGACAGTTCCTCCTTCTGAAATATGGACTACAGAACCTGGTATTCATTGGCAGTTTCCTATCCAAGTACTAAGCATGGCATACACAGTGATAAAACAACTGGGATAGACTGGAGTAATTTTGATGTGATTGTGCTTATGACTGCATCAAGATTGTGTGCATGTATTCCTACATGTTGGTAAAAGAGCACACAAACAGTACAAATATATGCACAATTACAAGTTTGCTTTTTTAGTGTTTAATCAATGTGCACAAACACGCACTTACATTAGTACAAATATACATCTATCTACTACCACATTAAATAATTTTGATGTAATTATATATACTGTCATATCAAGTTCCTTTTTAAGGATTTTACCCAGGTATCTTGATGATGATAGAAGTAAAGGCATAAACAAGCTAAAGAATTTGAAATCTGCAGCAAATAAAACATCTACAGAATTCAGTACACTATTGGGAAATAAAATATTGGGGTTATAACAACAACAACAACAACAACAACAACAACAACAATAGGATTTATTTATGATCCTCCCAATCACTGGGAATCCGGGCTGCTTACAACAGAGGGGATAATAGACGATTCCTTGCCCTCAGGCTTACAATCTAAAAAGACACAACACAAAAAGAGAAGGGAATGGTGGGGAGGGGGGCAGAAGATCAGGTCCAGCATTTTTCTCTCCCTCTGAGGCCTGAACCAAGGCAGATGGACTGGAGGGAGGGTTAGCTCTGGTGGAGCTGGGCCTGCCCAGTCAACTCCCTCATAGGCCAGAAGATGATAGTTATGGAGGGAGGAATCTCTCCTTCCAGGCTAGCCCTGATGGAATCCATACAGTCAGCTTTTGAAACAAGTCCAGCTTATTAGAATGACAACAGTATAGAGCAAAAGTGGATGGAAAGGAAAGAATATCTATATTTAATATCAAAACCTTTACAGATTTTTCACTAACATATCTTGATGGACTTCCACATGATAAATATGTCAATGTACGCACAAGAGCCTAAGCAGTGTGCAGTTACATACAGCCCCTTTACCTGTGACTGAGTCGAAAAACCAACCAGAAAGTTGCAGTTAGCCACAGCTTTTGTTTCACATGAACCAGATCTATGCAGAATCCTGGCTTGTTTGAGAACAATTAAGCATAGGTAATATATGTACATAAAAGAAAACTATGATTAACTGCAGCTGCATGGGTAGTCTTCCTTCATGAAAAAGGGAGGAGCAAAGCTGCAACGAAGTTGTGCATATTGTGGCTTGTTTAAACCAGACCCTGGTGCCACAGTGGTTAAATGCCTGTACTGCAGCTGCTCATTCACAAACCACAAGGTTGTGAGTTTAACACCAGCCAGGGGCTCAGGGTCAACTCAGCCTGGTATCCTCCTGAGATTGCTAAAATGCGTACTCAGCTTGTTGGAGGCAATTAGCTTACACATTGTAAAATGCTTAGGGAGTGCTTAAGTGCATTGATAAGCGGTATAGAAATGTACTTGCTATTGCTATTAGTGTAAAGTTGAATGCGACCTACAATCCACATTTTAATATCTCATTAGAGCAAATGCCCAAGAAATGATAGATTGGTGTGTTTATGTGTTAGAAATTAATTTCATTGGAATTAGTGGTCTCAATGAAACTAGCATTTTCTCACCTCCTGAGACTTGTGAGAAAATTAATTATTTGAGTATTTCAAATAAGAAATCAAGTGTACACAAAACAATCTATTTTAAAATACGAATGGCTAAAAGACATATATAGACATATATATTTAAAAATACACAGAAAAAATGCTTTAGTGAATGAGAAAAGGTTCGATAGCCTAGGTATATTACTCAAATAAATGCAAAGATGTTTTAGAAATGTGTAAAAATTCCACAGATTTCAATATGAAAGAGAAACACAAAGCCTTGCAAGTCAAAACAAAACATGGATGGAAAGCAGGTGGAATCGAAAGAAATTCAACAAAATGAAAACTGACAAATTTCCATATCCCTATTTTGTTTACCACACTGCACACTGAAGAGCATGGACCTAACAGGATGGTATGCTCCTAAGGTCACAAACCGATGCAGACTTGAAATATATGAAAAAACCTGTTTTTATTTGTAAATCAGAAGTGCAGCATGTTTAAAGAACTAGGGGATTTGTGGACTGGCTTCTGTAATATGAATATTCTTTGATCCATAAAATGTAACTGAAAGCTGTTTCACCAGTAAGGTAATTGATTCTATTGTCAAATTCCTAGAGGGAGCCACAGAGAAATCCAAAATCTACAAAATCAGATTGGGCTTTTAAAATGTCATTTTGAAAGATGCTAAAAAATGAATAGCTTTCAGTAAAGTGTTCAATTTCTATAACTCCTGTGTGTGTGTTGCTTTTATTGAAAAATCTTTGTATTGACTGGATTTTTAAAGGGGAAGTAGCAATCTAATGAGCCAAATATGCCAAGTATCATGCCTTTCATATGATTGTTTACAACTCAATTCTTACTTGATTTCCCTCTTGAACAGCAGATAATCTTTTTTCTTACATAGGATAATGTTTGTGCTTTTGCCACAGTTTGCCACGATCTTAACAGAATACATTTAATTTGAATAACCAGAATCAAGTCACATCTTGTAAAATGGGCTTGGGTGTTGTATTCATTATTCTCAAGGAGATTTTCTTCTTTTTGGGAAAAAGATACACAGGATTCCATCTAAAACTAGGCTTGCTATGAAGCAAAAGCTGTCACTGGGATCCTTCAGTTAAGAAAACAGCTGGTTAAAAGGCAAAAGTCATTCCAAGAAAAATGAGCACGGGCCTCACAAAATGGCTACATAAGAGTCGTCTTATAAATCTGTTTGCTTCATGTTGCTAAAATATAAATTTAGATGCAGGGACACAAGAGCAATTTCATGAATAAGAAGCTGGTGCTTCTAAACATTAAGTGGTCAAGGCCAAATTAATATCAAAGAGGAAATTTACCTCTGTCACAGCTAAACTGAGCATAATGTAGTAACACCAGAAATAATTGGCATCCAGAGTGAGTGCCCAGTTCTGTGAAAAATAACAAGCCATACCTGGCATTTAGAGAGAGATGGCCCCAGATTTTGCACAGAATTTAAAATCAATTATCCTTATAACAGATCTGCTCTGGAAGCAAATACAAAACCAATGTAATTGGCACAGAAGAAGTTCATAATTGGCACATCTAAAATCACCAGACAGAAGTCAAATGGGTTCATATTAGATCAACTAAAGCTTCTTAGTTATCTTCAAGAGCAGTCTCACAAAAAGCATGTTAGTAGAATGAAGCTTGAAAGACACAGAAGCATAGGTCAGCATTGCTGACCAATCTAATAATTACAGTCTTCCCTTCATTCTTGCAGACTTGGGATCTTCATCTCTTGACTATCTGCGGGAGGCAAATCGAGGGGGTTAAAATGGGGCACACCCCCATGGCATGTGCCTGCATACCCTCACAGGGGCGCACCTCCTTTCAAGACAATAGGGCTTGAATATGCGTGATTTTCTGTTTTCGTGGGGGTGGTGGTCCAAAACCGTTCCCCTGTGAAAACAGAGGGAGGACTGTAATGAAACCAGACAAAAGAGATGGGTTATAAAATGGACATTTAAAAAACCTGTCTTATTTATTGGTTCCCTATTGAGAGCTGCAAAGCAGGGGAAGTAACCTAGTGTTGGAGCAGCTGGAGCAGGTGGTTTTCCCCCAGACCTCCTCTGCAGCTTCTCCTGGATGAAACAACTGAGTGCCATGAATAACCCAAAAGCTGGGTTACTTCTCAGCTAGTCTGCAACTGGAAGGGCAATACAAAGTTCTCTACCCCAAGGCACAGGACTTCACATGGAGGTTTTACCATCAGGGATAAGGAAAAAGGGGTGTGGTGGCTCAAGTGGTTAAGACGCTGACTCTGTTTTTTTAAGATTGGCAGGTTGGCAGTTTGAGCCCTGAGAACTGCATGATGAGGTGAGCTCCCATCACTAGTCACAGCTTCTGCAAATCTAGCAGTTCAAAAGTATGCAAATACAAGTAGATAAATAGGTACCATTCCAGTGGGAAGGTAAACAGCGTTCTGTGCAATCATGCTGGCCACATGATCACAGAGTAGTCTCTGGCAACACTGGCTCTTTGGCTTAGTACGGAGGTGAACACCGCCCCCTATGGTCGGACATGACTTAACAACCTTGTCAGTGGGGAATACCTTTACCTTTACCATCAGACCAGCCCCAAGAAAAGTCTTTCTCCCCACTCTGTTAATTACAAGACATCAAATCTGCACTAAATCTGCCCTCTACACTTTGCCATAGCACAGAGCACCATGATGCAAGTGAGCTCTGGCCTCTCCTTCCTGGGAAGGCAGCAAAACCCTCTACATAACTATGCCTAGCAGAGGGCAATCCATATTTACCAAGCTACATACTGCTACTCAGAAACACTACTCAGACAATAGCTGCCCCCAAGTCTGTTTTTCAAGAGGACACTTGGATCCCGGAGCATCCATTATCTCTTTATCTGCTGTTCTAAAAGAAACAATAGCTTAAACAATAACAGATAAACATATCCTCTCCTGATCATCAAGATTCTCTACAAGGATCCCCTCTGGAACTACAGTTAACAGCATATTGATAAATGCAAATGCAAATGCAAATGTAAAGGTTCTCATGGTTCCATTCAGAAACTAGACAGGGATATTAAGAAATATGAGAAATTGCCCCAGGTCTTGTGTCCCTCCAGATATCAAGTAGCAGAGCATTCCAAAATTGTATCAACTGGGAAAAAAGCTGTCTGGAAACCCAGTCCTTAGACACCAGTCAGTGTTCTAAAGCACTCAAAATTGTGTGGCTATTCTTATCAAGAACTGCTCAAAGGTCTAAGAAGATCTTAACCTTGTTGAACTCATGACAAAAAAATCATTTATCTGGACCATTAGAGCAGTCCCAGTGAAGTGTCTGTACTTCTATCTGTTCAGGAATCTAACAATGTGAAATCTTCCTAGGACAGCTATTGTGAGACAAAATAAAAATTGAAACAACCCACCCTGATTATTCAGGGTAAGTATTCTTACATTTAACTAGTTTCCACCACATTTATTTTCCTCTCATTGATGATATAAAGAAACCAAGGAGTGAAGAAATACAGAGAACATCTTGCAGAAATAATGAGTGCTTTTACAATGCAAAATTAGCCGTCCTTTGGTAACAGTAGGGATGGAAAAGAAATTTGTGAGGTTCATTGGAAAAATATCCATTTCATACGACCTGGGGCTAAAATTGTGTGGGAAGAAAGCAGAACTTGTCTTAGATATCTACACATTTCCAAGACTATTTTTTGTTGAAGAAGAAAAATGCACACAAAACCATGTACCTATGTAAAATACGTTCACAATAAAAAATGTATATATATGTGCATAAATGTGCAGTAAACCAGTGGAAAGTGCATACAAAATTCATGCATTACAAATGTGTACACGATAACACAAACATTTTTCGTATATACATAACAATATATTTTTGTAAACTTCCATGTGGGGGGAGTCTCCAAATTTGATATAGAACTAGGATGGGATGAGAATCCCAGTGGGAGACTGAGATAAGCAGCAAAATGAGACTGACAGGCCCTTATATTCTTGGTTGGCAACCCCTGAACTTGTCTTTGTCCATACTGCTTATCCCTGTGAGTCAGTAATTAGAAGCAAACTGATGGAATAGGTGCATTGACAATTCAAGGCTCTGCCCACGATCCCACACACTTTTAGCACAGTATAAATATACACCAGAGAAGCTATGTTGGATCCCACCACTGTGCAGCTGACTATGGTACAGGTACCACTGCCTTCAGCTCATCCATCACACAACACAGGATTAGCTTTCTACCCACCATGTCAAAGGTGAGAATGGGGCTGGGTGTGTTTATGAAATTATTCTCTATACTAGGAGCATCCTCATTTTTTTTTTTTACTGGCCAGAATCCTGCACAAGATAGATAGATAGATGCATAAGTACAGTAGGTACATTCCTAAAATACAAATCCTGGGCTGACTTGCCCCCATCACCACTTATTGGGAAGAAGATTTTGTGATCATCAGGGACCTGTTTTCCTGCTGCTCAAGAAGCAGCTAACTGCCATTCCCACCTCCTCCCATGAGCAATGTCTGGTAGAACAGACAGAAGCAGGATTCATTGCCCCCATGAGGGACTCGTGGGAACATCAGTCAGCTGCTTCCCAGTCAGCAGAGGAACAGATACCCATTGATCATAGTGGCTGCTGCTTGGTAAGTGGAGACTGAGGGATTTCCACCATCCCTTTGTAGCCCCTAAACTAGAGACTAAATAGAGATCTGGAATACATAGCAGTCATGACTGCATAAGTTGAGGTTACACATTCGTAACTGCCATCGAGGATTCCAGCCACTGTTTTTATATTTATTTTTATTACTTTTTATTTTAATATATTTATTTATGCATTTATTTTATATTAAGGAGCACCTGCCCACTTTACTTCTTATTAGAGTGCTTTTTGGGGAGGAGGCAAAGAATATCAAAATAAGTAGACAATTTATGTGAACTGAGTAGAGAACTTTTCTGTTCAACAGAAAAGACTCAAATCACTTTCTTATTTTCACAACTCCTTTACACTTCCTTCTGAAATTGTGCAGATACATGGAACTGCCCTAAAACCTTTTTTTTTTACAAAAATATATCACCCTATGTTATGAATTGTCTGCCATTTTCATACAAATCATTGAAAGCATAGCAAATCAAATCAACACAGAGTAACTCCTTTTCACACAAAATATTAGTCTCCTCATGCAAAAAAGAATGGTTTCCTATAGAAAAGGAGGTCAGGCAAGGCTGCATTTTATTACTTTATTTGCTTAACTTATAGGTTGAAAATATCATGCAAAGCAGGATTAGATTTGGAGGAATGAGGTATGAAAATTGGAGGAAGGAACATCAAAAATGTAAGATATGGAGATGACACCATGCTAGTAGCAGAAAATAGCAAAGATGTAGAACGATTACTGAAGAAAGTGCAAAGTCAAGTTTACAGTTGAAGAAAACTAAAATATTGACCACAGATAATTTACATAGCTTTAAAGTAGATGATGAAGACATTGAAATAGTTCAAGAGTTTCCATACCTTGGTTCAATGAATAATCAAAGTGGAGACTGCAGCCAAGAGATAAGAAGACTAGGACTTGGAAGGGCAGACATGAAGGAAATGGACAAGATCCTCAAGTGTAAATATACAGTATATCACTGAATACAAAAGTTAGGATGGTCCATGTTACCTAAAATGGGTGTGAAAGCTGAAGAAAGATGTTAGATGAAAATCAACTCATTTGAGTCCTGGTGCTGAAGAAGAATTCTGCAGATACCGTCGGCTGTGAGAAAGACAAATAAATGGGGCCTGAATACTCCCTAGAAGCCACAATGAATAAACAGAGACTTTCATACTTTAGCCATATTATGAGAAGATATGACTCCCTAAAAAGATGATCTTGTTTGATAAGGTGGAAAGAAGAAGCAAAGCAGGAAGACTGCATTCCAGATGGATAAATTCAATCAGGGAAGTCATGACCTTGAGTCTGCAAGACCACAATAGGGCTTTTGCTAATAGGGGGACTTGAGATTGCCATAAGTCAAAGTTGTCTTGAAGGTAGTTAACAACAAATGCATAAAAATGATTCTCTGTGTGTGTGTCTGTGCCTTCAAGTCACCTGTGAACTTATGGTGACCCCATGAATTTCATAAGCAAGAAACATTCAGAGGTCATTTGTTCTTTCCTCTAAAATATAGCCTATAGCTATCCCATACAGGTACTGACCGGGGCAGACCTGGTTCCTTTTAGGGTATGGTAGTCTTCATTTCCCAAGAGGGGAGAGTTCTGCCAAGGATTCCCCTCCACCCAAAAAAAAAAAAAAAAAAAAGGTCTCTTGTCCATTTCCCTTCATTAATTAATGGACAGATATATGGAGATATAAATGAAATTCAGGATGAGAAAACTGTAAGTTTCTCCTTCTCTTACATTCAATTTTTGTAAAGCTTCAGGTTCTTTATTCTCTAAATATGTAATTTGCATTTTTTAAAAATGAACTAAAGTGGAATTTGTATCCATCTGCACTGGCCAAATTCAAATGATAAAGCTATTACCAGTATGATGAGGACTATGCCATATATGTGTTAAAAATTAGGAGACTGAGGGGGGGGGGAGTGAAAACAATTCAGCACTAACATGATTGAAATGCAGAGTGGGACTACCATGTTAAACACTCGAGAGTCATGGGCCTTAGTGGATGAATCTGTCAGTTTCAGTTTTTCTCGCAGCTGATTATTTTTAAAAAAGAAAATCCTTCCCACTCTTAAGTTCTGTCAATTCCAAATATAAAGAGATTTGCAAATTTTGGAAACTTATTAAGAAAATGACATTGAACAAAATTTCCTCTGAACCCTATTAAGCTTCCTATTGTTGAACTAAGGTTCTTCTTAAGAGCAGAAGCACAATAAGTCATGTTCATTGTGACTGTAAAGCAATCTGTTCTTCAAACCAAGATCTGAAATCTCCTCTTCATAGCGCAGCTCTAAAACAAACTTCCAACTCTCAGAGAAAGGATTCTTCATAAGCACTATTTTTGGTATAATATTATAGTAAACATCTTCATGAATATAGAATTCATTTACATACCTAATAGCATTATGTATCATTTTAAAAATTCTCACTGTCAAAACAAGAAATACTGAAATAGTGAGTTAAATTCTGTGCTACTGTTAGAGTCCATATTCTTTTGCCTGTCATATTGTCTCAGTAAAGCTACATTACAGAGAAATTTTAAAGTAATCATATTTAGATTATAGGTGCCAAAATATTGATTATCTGAGAACTTAACATGTTATTTTGGGTGTGCTTAAGAAAAGCTGTGAAGATTCCCTTTTACTTAGACATGCACACTATACTGTGAAGAAAAACAATGACTTGAAGATTTGCCTGCAATATTTTTCCATCCCAATATGGAGCAGCTAAAACCATCCAAGCAGAAATTACAATAGAAGGGAATAGTATAAGCAACAGTGGACCCTTCCCATCCATGGTGGTTTGGTTCCAGCCATCTCCTCATGTATAGAAAAATGTGGACAGTTGCACTTTGTATTTTTCAGTGGGTGGTGATGTGTGCCCATTTGCATCAATATATCCATGTGCTTGCACCTCCATTGAAGAAAAATGGGGCATGGCTGTCCAGGGGTGGTCAAATCTATGGATCGCTAGCCCACCAATATGGAAAGCCAACTGTATTATATTATTATATAGACAACGGTAGCATAAACTTTGCAGTTTTATTGAAATGTTAGTCCAATTTTAATCTATGGAATGTACTTCCAGGCAAGTCTGAAAGACCTATTAGGTACAAAGAGACTTTCTTCTGAGGAAATACTACTTAGGATACCAGTGGTGTAACTGGGAGGGGAAAGGCCATTGAGCCCCAAAACTCAATTCTGCACTCCATTAAATTATTCCTTATTCCTCAAATTTCCAACATTATAGTAACTTAAAACTTATGTTGAGCATTTAGGCGGGTTACAGACGGGCAAAAAGGGATGTACTCATGATGTCATGAAGGTAGAGCCTTCAGACGGGCTTTACCTGAATGCCGCCATGAACACGCCCCCCGCACGCCCCAAGCGGGAAGAAGCGGCATTAAAAAGGTGCTGCTTTTTTCCGCTTCTTTTCTGTTTGATACGTACCTGCGCAGCTCCGTCTGTAAGCCCCTGCACCGATACGTCAGAATTCCTACGCCGCAAATATAAGTTGCCGGTTTAAAAGCTCCGTGTCAGCTGCGTCCCATAATGGGTCGGGTTCCCGGGACATGCGAGGTTTGCAGTCAAGCTTTAATTGCAACGTCCGCTACCATGGAGCTGTGGAAGCTGAGGCACAGCTGCGGCGCATTTTAAGCCTCGTAACCCTAACCCTAGAGCCACTTGTGCGCATGCGTTGGTAGAACCGCGGGAAGTTGTAAGTTTTTCCGGCGGATGTTTTGGTTGTAGAAAGTGAAAAGGGAAAGTTTGGGATTTAAAGTGACCCCCTACACACATTCCTGCGCCATTCTCACCTGGGAACGGGCACAGTTCGGCTGCTCCTGGCACAGCTGTGTGGCGGCTCCCCTTTGCCACCAGGCAGGATGGCACAGCCATCCACCAGCACCCCGAAAAAAGGCAAGGGGACGTCTTGGTCTCATACTGAGACGGCTGACCTCATAGCTATATGGTCCCAGCCAAACATTTTGCAGAAACTGGAGCAGTCCTACCTGAATGCTGACACATATCGAGAAGTGGAAGAAGCCATGAGAGCTGCTGCACCGGTACACCAGAATTGCTACGCCGCTAATTTAAGTTGCCCATTTAAAAGCTCCGTCGCATAGTGAGTTGGGGTCTTGGAACATGCGCAGTTTGCAGTCAGGCTTTAATTGCAACGTCCGCTGCCATGCAGCTGTGGAAGCTGCGGCACAGCTGCGGTGCATTTTAAGCCTCGTAACCCTAACCCTAACCCTAACCCTAACCCTAACCCTAACCCTAACCCTAGAGCAACATGTACGCATGCGCTGCTTGGAAAGTTTGGACTTTAAAGTGCACCCCTACACACATTCCTGTGCCATTTTCACCTAACAATAAAAAACGCTAAAACTGTAAATATTTACATATGTACAAGGGAGGTGATGGGGATGGCAGGGGGACAGCGGTGGCAGCGGAGACAGCTGTGGCTGCACATTGCAGATTCAGCAGGAGCGCGGGGACCAAAGGAGAGGAGGCATCAATGATGCTGCTGACACTGGCAAAGTGCAAGCGGACAAGGATGCCAACACCAGCTGATCACCAGCTGGCAGGAGACCACCTTTGTTTTAAAGGGGCTTGGGCACTTTAAATGTGCCCATAGGCTTTCTGCCGCCGCTGCTTAGCCCTGCGCAGCTGCGCATTCGCAAGCCGGCAAAGGAAAAAAAAAAGAGACCCCGGAGCTTGAATGTGCCCAAGACCTTTTGATGCCCTCTAAACTTGCCCCCAAAGGCAAAGGGCAACTACAGGGGGCCTGGGCCTGGGATCAAGGGGCAGGGAGCACTGACAAGGCACTAGGTTCCATGATGTCCCATAAATACATCATTTCGCCTCCCAGGGCATGTTTTCCCTCCCAGCCCTATCTACTCTATTCTACCCTTCCTGTTCTCTCCTCCCACCATGCCTGGCTCACTGGTTCCCAAACCAGCAATCTCCAAACTCTGTCCTTCCAGGCGTTTGGACTTCATCTCCCAGAATCCCCAGCCACCTTGCCCTGTGGTCTGGGTTTCTGGGAGATGAAGTCCAAACGCCTGGAAGGACACAGTTTGGACATTGCTACCTCACAGCTCTCCTGCCTAGCTTTAAAGTCACCGGGAAAAAGTTTAAAGGGGCTTGGGTGCTTTAAATGCGCAGACAGGCTTTCTGCCGCCGGTGCTGAGCGCTGCAGCTGCGAAGCTGCGCACCTCTCATGGGGCAAAAGAAAAAAAAAAGCCGCGGTTTGGGCCGCCCATGAGGAAGCTGCCTCTCTTTTTGCAGCGTCCTCCGAGGCGGCGGTATGGAAGCTCCGGGTCCGAAAAGTTCATGCACACAGCAGTACAAGCCATAGTGGAACCTCTTGCTCAGCCAGATGGGAAAACAAGGGCATGTGCAATGGTATGATCTTGCACAATTATACAAGGAGAGATTTTCACTCTAGAAGCACTAATTTGGATTTTGGGCCCACAGTACTGAGCATATGTATCTAGGACTAGGCCCTATTACACAGTGGCAGTTGCAGTTTCCCTCTCAATAAGGTTTGTGGGACAGAAACCAGCAGGCTCATGTGTCTTTGGTCACACAAAATTATTTTTGAGAGAGAAAGTCTGAATAGTCTAGCCCTCCATGCTCCAATGTTGTGTGGTCTATAAGACAGAGCCAGTGGGAAACCAAAGGCTCTCTAACCATTGTTATGAATGCTCTTTTTTCCCCTATTAATATTCCATGTGAGGTATGTATGAACTTTAGTGCTGAAGTTAACTCCTGGCATGCTGATTTATGCAGAAACTGCTTCTTGTCTAGTTATGTAAATAAGTGATGGGTAGAAGACAGATAGGATGTTATGGTACATCTCTGGATGATCATCAAGGGTGTCTGGCTTACAGTTGTTGGACAACAGCAATGACAGAAGACACCCTCTACTTCTATTTTAGGATATTAAGATGGAAGATTTTTGGGGAGAGGACGGGGCAAAGAGTACTAGATTTTTATGTGTGAAAAGATTAAGACCTCAGTTTGGTACTAAAAACAAATCCCTGGGTTGTGTTCTTCATTCCCATTTCTTAGAATGTGCCTCCTACCTCACCCTGGGCCGTCTTGATCTGGTTGATAGATTTGGGAGGACTCTAGTTTTAAAAACTAAGTAGATCCTAGATGCCTAAGTATTCTGGTTCAACAAGATCCCAGTTTGCAGTCAAATTAAAGGGGGTCTGGAGCTCTTGCTCTGCCCCTTTGTTCTATCATTGGCAGAACAGGACAATGAACCTTTGCAAAAATGCTTTTCACTGTCATGTCACTCCAGTGAACCTAGGGATCACCAGGGATGGTGCAAGCTGGGTGTGCATGAATCTGATGCTCGCTGAGGTTTCTTGCAGACTTCAGAGGCTGAGCTTTTGGCCCCCCTAGTGAGATCAAGATTTGCAGATGAAAAAGCTTGATGTATAATTATAACGTATCGTTGTATTTCCTAATAGTGATGAAATATTTAGCAACCGCATGCCTTTTATCAATAAAATAAATGAAATTAGGGGATCTGGTCTAATTAATTATGTACCTTGCTGGTTGCTTCCCCCACCCCCTGCTGCTCTCACTTGACAGGTAAATTGTAGAAGACAGAAGACTTATTATAGATTTTATATCCAGCCTATGAGGATTTGGACTGATTCCATTGAGCAGGTTCAGGTCAACTCCAGTCCCTGCCTTCAAAGCCTCATGGGTGTCTCTGAGCATCACTGGAAGCTTGTTCTGGCAGAGAGCCAGGCTTCAAACGCCTTTTCACTGTGCAGTCAGTGACTCACTAATGGGCAACTGCAGACTTTCTGATTTCTTTCTCGTTTCATGTGTTCATTTGACATAAATTTAATTAAACCAAATCTGGTGTTAAAGCAAGGAGAGATAAAAGTGATATGGCACAAATTAAAGAGCTGTGAAAGATACTGGAAACATCCGGAGGAAAGGAGGAGGGGGGGAGAATCCCGTTTGTGTAAAATATTGTCAATTTTAGTAAGTGCGCTACTTTCTTTTTTCCAAAAAAAAGAGGGGAAAAAAGGTATGGCTATGCATTATTAAGAATAATGTGTATCCAGGGTTAGATGAAGGTCTTGGCCCCTTATTCTCCATAGGAAACCCTTTCAGAAAATTCTGAGGTTTCCTTTCATAGCCACACTTCAGGTATTCACCTCTTCACAGGATATGAGACAAGTTTGCCCTCTCTATCATTTGCCCTATCCATAGTTGTTAGCCTGCTCAAAAGCATGCAACAGCAGACACATAAAAAGAACATATATTAAATCTTTTTTTTAAAAAAAAAATCAGCATTTTTAAAGGCCCTTTTAAATTTTTTAAAAAAACTTTTAGGCTACGAAGGTGATAATAAAAAAAAATGAAGGGGAAAAAAGCCCGCTGTTTCTTTTAATTGCTTTGAATGCTGCACTAAGAGAAAGATTCCCCCACCCCTTTTAATGTTTTTTCCTTGGTTATTATTAACAGATAGGTCTGTCTTGAAATATATGAATGTGAACTGAAAGGGTATTTGCCACTGCTGCACAGAGATATTCTGAATCGATAATGCTCAAAGGGTTCCAATACTATCACTTCATAAGCACTATATTTAAGTTGCCAGTATTAAAGATTTAAGCACCGCAGGGAAAAACACTGGAGAGAGGCTTTAGTGTCCAATGTACAGTAGCTGGTAAAAGGCAGGCTTCTTCCCCCACCTTTTTTTTTGGGGGGGGGGGGGGGGCTTGGTTGATATTTCAATTTTATTTATACAGTATAGCAGAGAATTTGTTTCACATGCAGTGAGTGATGAAAGTGAAACATGTGCATGTGTATGTGTGCTTGGATTCTTGAAACACTAAGCTAAGATGAATGGGGATGAAATGTTTCACCACATACACCATGCCTGTCAGCTCCTGCCCACTTTAACTGCAGGACAAAGGACATTTTCTTGTAAGAATACTGCTAATCTATTTTTGAAATGGTGTTGTTTCTTAAAGTTGTTGTGGCTCCCCACTTGGTGTGCCCTCCCAAGGACCGCAAGCAGAAAAAGAAAAGAAAAGAATAAAGAGTAAATGACAAGAAAGGAGGAGGAAATAAAATGGACAGAAGAGAAAAATGGTATAGAAGGGGACTGTTGGAAGAGGTTGTAAGGTAACCTATCCAGGAGGCTGATGGCTTCCATGTCAGAGCCCTGGTGTGTTCACTCTGGGTTCTAATCCAAACTTTAACAAGCTATCCCAAGTGCCTTGGATCACTACTTTAACTTTTAGACTAAAATCCAGAGTGGATTCATTGATGTGGAAGACACCATCTGCCACCAGAATCTTGATTTTTGTTGTTGTTGTGTGCCTTCAAGTCATTTCTGACTTATGGTGATCCTAAGGCAATTCTATCATGGGGTTTGCTTGTTGAGGTTTTTGTGAGGGGTTTGCCATTGTCATCCTTTGAGGCCAAGAGAGTGTGACTTGTGTGAGGTAACCCAGTGAGTTTCGTGGATGAGCAGGGATTCATACCCTCATCTCCAGAGTCGTAGTCCAACACTTATATGTATTCCCATACTCATGGACCATATCAGCTAATGAAACTTCATAGGACAGTGTGTCCAGCTATGTGATACAATGACATCATCTTAGTTACTGTATGGTTTCATGGCTTTCTCAAGTACAGAAATTGAAGGGGTGGGGTGTAATTCAGGTGCCTAAATACCTTAGATTCCATCTAATCTGGTTTGGAAAAAATCCTTGGCAGAACTAGATAGATTCCCTAATAGTCACTTCCTCTTGGGAAATTAAATCTACCATACTCTAAATGAAGCAGATGCCATCTGATTTTGAAAACTAAGCAGGGTCAGCCTTGGTTAGTAATTGGATGGGAGGCCACCAATGAATACCCAGTGCTGTAGGCTATATTTCAGAGGAAGGAACTGGAAAAACCACCTGGGTATTTCTTGTCTGAGAAACCCTAGGAAATTCATCAGGTTGCCATAAGTCAACAGGTGATTTGAAGGCACATAAAGTACACTATTCACTGAAAGGGATGAGAAATTTCATTAAAGATCCTGGATGTGCCTTATAGAACCCAGTTCTCAACATTTCTGGAAAGAGGAAGTAATTCCAAGGACGCGTTCACACTACACTGTTTAGACACAGATTTTGCTAAAATGCCATGACAACATCCAATCAAATCCTGTGGATTTGCAATTTAGGGAGGAGTATTTGGAATTTTCAGTAAGAGAAAACTAGTGCCCCAGTGGCGGTGAAACCATGTTTGCTTTTACAGGTAGGTCTTCCACATTTGATCTGACTTGTCTGAGTGTTCTCCCATTGCTAAAACCTGTACTGACATAGCTCATATATAACTTGGAGCAGCTCTGCAAAGAGCAGAGGAAAAATTTAGGGGGGATTTGCTAATCCCAAAGTGGCAAATAAGGCATTCCACCCCATTATACATGTCTACTTAGAAGTTACATTCTAAGAGGCATAGAGCCAAATTGTTGTTGTTATCTGCCATCAATTTGACTTTGACTTATGGCAACCCTATGAATGAGGGACCTCCAAGTCCTCCTAACATCAACAAGCCTGCTGAGGTCTTGCAGACTCAGCACTATGGGAGTCATGTCATCTCATTATGTGGCCAAAGTATGACAGTCTCAACTTATTCATCTTGGCTTCTAGGAAGAGTTCAAGCCTAATCTCCTCTAGGACCCATTTATTTGTCTTTTTAGCAGTGTAGAGGATCTGTAGAATGCTTGTCCAACACCACATTTTGAATTAATTTCCTTCCTAACAGCTCTCTTCACAATTCAACTTTCACAACCCATAGGGATGGGAAATAGCATGGCATGGACAATCCTAACTTTAGTATTCTTATATACTGTATCTTTACAGTTCAGGATCTTGTCTAGTTTCTTCATAGCTGCCCTTCCAAATGCTAGTCTTCTGATTTCTTGATTGCAGTCTCCATCCCGATTAATGATTGTACTAAAGTATGGAGAATCATGAACGGTTTACTTGAATTATAAACCCAGATAGATAGAGCCATAACCTAACTAATGTAACTGGTGTATAATTGATTTTAACTAAGGGTAAATGAAGCAATTTTTCTGATTGCTCCATTTGGATTATACAGTCAGTGCTTCCCTTTCTTTTTTATCTTTTTGCTTTAGCAACAGGTGTTGTAAATATAGCCTTTATTTCAGTCCTTAGACCTCTCCTCTAAATGCCTGGGTTTGGATTTGTTGAGCCTTTTTGCTAGTGTGCAGGGAACTGTCAATGTGTATCAAGGACCTTTAAATAGCATTTCCTATAAACTCAGCAATGGACAACTCTGAAAATTTGAAATGAGGTGGGAGCTGTTTCTGTTATTTTGCCAAAGGTGACAAAAGCTTAACATACACAGAGCATGCCAGCTCATGGAATAGGACAGAATTAAAGATGAAACAAACCAACTAGTTGCTCTGCAAACACAGTTGGCTCTGGGTCTATATCAGAAGGAAACCATCTGCACCTCAAATGAGGCATGAATTCTCAACTACATTTGGATCAGAATGCTGATCTAGCTGGGGGAGGAGGGCATGAATTGTTTTAGGGACAAATGTTCAGGTAAAGGAAGACATCATAGCAAGGACCTCAGATCAAGTCAATGGGGGGAGGTCTATTTAAACTCCTAGATGCATGCAAAACACAAGCACAGGGCAGGTCTTATTAGGAGGAGTGCTGTCTCTGGTTGCAGGTTTTAGGTGTTGTAAATATACAGCATTTTTTAAAATATATTTAATTTGCTATTGTTGTGAATGACTAGTCAAAATAGCTCAAAATAATTTGAACATAGGGAAATCTAAGCTATGTTATGATTCTAATTTAATCAGAGATGCCCTCACTCAGTGTGTTTTGTACCTCAGGCCAGTGACTTACAACATTCAGATTATATATATATATATATACTTTTTATTCACACATAATAACAACACAACACTCTACACTAAAAACTATAGACATCAATAAACACAACCTCAAACATAAAAATAATCATTTACAACTTACCTATTACTGTACATCTTTTGTGCCTTGGAAATATAAATATAATTAATTTTAAGAGTAACATTTAAAGTCTTTTTTCTACTGTTAAGGATGGAGAAAGGTGCTTGTAGGCTTTTCTGTCCCATATACTAAAATGAAGTATTGTTCTGCAGTACTGTACTATGTACCTTTACTTTCATGAGTATGGAGGACCATTTAGTGTAATACCCCAAGCACCAACATATCTTGACTTGAATCTGTTTAAAATATGCAAAATACTGGAAGTAGCTAGCCATTCACTCAGGGTGCATCTACACTGTAGAAACAGTGCAGTTTTGCATCCTATGGAATCCTGGGATTTGTAGTTTTACAAGATCTTTAGCCTTCCCTGCCAAAGAGTGCTGGTGCATTACAAAACTACAAATCCAAGAATTCTGTAAAATGAAGCCATGGCAAATTGGTGTCAATGTGGTGTCAAACTGCATTATTTCTACAGTGTAGATGCACCTTTTGTTATCAATAAATGCCAGGGGTATTTGGATATTTAAATATTTATGATTTAAAAACAACAACAACAGCCTGCATGCTAAATACAGTGGGCTGTATGAGAGCTCTTGGGTGCACAGAAAGGAAGGCCGAAGTTTTCTGAAAGGATTATTTATTCTAAATCATTTTCTCGGCTTACTGTATCAGCCCCCAACATCACAATATTTTTGAGCTCCTTTGAATCTGGTCTTGGGGATGCACCCATCTGACAGATAAAGCTGCTGAACGGTGCTGATGAGCTCCAAAGAGAGCCAAACATCTGTCCACATTTTGCTGCTGCCTGTTCCCTGCAGACATTTATGCATTAAGTCTGTTTATCAGACAACACTTTGTCTAAGCCAAGATATAGTCAGCCATCATAATAGGATATATCACTAATATGGGAATATGAATGAATGCTACTTTGAGAAAGACTTTCATAGCAAAATACAAGCACCACCATTTGGCTTATCTTCTGTATTACTGGGCATTTTTCATCCCTTTCACACACACAAAAGAGCCTTTACAAGAATAATATGTTTGTGCCATGCAGAGAAACATGGAGTCATGTAACAGTTTAAAATGTGCATTCTTATGATCCAGTTGCAGAAATTCTTTTAGAAAAATGTCGGGGAAGTGCTTGTGTGCTCAGAAAATTCCCTTCCTAAGAGGGATAAATATAATGATCTGCTGAAGCTGTCACTAACTGTGCAGGGGTAGGAAGATGCTGTGGGGCTTCAAGAGTTATCCTGCTACTCCTCAGTTATGGATGGCTTCAGCACAACATTATATTCAATCTTTTTCAAGGTAACATTCCAGTCAAACAGCATACAATGAGAACCCAAAGGGGTGCAACATTTTATCCCACATAAAATTTCTCAAACATATTTCACAAATATTTGCTCTGAAATAAGGCAAATTGATTTCAATGTCATTTGTTGTAAAGCATGTGGACTTCATGCACTGAAACATTCTGGCATGGTTGCTGAGTCTTACTTCATTGCTATATGTAAGGCCCCATTCCCACTTACAGATAAATTGGCGTGCGATCCGGATCAACAGATTGATTCGACAGTGGAGCATGATTCCCACTACATTTGCCCTGATCGCATTTTCCCCCATGACATTTTCCCTCCAAAATAATCCACTTGTAGTTCCCATTCACAAATGAATCAATTCAAAATTATTCGGTTCCAGCTGACCAAGGATAAATTTGAATCGATTCCAATCCACATGTGGTTCACACTTGCACAGATTCGATTTATCAAAAAAGAAGCGGAAAACATTTGCATCAAAAAGACGTAGGTTAAATGGGTCTAGCGCATGGCCCACCTCTCAGAATCACTTCAGTGATTCCGATTAAGTAGGAACCAGGGTTGTTTCAACCGGTTCAAACTGATTCATGATCCATTTTAAAAGGTAGTGGGAATGACCCCTCCAATGGCACCGTGAGCTATCCTGGGAAGTATAGGAAAGGTTGCATGGTATGAACAGCAAAGCTTTATCCTCTAACAGAAAACAGTCAGAGGCAGCTGTTGGGCCTTCTATATGACCTTGCTGCTGTAGTTTGCTTAATTGTGGAACCTGCCCACTGGCTTTTACAATCCCTTATTCCCCTTCCTCTTCAACATAATGTGGACTGATCTATCAAAAATAAGTTTTATGCACCCAAGACTGAAGTCCAGGGCTCAACCATGTTGGTGATGAGAGCACATGACTGATCACAACCACTGATCAATTCTTTGGAAGAGGAATCTGGAAGAATACTGAACCAAAGCATATAGTCAGAAGTGACTATATGATTTAACCAGAAAGAAGGAGGGGCAACTAGATCTTCCTCTCCCCCCAACTGATGGCTTAAAACAAACAAGTATTTTGCCAAGCCTAATAGAATTATGGACATATTCTGATAGCACATGCTCAAATTCTCATCTCTGGATCACATTTCCATAACCATTTTGGAGGATATTTCTAGTTTTTAATATTCAGAGCCATCCCAAATGGAAACATTTAAAAGGTAATAATTTCTGAAGAACAGTGGGAAATATTGTGAGAGGAATCTGAACAGTGGAAACATTTTGCATTTGTAGAGAATTTTAGCCAGTGTGCCACATAAAACAGTTTTTAAAAATCAAGTCCAAAATAAAATACTGTTATTTGCAATAGGATGAGAATAACACACTCTGTGCCAAAAAAAATTGAGAATTGCCAAATATATAAAGTTGAATATATGAATCTAAAAGTGTGTATTCCTCACCAAAAGAAAGAAAAGTGCTATAGTTCACTAAAAGTCATTTTCTCTTTCTTTTTTTTTTAAAAATCTCTTTTAAAATTGAGACATTTCTTTGCATGTACTCTGACATTTTATTCAAAGGTTATAAATGTAACTGTATCTATCAGCATGCAATATAATGAAACTCCATCTAAATTAAACATTTAAAGATACTTAAAATCTGTCATATCAAATGTCTTTTGTATCAGTTTTAATTAATATTTTTACAGTTTTCAGGCACATTCCTGTCATGCAGATGCTGCATATATTCATGTTGTTCAGGAGCATGAAATACATCAGAACGTTATCCTGTTAACAGGAAAGTTTTCAGATGATAAAAAGCTGTGATTCAAAATGATCATGCCATGTTCATGTATTTATTATCAGTTTCTTGATACTTTAATACTTGATAGGTGGACATTTTAGTTGACATTTACATGTTCATGCTCTATGGTATAATTTTATCCTTTTTCTTCTGTTCTACAGAATGATTAATGATAACACAAATATACAGTAATATCTTTGGAAGGCATTGATGAAAATGGAGTAAACAACAATATAGATAATGTGTATTTTATTCATTTATTTTTAGTTATGGAACTATAATGGTAAAGTTAAGAAGACAGTGTATTTACAGGTTAAATTATCCTTTCTTTTCTAGAGCAATTGGACAGCATCACTGTTATGATTAAATAATGTACATTTTTAAATCCATTAGTTAAAAAATTCACACAAATGCAATATTCTAGCAAATTATAATACAACATCAGGCAATAAACCTGCAGGGCAATCTATGCATCTTTTTAACACAAACTCTCTCAGATGGGCTTGTCTGGAAACACAAAAAGCACTTGGGCTAGGAATGTCAGCATTAAAAATACAGCAGCGACTGGAAATGCTGTTGTGTGTCAACCTTTATTTGTCCTTTAAACCAAGGGAAAAAAAGAACAAATGTATGCCTGAAGGCCAAATAAAGCGAGTTTTTACCCCCACACTCCCCAACTTCTATGAGATTTGTACAATGAATTATAATGGAAGGTTCTGATGACAAAAATTACAGTGGTGTGGCCAAGGAAAAATACCCATGGGCCTTTTAGCCTCCCTCGTGCCAGCCTTGAACTATCAGATCAGCCTTCTGGACTCAAAAGCAGCACTGTCAATAGGAATACATCATCTTTTTTGTGGTGTAGAAGAGCTGTCGGTTGTAATTCCCATTATTCCAAAGCCAGGATTTTCCATTAGCGTAGCCACCTGCTGGGTTTCTCCACTCAGGTTTAATGGAGTCTGAATTTGAATTTATCACCATCTGTGGGAAGACAGGAAATGAGGGGAGCATCACTAATTCCTTTCTTCATTTACTAAGCATAAGCATAATCTTTATAAGGAGACAAGCAGAAGCAGCAGCAATCGGGGAGAGAGAGAGAGAAAATATTTTAACTAGTATTGACATCCATGTTCCAGACCAAGAAAAATGCTGTCTGTTTGCTTGCCAATTCCAGCAACAAAAAGAATGTTTTAATTTCCTATGTATTGTTGCATTAAAAAAAAAGAGGGGGGGGGAGAGGGAGAGAGATGAGATGAGATGAGATCTGATTTCTCTTTTGCTTCCAGGAAGATTTCATAATTTATACTGTATGAGGGAGAGGTTAGGAAGCTCCATAGCTCTTTCAGTGAAGTTAAGGAAAACAGAAGCAACCATATTACAGTGCAAAACAGGGCCACTGAAAAATGTGTGACCACTCTTTCACCAAAGCACTCTGCCAACCCATTGCACCACTGTGCAATGTCAGTGGTAATGGAGATAGAACGCATCTGGAAAAAAGTGCAGAAATTGTATTGTTTATAGTTTTAATGTCAAGATCTTTCCAGAGATATTATTCATGGGGGATGACTGAACAGTGTTCTCCTGTTGGCCACAAAGGGGCACCCTGCAGACCAAACCCCTTAATTGAGAGACCTGGCAATTTTCCTTTGCCCCTTGCTATATTGCTGACTATTACTAGTGGGGCATGTTAAAAGGCTGATCCTTCAACTAAACCAGGCACAGCACCTGAACAGTCTAAAGCAGAGAGTATTGAATTTAAACATGGGATTTTTTTCTAGTGTTTTCTGGCTGGAAGTAGATGGAAGAGAAAACAGCTTTCCTGTGTATCAAGCTGAAATGCTTACTGATATTTTCTTACACTGCCAAGGGCAATGTAATAGAAACAAAGCCCCATCACTTCCCTGAGGTTTTGGGGGCATGTTTTCTGGAAGAGGGGCATATCTCACTCCCTTTTCTGCTTATGCTATTCAGTGCAATGCATATTAATCTTGCTATATTAATACATATTTTCTTGTTCACTGAAGTTGACTCAGCTATGATATTAAATGCAGAAATGTTGCATGTCAGTCAGTGGGTAATTCCATCAGGCTGGTAGCAACATCTAGGATCTTGGGAAATTACCTTCACTCACCACTAAAGTTGGTGCTGGTTTATAGTGGTGATTGCACCTTCAAAGCTATAAAAAAACAACAGACATAATGATCTAGCTACATCATAAAGGAAAGCAGATAAAATAGTATATGTGCAACACATGGTAGTCTCTAGGCAGCCAACATCCTATGAAGAATTGATGCCTGCCCTCTCATGATAGGAAAACATGGTCACCTGGGTGATAATAATCAATTTGTACATGGAAAAGGTAGACAAGTGTCCCCAGGAACAATGAAGCCACACATGAAATTGTACTGGCAAGTATCCAGGAGCAGTTACATCAATGTATGTCTCCCACTTAATATAATAATACTGAACAAAAACAGATATGTAATGGCCCTGTCCAGATGGGCCATTTTGTATGTACTCCGTATGTACTAGGGTTGTCTGGGAGCATCTCTTTTAGACGCCCACCACCCTAGTACATATGGAGTACATACAAAATGGCGGTGCACTGTTCACACGGGTGCCACCATTTTGATGTAACTGCCGCGTCGCGTCCAAACAGCGCGGCATAGCCATTATGTCTTCATGCCGCTGAAGGATGCTTGTGGCGCCCCTTCAGCAGCGCCAGAAGGAGCTCCGTTTTGGAGCTCCTTCTGCTGGACGTATCGCTGGCACGGCCTTTAAACCGCCATGTCAGCGATACAGAGAGAAGGGGCCTGAGCGGCCCCTTTCTCCCTTTCCCTGCCGCTGTCAGGATGTCCTTGGGCATTTTGCCACTTCCCCATGGCCTGGAAAAGTGGTGGATTGGGGCCTCCAGGGCTGCCACTGTGGCAGCTGAGGCCCCGATCTGTCAGGGAAAGGGGCAGGTGCAGGCCGCCCCTTTGGGGCGGTCTGTACACCACCAATATTAGATGTAGAAAGGTAAGGTATTACATAAATAAAATGACAATGCACTCTTATATAATAGTTATGACCATAAGCATCCAATACATGTGTTATGAACAACAGTAAAACAACATACATGGAACTAATATTGCAAAGTCTATAGGGAAGTACCCAGCAATATTAGTTCCCTGCACATTGTTCACTGTTGTTCTTAACATATGTATTGGATGCTTATGGTCATAATTATTATATAGAAATGCATTCTCATTTTGTTTAAATAATATTATACTTTTCTACATTATTTAATACTGTATACCTGTTTTTGTTCATTATTTCCAAGTTATCAGGGGTCACGGTGGTTTTTCTTTTGCTTGATCCCACTTACTTTAAGCCAACATCTCCTAAAGATCTAAGACAGAATCCTATTGGTTAGTCCCAAGTATAGTACACCCATTGAATCAATTGTTGCATGGAAAATCAACATGTAGATAAATCCAGTTGATTCTGCCAGTCTACCAGTCTACTAGTTTGCATGAATAAAAGGACTTACGCCCTGCCTAAATTCAGAGTGATATATGCATACCTTCCAGCATGTCACTGATGAAAAATGGGACACAGCTAGCCAAGCAACATTGTAGTGTCATCAAGAGAAAAGTAGCTATTAATGAGGAAGAAGACACAAGATATTAGAGACTGAAGCAGGGTTTTTTTGCCTGAAAATACTTCTCTCCATCGCTGACTGAATTGAGTGCAAAATACTTTTGCGCTTTAAACTCAGCAAGCTGAGGACAAAGGAGGGAAGTGGGGGAAGAAGAAGGAACTGGGACATTTTAAAAACAGTTGGAAAAGTAGGATGGTAAAGGATTAATTGAGACTGCAACACTGAAATAGTATATGACCTGACATATATCCATTGGCATGGAGGAAGGCCAAAAGAAAGACCACACTACACCCAATGGGAAGGAAAAGGCCACAATTTTATTGACAACAGCTAAAATGTAGGGTTGGCCTGCAAAGCATGAGGTCTGGATGTGTCATCGACCAATCAAATATTGATCAATGAACCATTTTGTTTTGTGACAGCCAAGCTTCAGAATGACAAAGGGGTAACTGGTTAATTGCCCATTCGCATCTCTGGTAAATAGCTGATCACATGTGTTGATCTCTACCCCTCCTCACCAGGGGACACTGAATCAGCATTGCTTCCACAATGGCAAAGCCATAACACTCCCAGCACCCCTGGGTCCTCTTTGGATTCCGGATCCAGTGCTATGCAGCTCTAGACACCACTCCCACCAGCTACAAACAAAAAACAAGCTTCATTTGTATACCGCTTCATACCGCCTAAGCAGTGTCTAAGCAGTTTACAACTGTAAGCTAATTTGCCCCCGACAATCTGGGTACTCATTTTAGCGACCTCAGAAGGATGCAAGCCTGAGTCAAGCTTGAGCCCTTTAGTCCTTTTGATGGTCTTGAACTCGCAGCCTTGTGGTTTAGAGTAAGTGGCTGCAGTACAGGCATTTAACCACTGCGTCACCAGGGCTCCTGAAGACCTATGCTACTGAATCTGGAAAGTTGCAACAGCACAGCCCCCTTGAGCCCAATAAGAGGGAGAGAGGGAGGGTGGGGAGAGCTGAGCTAGAATGGCATTGTTCCTGGGCATCATGTGACCTTAAATAGGCTTGGGAGCCAATCAGGAGGTGGGAAGGGTGGAAATTCTGCCCCTTCTGGCCCCCTCTCCCAATCACAGGTGCTGGCACCTGATGTCACCCAATAGGGTGGTACTTCCTGCTACAGTGCCCTCTGGGAACTGTAGTCCCAACTCTGGGCAGAAAGTGCCTCCCCTTCTGTCTCCCACCTGCCAATGGCAGCCCGGCCATGCCAGCAAGAGGCATATTAGGGCTGCTGAGCCTGGAGGCTCTCTTGGCCAGAGGCTCCCCCCCAGAGGTAGGCCCAGTGAGTCAGGCGGCTCTCTTTGCTAAAAATGCTTTGGGGAACCTTACACTCTTCTTCCCACACATGTGCATGCATGCACAAGTGCACACACACACACACATAAATGGAGAAACAATATGCAAATTTCCACAGCAGCTCAGAAGCACTGGTAAAACGTTGCTGGATCTTTCAGGATGTGCACATGTATGAAAGCCTGGTGCACTTCCTGAATGTCAGTGAATCATCGGCTCACTCTAGCGTCAGTGAATCGTTCCAGGAGAGGGCATTTCCTCTGAATGGAAACTTCACTGACACTAGAGGGAGCCGATGATTCACTGACGTTCAGGAAGTGCGCCAGACTTTCATACATGCACTTTTCCTGAACAATTCAGCAATGTTTTACCAGTGCTTCTGAGCTGGTGTGGAAATCTTCTATGTCTGGACTACTGTTACAGTCCTTGAAGGATGTGCAATACAAATATTGCTATTTATCCAGTGGTAGGTAAAGGACATATCTCTTTCCAACTCTCTTTGCTAAAGGGCCCAAACAGACAGGCCAAAATATAGCTGTTTTGGGTCACTTTGGAAGTGTGATGTTTAAATGATGCATGCGTTCTAAGAGGCCAGAAGCTGCACCAAAGCCACACTCCAATCCTAAGGACTGGAGTGCAGCTCTGGAGCAGCTTCTGGCCTCTTAAAATGCATGTGTTATTTAAACAGCATACCTTCAAAGTGATCCGAAGCAGCTTTATTTTGGTCTGTCTGTTCGGGCCCTTAGTTTATCATTCCCAGCTTGCTGTGGCCTAGGAGAGAAATCTTTTGCTGTCTTCTTGACTATAACAAATGTTGTTGGCCATTCAGTGCATAAAGTAGTTCAATTGTTAGATTTTCTAAAATTCTATTTTATGCCAAATAAAATTACTACTGACCATATATGCTTTAGAAAGAGATACACAATCAAACAATAATAAAGTACAATAACGTTCAAAATCCACAAAAGAATGATACCTTTATAGCAATCCTTCATTTAGGAACACACTATTATCAATGAGTTTTTCTCTTTTTATTTCTAGTCATCTCAGTAAGAGGTAAAGAGGAAGAAATAAATTAAGGCAGGCAGGAAAAGAAAAACCTTCAAGCTCCTACGTCATCCTTCTACTTCAGTAGGAAAGTGGCAGAAGTTCAGATCTTTCTCATGAATTCTCTTCCTTGTTTGTAATATTTGGACTTCCAAGCATAAACTGCAGACTGTTCTTTGGTGGTATGGATCAACAAATGGCACTGGAATCATTGGAAAGAGTACTGTTCATTGTGGAGGAGCTACCGTTCCAGGGAGGAAGAAAAGCAAACAAGTCATACCAAGGGATTTGACACTGATCAGGGGAGCTTTATATACTTTATTGTGACAAAACAAAGCCTGTTTGGGGAATTTGTGCCTCTAGTGAACTTCATAAGATGTCTGCTGAATCAGAGGACCAAGCAGTTCAGACTGACTACCAGTCTTTTTAGATCTCCTAATCACAGAAATATTAAGAGCCTGGGGCCTGATTTTAAGAAAGTGAAAGGTGCAAGTGAATGTGAAGCATCTTCTCATTGAGTCTACCCCAACTCCATTTCCCAGCATTTTCCTTCAACTCTTCCTCCAGTATCCCATCCAGAATTTACTTACTCTTAGCCTTTCTCTTGAGTCACTTCACTTTCCCCACAGATGGACTTTAATGTCAGAACTTAAAGTCCATCTGTGGGAAAAATGACGTGACTGAAGGGAAAGGCTATGAGCAAGTAATCTATGGAGGAGACACTGGGGGAAGGGAGAGCTCTGCAATCCTCATTCACATCCTTCCTTTGCTCATAACACTGGACCTTCCTTTGCAGTGCACTGTACACATGACTGGGGAACGACCACATTTAAAGAGACTGTTATCCCAAATGGCTCCTGTATAAGTATGCAGATACGCTTAATATGTCAGTCATGTCCTAAAATGTGGCTTCATTTATGAAGTGGTGTGGTGCCCTTAAAAAAAAAGCGTTCCACTAGCACCTGGGAAGGTTTTTTGAGCAGTGGCATCACTAGCGGGGGATGTGGAGAGTGTGGACCGCACTGTGTGACACCTAGAAGGGGATATCACCAAGTGAGGTGGTACATCCAGAGGGACTGGTATGGCTACTGGGCAAGTGAGAAAGGGTGCTTGCCTTCCAGTGGCTGCACCACTGCTCTGTCAGTAGTGGTGGCTACTGGGAGGGGGCAGCAGAAACCTTGGAGTCCCACGCTGTAGCCACCATGAGGGACTCTGAAGGCTTTTGGGGGGGAATCTGGCTGGGCAGGGTGCGGGGACACACTAGGTAACACCAACCCTAGTGACACCACTATTCTTGAATCACAATTAAGAAGTAAAGCTGACACTTTTCGTGAAGGAGTAGTGAGAGCAAGCAGAGTTAGTTTCTTTGAAAAAAATTGGCTCCCTGACATTGTTTTTTAGCCAGAATACCCAACTCTTCCTTCACTCAGGAACATGCTGGGAATTGATAGAAGGGGCAACATAGGGGATCTGCTACTTCTGAAGTTAATTCTGCTCCTTCTTCAGATGCTCCAAGTTGTTGGGAAGTTTTTCTGGGACCGTGATGGACTCTTGCCATTCAGACTTTCAGCACCAACAGTACTCCCTTACAACTCAGAGCCACTGTGGAAGGTAAAATCAAGAATGGGTTTGTTGCCCCTGCAATGACAGATCCACAGACCATGCCTGATTGGCAGAGGAGTGGAAATCTCTTGATTTCAGTTTCACTGTGTTTATCTCAAGATCACTTGCTTTATCTTCTTGTTTTGTATAATATTATCAGACTTTTTTCCCCCTTGTCATATGAAAAACTGCACATTTTGGTATACTGCTTCCTACTCTATTCATGCCCCTACTCCCATCCCCTTTCCTTGTGTATCATGTCTTTAGATTGTAAGCCTGAGGGCAGGGAACTGTCTAATTAACAAACTGTAAACCTCTTTGAAAGCATTTATGAAGAGCTGGGTATAAATACAATAAATAAATAAATAAATGTCTGATTGAATAGTTTTTCTACACATTTGCCAATGACACACATCTAGAGTTGTACACATTTACTGCTACATAATTGAAAGCAGACACAGCAGTGTTTTTGTTATGATAAGAAACAAAAAATGTGGCTAAATCTATTTTCTAAAAAATAAGTTATTGTATATTTCTTTTCTGATCAGGAGTGGATGGCTATTCCACCAGCCCCACCTGTCTGCACCAGGGAAAACAGCAGTCACCAGAAGGTATTCATGAAAGAAGTAATCTTGCCAGTCATTACATTCACCTGTATGAAACAGCCCATGCTTTGAGATCTGCTGGAAAGGCCCTTCTCGGTTTCATTATCCTCATAGGTACATTTGGTGGTAACATTGGAGAGGGCCTTCTCAGTGGCTACACCCAGCTTCTGGAACGCCCTTCCCAGAAGAGTTAGACCAGCACCTTCTGTACTTCCTTTTCACAGACAAGTAAAGACTTTTATGTTCAGACAGGCATTTGATGTGTGACTATGGGGCAAAAGTGATGGCCCTGATGGGGTGGCTTGGAGCCATCCCATTTAGGCTGGATTGGAGCCATAGCAAACAGATTCACAGCCCCAATCCAGCCAGCTTCTACTCAAATAGGAGCAGAAAAAAATCCACTCTTATTTGGGATGGAAAAAAACCCTGCCCCTTTGCCTCTGGAGCAGGCTTTTCACTGGCTCCAGAACATCTAAACAGCACAGCCCCAAGCTGGATAGAAGCTGGCCAGTGTGTAATTTTGGTGAGCCTTTTGTCTAGCTTTGGGATATGGCATGTCTAAATGCTAAGTGCCCAAGTCGTCGAAAAGCCAACTTTACTTTGCTGTCAGTTTTGGCCCCAAATAAGACCTAAACAATACACTGGATCCTGCTAATTGTTATACTCTCTGTGTGTGTGTGTGTGTGTGTGTGTGTGTGTGTGTGTGTGTGTGTTTCAAAAGGCTTTTAATTTTTTATTGTTTACTCTTGTTTTAACTTTTATATCTTATGAATGTTTAACAATGTGCATTTTACCTTGTTGTAAGCTGAGTCCTAAACTACAAAATGGTACAGTAGAAATAAATATAACAAAAGATTCAACAGGGAAAGGATTATATTTTTCAGTAATCATTTCATTCTATGTTTGTTTTATCTACATCATAAAGTAAAACCATAATTTTTTTTTTCATTTTTGCATCAAATATAGTAAATACTCATTTTAAAGTTGTACTTCTTAACTGGCTTTGAATTGACCTCAATTCATGGAAACCCTGTGGATGAGACATCTCCAAGATCCCTTGTCCTTCATTGCTCTGCTTAGGTCTCGTAGATTTCGGCCCATTGCCTCCTTGGTTTAATCTATCCATCTTACATGAGCTCTTTCTTTCTTCCTTCTGCCTTCTACCTTCCCTAGCATTATTGTCTTTTCAAATGAGTCATGTCTTCTCATGATGTGGCCAGTCTCAGCTTCTGGGAAGAGTTCAGGCTTAATCTGCTCTAGGATCCATTCGTTTGTCGTTTGGCTATCCATGGTATCCTCATCACTCTACTCCAGCACCACATTTCAAGTGAGTTGATTTTCTTCCTGTTTGCCTTCTTCCCTGTCCAGCTCTCACATCTGTACATAGTAATGAGAAATACAATGGCTTGGATGATTCTGACTTTACTGTTCAATTGTATATTTTTGCACTTTAGGTTCTTATCCAGTTCTTTCATAGATGTTCTTCCAATTCCTAGTCTCCTTTTAATTTCTTGACTGTGGTCTCTGTTCTGGTCAATATTTGATCCAAGGTAACAAAATTTGATCCAAATTTTTAACTATTTTGATTTCCTCATCTAGGTTGAATGTAAAGTTTTGCTATGTCATGTTAAAGTTGTATTAAAATTAAAGAATATATTTTTGAAAAGGGGGCTTTTTATAGAGTGCTGCACAGCTTTAAGTGCTTTTAATCTTCCTGTCTTTAAACTATGTTGTAGTACTTTGTGTATTTTAAATTGTTCTTAATGTTACTGACATTTAAATCACATTTTAATGTTAATTGTCTGTATGATTTAGCTATATTGCATTGATCTTACATTATAAGCATCCTTGAAACCTAGGTTTTTTTGAGGGAACGGCTGATTGTTTTTTCTCCCTCTATTCTTGAACAATAATAGCAGCAACTTCTTTGCTGGTACTTTTCTATGATTTATTTTAATTGAACTGATGCATGGTTGTTATCTTTTCTTGCTATGATATGCTATTTCAATAAATTGTTAGGGAATTAACCCTTGCATTTTTAATTGTATTTTGTCAACACACTTGTGCTTACAGCATGACATAAGGAACAGGGCACAGTGGTTACATTGAGCTTGGAGAGTGTTGTAAGTGGCCACAGATCTAATGTCTACAATTCACAGAGCCTGATGAGGCACAGGGCAAGGACAAGGTCCTGGAGCAGCCTGACCTCAGGACAATCTCAGTTTCCAGCCATGAAATAATGTTGATGACAACAGCAGGACATTTGGGGCTCCATGACACAAGTGCTAATGGGGTATGTGAACAGCAACTGGAGTACTGCCAGTGTGCCACTCTCTGAAGTACACTGGGGTCTGGTAGGAATACTCATGATCAGTGAAGAGTGGGATGCCCAGAACTTGTTTAGTGCTTCCAGTGCCTACAAACAAACAAACATGTAAAATATAAAGTAATAATGCAACAAAGAGTGATTAAAATATTTCTATGATGAAATCCCAGCTCCTAGAAACCAACTGAAAGGGTTGGCAAAATTTGTGTGGGCAGGAAAAAAAAACACATGAGTAAAATGGAAAACATTAATTGACACAAATCTAAATGGTGGATGTGATCTACTTGATTTCCAGATATATTTCATAGCTAACAGTTTAACTTGGGTGAAAGAATGGATAAACCTGACAGATGATAAATTACTTGCTTTGGAAGGCTTAAATATCCGTTATGGATGGCATGTGTACCTGTGGTATGAAAAGTACAAGATTAACAGAGATTTCAGACACTACTTCATCCGGAATGCTATTTTGACATCCTGGCTCAACGTGAAACAACTCTTCTATAGGAAAATCCCCGGCTGGATCTCATCCCATGAGGTACTCTTTAATAGAACACAGATCTCCAAATGGATAAGATATGAAGACATATTAATAAAAAATGACATAAAAGGTTACAAATTGAAAAAAATAGAGGACATAAAACCAATGGAGGTCCAAAAACATTGGTTGCTTTACTATCAAATAACAAACAGATTTAAATTGGATGCAGAGGCTGAAAATTTTGAAATTGAAAATATGGAACTGGATAACATACTTCAAAAAGGAAAAAAGAAATTAACATCTAAATTATACAAAATCTTACTACAAAGAAAGGTGGAACAGAATGTAATAAAAGAATCCATGATCCAATGGGCCAGAGATCTTGATAAAATATTAGATCTGAAAAGCCAGGAAAAAAAAACACTAAAGTTTACTGCATGTCAAAACCTCCATGACAACTTTTAAAAAATGGAGGTCCGATGGCTCCTGACACCAGCAAAGATTACAAAAATTCATAAAGGAAAGAGTAATCAGTGCTGGAAATGTTTGAATGCGAAAGGAACCTGGTTACATGTTTGGTGGGACTGTCCTAGGATAAAGAAATATTGGAACCAAATTCACCTATCTATAACTAAAATTCTTGGTATTGATTTTGAACAAACTCCCGAAATTTATCTTTTAAATATGGCAAATAAAATCCCAAAGAGAATAGAAGCCCTTCATTGGCACAAGATTCTTTATATGGCAACAGCTGGAAGCCTGCTTCTGGCACAATATTGGAAACAAAATGAGCTTCCATCGATTGACGAATGGTTGATAAAAATCTATGATATGATGGAAATGGAGAAGCTAACTAACATTATTCATGGAAAGGATGAGGAAAAGATTGAAAAGGAATGGGAGGCATTCAGGATTTTCTGTGGTAAACGCTGGAAAGAGATATAAAATAACAAGATAAACATGTAAATATACAGTGGGGCCTCCACATATGCGGACTTTTTATAAGCGGTTTTGAGCGTATGCACTCAAGCCGCTGGGCACGCGCGGGGCGGAAGGGGCAACGCGTCCCATTCAGTTGAATGAGCACGCGCGCCCGTTCCGCCGCGCGCACCTCCGTGCTGCCGTGCACGAGCCCCATTGTTTACAATGGGGCTCAAGCATAGGCGGAAATTGCCATACACGGCGGGATCCGGAACGGATCCCCCGCGTATGGCGAGGTTCCACTGTATATGGAAATACCACTTAACTCTGACAAGGATAGGAAGGTGTAAATTATCAATTAAATAAAGAGACTGGAGTTATCTAGGATTATTAAAAATATAAGGAAACAATGTAGTAGACAGTAATAAACACACAAGATGAGTGACATACGTAGGAAGTATATTTATTTCTATTTAGCTTTCTGAAAAGCTGGATGATTTTGGACAGCTGAATATTTGGGAAGATACAGATAACTACGTGTCTATAAATGTAAGGTGTTATAATATTAATTTATCAAAATGTAATAATAATAATAATAATAATAATAATAATAATAATAATAATAATATATTTATTTATTTCTAGCCCGCCTTTCCAATGATCAAGGCGGATTACATACACATGCCAGTACAGCATACCAATACAATATAAGACACAATAAAAACAGCAAAAACTTTACATTAAAAATTGCAGTAGCAATTACAAATTACAAAATCTAGCTAGCTCGAAATACTACAACAAAAACAGTAAGAGAGGGGAGGGCTACATCGGGGAGAGCTAGGGAAAAGCCTGTTAAAACAGGTAAGTTTTTAACTCCTTCTTGAACTGGTCAAGAGATGTGGCTGAGCGGAGCTCACCGGGAAGCGAGTTCCAGAGCTTTGGGGCCGAGATAGAGAAGGCCCTCTGTGTTGTCATGGCATATTTTGAGTCTGGAATTCTCAAGAGTTGCTTCCCGGCTGATCTGAGAGCGTGGGGCGGATTATATGGAGAGAGACGGTCCTCCAAGTATCCTGGGCCCAAGCCATTTAGGGCTTTATAGGTAATAACCAACACCTTGTATTGCGCCCGGAAGCGAATAGGCAGCCAGTGTAGATCTTTAAGTACCAGTGTTATATGGCTGGCCCTGGAAGCTCCAGTGACCAGTCTAGCTGCCATATTCTGGGCCAGTTGCAGCTTCCGAGTTTGGTACAAGGGTTGCCCCATGTAGCGCGCATTACAGAAATCCAAACGAGAGGTTACCAGAGCATGTACCACTGTTTCAAGGTCCCCCCGGCCCAGGAAGGGTCGCAGCTGGCGTATCAACCAAAGTTGATAACAAGGTGCTCCTGACCGTCGCATGCACCTGAGATGTAAGGTGGAGTGACGAGTCCAGAAGCACCCCCAAACTGCGAACGGTGTCCTTCAAGGGAAGCGTGACCCTGTTCAGGACAGGTGGACAAACATCCAATCCTGGGCCGGGCGAGCCTATCACAAGCACTTCCATTTTCTCTGGATTCAAACTGAGTCTGTTTTCCCTCATCCAGCCCATTATCGAGTCCAGACAGGCATCTAGAGGAGAGATGCCATCCCTGGTCACTGCATTAGTCGGAGACACAGAGAAACATATTTGAGTGTCATCAACGTACTGATAACACCGCGCCTCGTGTCTCCGGATGATCTCTCCCAGCGGTTTCATGTAAATGTTGAATAGCATGGGAGACAGAATGGCTCCTTGAGGGACACCCGATGTAAGGGCCCTCTTATCGGAGCACATGTCTCCCAGATGCACCATCTGGAATCTACCCGAGAGGTAGGAACGGAACCACTAGAGTGCAGTGCCCCCGATTCCTAACTCCCTCAGGCGTTCCAGAAGGATACCATGGTCAATGGTATCGAAAGCTGCTGAGATGTCCAAGAGCACCAACAGGGACACGCTACCCCTGTCGATGCCCAGACGAAGATCATCGACCAAGGCGACCATGGCAGTCTCAACTCCATAGCCCTCCCGAAACCTGGTTTGAAATGGGTCCAGATAATCAGTATCATCCAAGATCGATTGAAGCTGGATTGCAACTGCCCTCTCGATCACCTTCCCCAGGAAAGGCAATAGCGAGACAGGCCGGTAATTATTATGCATCAGGGGGTCAAGGGAGGGCTTTTTGATCAGCAGTTTTACAATGGCCAATTTTAAGCTGGATGGAAATTGCCCATCCCTGAGTGATGTATTAATTATTCGGTGTAACATGGTTGTTACAGCCGCTCCCCCCTGAGCCGGTAGCCACGAGGGACAGGAATCGAGAGAGCAAGTTGTCTTCCTAACACTTCTAAGGATCTTGTCCACATCCTCGATATTTACAGGCTCAAAATGATCCAGTACAATTGAGTCCACGGAAGCTCTGGAGACCTCTATTCTGGTTTCTGACCCAATAATGACGTCGAGATCAGCTCTTATCCGAGAGGTTTTATCCGCGAAGAAGTTGTTAAATTGGTCACAGCAGGCCTTGGATGGTTCCAAAATAGGGTTCAGGGAGGAGAGAACCTGAGTAAGCTCCCTCACCACCCTGAACAGCTCTGCTGGACACGACTCCGCGGACGTGATACGCGCAGCATAGAATGAGTTGTTTGCTGCATCTATCGCCACTCCATAGTCCTCCAAAAGAGAAGCCAGGAGTCCTTGTCGGCTAAGTTCTGGTGTCTCCGCCATTTACGCTCTAGTTGTCGCAGGACCCGCTTCCTTGCCCGGAGATCTTCCGTGTACCAGGGCTGTTTTTTGGAAGCAGGCCTGAGAGGACACTTGGGAGCGATACTGTATATAGCCCTGGAGAGATCAGTATCCCAGATGGTAGAAATTCACTTATTTTTCTTTGTTATTTAATGCTTAAATTTTCAATAAAATTGTTATTTTTTTAAAAAAAGAAAAGGTTGGCAAAATCCTTTCCTTCCATCATTCACAGGTGTCTAAAGCTGATGGGGACTCTTACAGGAGACTGAAAGGTAGCAACAGTTACAGTTTTGTCAATGGCAGTCAGTGTTGTAGAGGTGCACAGACCCCTTCCTTTAAGGCCTAGGAGAAGATCAGAAAGTAAGTGGGAATAGGGTTGGGTTTCCACTCCATGTAGGCAGTTGGTGGCTTCTGTTTCAGAGATGTGGTGAAACTGGACTGGGTTTTAAACAGTGGTAGAGTGCATGCACTTGGATGGCTCAGTTAATTTGAGCTGTGGAAGGCAGTTTAGAGGAGGAGCTGAGTGTTTTTCTCCATATCGAGGTTGACTTAGGCATGAGTTTTAGAGAAAATCTTTGATGGAGAAGGAGATGGAGAAGCAAAAGAGATTGAGTGAGTGACTGCTTGTGTACATCTACCCAAAATATCTACAGTCAGTCTTTGTTATCCACTGAGGTTTGGTTCCAGGAACCCCCGTGGATAACAAAATCCATTGATGCTCAAGTCCCATTCAATACAATGGGATAGTAAAATGGTGTCCCTTATATAAAACAGAAAATCAACATTTGCTATTTGGAATTTATACTTTTTTTTAATATTTTCAAGCTGTGGATGCTTGAATCTGTGGATAAAAAAGTCCATGGATAAGGGGGGATGACTGTATATGCAGTACATATAGTAGTTGGGTGGTCTGCTATATTGTGCAGGTGAGTAGGGGGAAGAACTCTGCTCAGAATAGGGCACTCATAATTACAACCTATAGGAAAGGATAGCAACCAGAAAGCATTTCTCTGTATTTTTCAATGTACTTACGTACATTTTCATAAATTTGGTTCTCATGGACAAGAATAGATCATTTTACCATTTTTATCTTAGCTGCAAGAAAGTCATCAAAAATTGTGCAGCTTTTAATTTTTATTTGTAGTTCAAGACTTAGGGGTTGTGCAGACAGCACCAAAGGTGCAGCCTCCAGTTGCCCCTTTTATAGCCAAATTGGGGCCATGGCACCCACATGCCACAGCCCCAATCCTGCCTTTCCAGGGTGCAAGAAGGAGCCACAAAAAGCAGCTCCTTTTTGTGCTCTGCAAAGGGTTGATAGCTGCAGCACTGAGGCTTTATGGTGCTGCTTCGGCACTGCATCATGTGGACGCAGTGCCAGAGCAGCACCATGATGCTGTGCATCATGTGGAGCAGCGCACGGTGTCACGCCGCCCTGGGGGAGGAACTAAGGTGTGTGTCATGTGGATGCCGCACCCCAAGTCTGCCCCTAAGCCAGCATTTAAGGCTGGTCTGCACAGCCTCTTAATGTGAAAAATGGGCATGGCATTATGTAGAGAAAACAGTATTTTCTTCACAGCAACATTTCTGCACAGAAAAGATTACATTCTGCAGAGGAAACTTATTTTCTTCACAGAAATGTTATTTTCTATACAGAGAATACTATTTTCTGCTCAAAACAATGCATACATGCATATATATTTTTCACACAGAACAAATCCCAGTCTGTGAAGGTTCTACCCATCTTCTCATCAGTTTCCCAACAAATGAGAAACCTATCTTTTGACTGTTTTTCACATATTTGCAAATATTTTTCCCCTATCTCTATGACACTGTAGTAACAATTATAGTAATGGGTTAGTAAAAAGTAATCCAGCTAGTTGTTTTATGGACTGCAGTAAAAGTAATAAGTAATGACTTGTTTTATTATCAAAGTAACAGATTACTTCCTTTTTGAAAAGTAACACTCCAAGCATTTTCTCACCTTCAAAGGAGGTCCTTCCTAAGTCCCTAGGACAATAGCAATCTAAACTGCTATGGATTCCATGTAAATGCAAAGAAACCTGAGTCCATGAATACTCATTCTTGTGATCTTTGAAGGTGTTTGGTTGGACATACATTACTATTTATTTTCCAGAATTTGGCTACTGGTATTGCAAGGGGATAAAACATAGAGAAGGAATATTACTGAATATAGGAAAACACCAAACTCATTTTAGAATTGTCTAGATTTCAGCCTTTGAATTTTGACATGAAAGCCTAGGACAGCCTTCCCCAATATGGTTAATTTGCTTAAGACGTATTTCCCTTAACCATGGTTATTGATCATGCTGGATGGAGTCACCAGCCTTTTAATACAATAGATCTTGAGAGTATCAGGTCAGAGAAGGCATCCAGAGATATCTCCTCACCTAAATATCAGAGCTCTGGATGTATCTGACAGTCTTTGATAAGAATAAGTGTTGAACATAGGGCTGCTGGACAGAGGGTTATAGAAGATGAGTTTTCTATTTGAAGAACCAGTCAGGCACATTACAGAGCACCCAGCGCACCGTTCACCAGACCTCTGGATTAGAAGTAGATTCCTGGGGTGTTAGCCCCTTTTCTGGGAAAGATGAAGATTTGTTCAGTGAAGATTCAGTCTCCTTTAACTGGGTTCACAAGTGCAAGTGCTAAATCTCATGGGTATCTCTGAGACTAGTTTTAGCAAAGTAAGGCAAACAGGCCGTATAAAAGTGTTGTAGCTAAAGAACTTTACCAACTACATTTCAAGGTCCAATCAAACATAGATACATACAGAAAAGTTTCAAAAAAAGGAGCAGGAGCAGCTCAGCAGAGCCTACACTCACCATTTTGAGAGAGACTGAGATTGAGGGAGAGAGAGAGGAGGAAGAGGGAGTCTTTCATGTGCTTGCAAACACACCTGGAAGGTCTTCTAGTCACATGGTGTGGTTGCTTAGATATACCCCCACAATGGATAATTGAGAAAATGGGGAAAGATCTAGAGATACCATGTATAGGCAGCAGTGCTCAAGCTATTTACCCTTGTGACCCCCTTTACATCTACATGTGAACATCATGTTCCCAGTCAATATAGTATATGAAACAAAACATTTTGTTTGTTTAGTGTGTGCATTTTTGTTCACATATTTATTATGTATATTCATGAATATGTTCTTGCAGCAGCATTATCCCAAGAACCAGGGCAGTGGTGAGATGGGTAGGGGAAGAATAAGTAGTGACTTGGGATGGGCCCCATCAAAGGTCATCACCCAGGAAGTTTGCTTGCTCTCCTCCTTCTCTTCCTCCTTCCTCAGGCAGAGGTGGAAGCTTCAGTTGCCCTCCTCACCTTTCCCTTCCCCTCCAGCTCAGAAAATGTTTGGAAAGCAGAGGAGGAGGCGGCGGCATGGAGATTAAGGCCTCCATGTCTAATACCCACCTCCTTGAGCACCTCTCACACCCTCCCTTGGGAGTCCTGCCCCACAGTTTGACAACCACTGGGGTAGAAGCATGCAGGAACCCTTATTGTATAAAACCCCATTGCTTTAATAAGAAATGAGTGGAGGGGGCTAAAGAAAATGCTTATTTGGGAAGCATTTTCCGACACGGACCAATAGCCAAGAGTCATAATGGGATTGGAGCAGAAATGGTTCCATAATGCCCTATGACAATCTTTTATTCCATACCCTATTGGGTGCTACTTTGTTAATAGGGATGGATTAGGTCCTCAGTGTTAGCATGCTGTATTATTTAAGAGGGAAAATGGCATTTTAAAAGAGGCAAAGGAAAATAGGAGTTTAGACAATTATATTTGACTTGCTGTCTGTGACACATATGGTTATTATTTATACCAAGGGTGGCAACTTTAGTGAGAACAGAAAAATACAAGAAAATCTGTCAGTACTGTTTAAAGTACTATGGTTATTACCTGAGGTCAAGCAGATGGAGGGCAAACCTCTCTGCTGGATTCTGCTGCTCTTTAATTAATGTCCACATTTGTTATGTCAACATGATGTATTGCATTTGGTTTCAAGTTTTGCCCTCTTCTCTAGTACAAAACCACTGTATAACTACATTTGAATAGTGGAGTGCTGCAAAGAAGTAGTTTCAAGGGAGCTTTTGGCTGGCTCCCACAGACAAACCTTAAAGAACTGGGTGACAAAAAGAGGTGGAAGTAGCCTGTGTCTCATATGGATGGAATATTAACTGTTGCAGTTATTGTGTTAAGAAACACAATAGGAGGAGCAGGTGGCATGGAGATTAAGGCATAGGGTGCGTTGAATAGAGGGTGTGTGTATGTGTGTGTGTGAAACTGAGAGAATACAGGGAAGGTAATACTTCTAATTAGGAAATTATAAAAAAATAAGACTGGGGAAAAACATTAGTATGAATCCTGTGGGTTAGATCCAATGTGAACCCCTGGAATAAAATGTTTAACATACATAAGGTTCATTGATTAAGTTAATCTTTTTTAGTTGGGACAATTCTAGTTGTAATTAATTAATTGTGATTAATTAATTCAGGCCATTAAACTGGAAAGATCCAGAAAAAGTGATCTTTTAACACCACAGCTTGCAGAATCCCACATCCAGCATGACTCATGCCAATGCTGGCTAGAGATTTTGGAGAGTTTCAATCCAAAAAGTAACATTTTAAATCTACGATTGGAATATTTGTTCCCTGGGCTGGCACTAGGATGGAGGACAGCCTACTGGTTCTTGAAAGCTACTCTGCTGTTCTGGCAGAATTTTTTTTTTCAAATACAGCATACTAATTAAAAAAAAAAGAGTGCTAAGTTCTTGGGACTAGGAATTCCACCTATGTGACACTATCACAGGGAAATCCCTGTCATGCACTGCCACCAACTATATCTCAAAAGGTCTGTGTCTGTTGTAATAAAGAAATGGGTCATTCAGGCAGAAGTTATATGACTTTTCTGTTCCTAACAGAGGGGCAGTACAGACCACCCCTTTCAAGGCGGTCTATAGCCGCTCATTTTTGGTCCACAGCATTGCCGTAGCAACCAAACCACTTGGCAACACTGCGGACCAAAAAAGGAGCTGCCTAGAGTGGCTCCTTTTTGGGACGTCATAAGGGCTGCATCGCATCCCTTACGACGTCTCTTCCTTTGCATGATGTGTGGCCGCTGTGACGCCCACACATCATGCACATGCCCCCCGCATGGGTGGGGTGATGCTGTAATGGGGCCGCCCGCACGTAGTAGCACTCGGGACCATGCGGTTGTTGCACAGTCCCAAGCCCTACTATCGCCACCAGGATGTCACGTCCTGGCGGTGTGTACCAGGCCAGAGTTGAAATTTCATTACATATGTTTTATTATCCTTTGTCCATGGTCCTCACATAGCCAAGAAGGGAAATGGTGTCTGTGTGCACTGATATCCTTCTAGAGCACAGTAACAGTTGACAGAAGACCATCTGAGACAAAATATAGACCTGTGACTCTAATATCACCACTTCTCCTATGTAATTTGGAACTTCCTTGACTGATAAAGAAGCCAGTGAAGTTTCAAAAGCTTCCATTTTGTGCATTTCAGCTGGACAATAAAGTTATTACTTTTTTTGGTAGATTTTGGATTTTGTTGTATCATACAGGAGTTGACACATGTAAGATGTTAAAGCTAATAGCATTTTTGACTTTGAAAGCTAATTTAGGTTGTTAAAGGTCCTTTGGAAAAAATGTTTTGACCAGTACCTTGATCTTGCTCACTTATCTTATAGTGGTGTTAATTGTATTAAACATTGAGTTGAAATATAGATATTTGGACACTAGAATGTTTTACATCAGGCGTAATCATGAATAAAATTATATAGATGACCATCAAGGCATATCTGCATTTTCCCCCTAGAGTTTACATAAGAAACTCTTCCAAATATATTGCTTTCAATGGGGAAGAAAATGCATTGATATTTTTAAAGGCACAGATATTTCCTGTTGCTACTTTATGGATCATTCTAGTAAAATCTCATGTACTGAATCCATGTGCTGTTTCTAAAATACAATGCACACTGCCAGCTTCCTGGTGTTCATATATCCTCCCAAAACTAAATTGATTGAAGTGAGTAATTTTACAGTCATGTGAAATGAGAATTTTTTTTATCTCAGAGTGATTTCTTCAAACCTCCTAAATTACTCATGGGTTCAAAAATATGCTATTACTATTTTTGCAAGTTGGTAAATCCACCAATAAACAGCCTAGGGTATGAAACTGGGATCTGAGATAAGTGCATTATTCGGACCTAGAGTTAGAACTTCCTGGCTTAAAGTCAAAATCTCAAAGCTTGTGGAACAAAATTGTTAGGGAGAGAAATCACAGCCTGAAGATACAGGAGGATATAACAGGAAAATATCAGTGTATGCAAAAGGAGGGGTGTAGGAGTGTGTGTATTTGTGTGTATATGTTACATTAGTTCTCTAGGGAGAAATTGTGAACTTGAACTTCAGAGAAGTAAATTTCAAATTCACATTTAAAATGGTAAGATTCCCCCCAACCCCTCAGAATTCCCTCCCAATTATTTTACTGTGTAAGAGAAACATTTTTAAATGGAGGAGAAACACATGGACAAGTGTGCATTGCATAATGTACTTCAACAGTGAGAAATGTAAGGTATTGCACTTAGGTAAAAAAAATGAAATGCATAGATATAGGATGGGGGACACCTGGCCGAATAAGACTACATGTGAAAGGGATCTAGGAGTCCTAGTAGATCACAAGTTAAACATAAGTCAACAGTGTGATGTGGCATCTAAAAAGGCCAAGGCCTTTTAGGCTGCATCAACAGAAGTACAGTGTGCTCTAGTCTGCTTTGGTCAGGCCTCACCTGGAATACTATGTCCAGTTTTGGGCACCACAGTTTTAAAAGGATGGTCACAAGTTGAAGCATGTCCAGAGGAAGGCCACCAACATGGTGAAGCATCTGGAAACCATGCCTTGTGAAGAAAGACTTAGGAATGTTTAACCTGGAGAACAGAAGAGATAGCCCTGTTTAAGTATTTGAAGGGGTGTCACATTGAGGATGGAGCAAGCTTGTTTTCTGCTGCTCCAGAGACAAGAACACAGAACAATGGATGCAAGCTGCAGGAAAAGAGATTCCACCTAAATATTAGGCGGGATATAAATAAATTATTATTATTATTATTATTATTATTATTATTATTATTATTATTATTAAGAACTTCCTGACAGTAAGAGCTGTTTGAGAGCGGAACACAGTCCCTAGGAGAGTGGTGGAGTCTCTTTCTTTGGAGATCTTTAAACAGGTGCTTTGATTATGATTTCCTGCATGGCAAAGGATTGGACTGGATAGAAATAGTAATAGCAGCTTCATTTATATACTGCTTCATACCACCTAAGCAGTCTCTAAGCAATTTACAACTATAATCTAATTGCCCCCAACGATGGGTGCTCATTTTAGTGAACTTGGAAGGATGCAAGCCTGAATTGAGCCTGAGCCTTGGCTGGTATTGAACTTACTACCTTATGGTTTATGAGTGAGTGGCTGTGGTATAGGCATTTAACAACTGTGCCACTAGGGCCCTTGTGGTCTCTTCCAACTCTATGATTCTATGATTCTACCACCATACATACACACATATACAGGAAAGAAAAATATAATAATAATAATAATAATAATAATAATAATAATAATAATACATTTTATTTATATCCCGCCTTTCCAATATTTTGATCAAGGCGGCTTACAATACAGATAAAAGCATATCGATAAAAAGTTAAAAACAGCATTAAAAAAGAACAACAATCAAGTAGAAGTACAAGGGCATTAACTGTCTTTAAATACACACCTAGAGATTCAGACTTCATCAGAATCTGATTCATGCTTTGAAGGGGAAAATGTTCAAAATTTCAATGGTTCCCACATCACTTGGAGAATACATTTATGACTGATTGATGGATTGATTGATTGATTGACTGGTGATTACATTGATTGTAATTTTATGTTGTAAGTAATTTTTTTTAAAAAAAAGGAAAATGCTTTTATGAGATATCAGTTACATTTATAGTTCCTAGTCCTCCTTAAGTAGTTAGTTACTATACTATTTAGCATTTACAAAAGGGAAGTTGTGTTTCTCCAAAATAAGAAAACAGTTATTAAATAGCCCTTTAAAAAAAACCTGAATTCTGTCACAAAGCACACTTTCCTTCTATCCACTTCTCCTCAGCAATACCCACAACAGAGCACAACACAACAGCATGAGGTGCAATATGGAGCAGCACAACATTCCTCCTTCACTATTTAATAAGGTTACAACCAAAAATTATACAGGTAACTAAAAGTTACAGTTAGATGAGCGAAGTGGTCATGTTCTATCCAACAGTCAAGTTCTATTCAGTTTCATGTTAATTGGGATGTAACTTAGTTATCCCTTAGTTTTTGCAAAAGGGATTTTAAAAGTAATTCACATGTATATACAGATATGTTTGAATTCTGCCCATTTTTTTCATAGTCCCTAAACACAATTCTGCTTTAGAGCTTGAAAAGTTACTTTTAAGAAGAATAAATATAATGATGAACTGAAATTACAGTATGTGTAACTGAGTGTGTGGTTAGTGCTTAGGAATGGAGTGTGGCTTTGGCGCAACCTCCGGACTCTTAGGACCCATGCATCATTTAAATAGCATACCTCCAAAGAGACCCGAAACAGCTTTATTTTGGCAGTCTGTAACAGGCCTTAGATACTTATCTAAAAACATGAACCTGTGTTCAAATATAGAAAGAGTATCTGTTTTATTTGGGTCTAAATAACTTATTTTCTTTTATTATGAGATTGGTGGGAAAGAAAGATAATTATGACAGTTGAGGCAAGTGAACCCTTGCCCATGCTTGCTTATAGAAATGAGAAGAGTGCATGCACAATTGAATGAATAAGGAATCCTTTTGCAATAACCAATGTCTGTCTGTTGGAGTTAAAAGGTTTGTTTTTCCTCCTCCTCCTCCTCCTCCTCCTCCTCCTCCTCCTTTGGTTAAAGTTCCCAGAATCTCCCAGCCAGTAGTGGCATCTTTCCAAATAACTTGTCTAGCTCTTCCTTCTTTCTATCTGTCTATCATAGGCTACACTATGGCTTAAACTAGATGCAACTGTAAATGCACAGGGCTCACAGGAGCCTCATTTTCTTACTCCCAAGTAAGCATGGGGCACCTGATCCATACAGGCTAGGGCATTCTGCAAGTTATAGATCAGAAAAAGCAACCTTTTCAAACTCTGGACTTGTTCCTGAAAGTTTGCTCTTTGCTGTTGGTACATAGGCTCCTGATTAGGGATGACTTGAGAATTCAGACATGGATACCTGGATAGTTGATGATCCTGTTCAATTTCTTGCAAGTGAAAGCAAAACAGACACCTTCTGCTGTGAGAAGGCAAAATTTTGTTCAAAGACTTCCTCTGCAATTTTCCTCTCTCCCAAGAGCCAAAAAAAACAAAAAACCTTGTGATACTCCGCAGTCCCTATTAGATCCCTGTATCCACAGATTTTTATCCATAGATTCAACCATCCAATTCCAAATGCAAGTCTTGTTTTTGTCATTTTATATAAGAGACACCATTTCACTATGCCATTATATTTAATGGGATGAGTACCCACAGATTTTGGTATCCATGGGGCATCCTGGAACCAAACCCCAGTGAACACCAAGGATATTGTATTGGTGTTTTCCCCCCAGTGGAGATATCTATCACATGAATTTTCTATTTGGAATTCTTTGATTTTCCCAAGTTGAAGAGATGTGCCTTAGGCCATGGGAGCAATTAGTAGAGGAAGCCAGGAGAGTGGGGTAGGGCCGTTTTTGGTTGTTTGATCAAACACTTTAAAATCTCAAGTTTTTTGAACATTTGACTGGAATATACAATATGCCACAGTCCTTCTTAGGCAAATCTGATGGTGAATGCTAGGCATGGGACAATTTGTCAAGTTTGTTTCAGGTTTTTCTTTGTCCATGTTTATGGAAAATAAGCTTTAAGTATTTCAAAAGGGACTCCTTGATGATTGCATAAAACCTTTGACTTACAACATGTTTCTGTAGGCAAGTTGGAAATAAATGTAGTGGTTTTGGACAATTTTAAAAATTTATGTATGATGCTGGACACATTTTTTTCTTTTGTGCAACACATTACAGGCCCAGAAATGCACACATTTCAGATTGCAATTTGTGTCCATTGGTCTGGGAGATGTAAGCTAAATAAATCTGTAAAAATGCTTTTAGGAACAAATTTGTCATACACCCTTGCCCTCCTGCCCCTGGCTCTTGCAGTCTTGCTTTGCCTGCTTCAGAAGCTGAAGCTCCATCCTGCCTTTGACAAGTGGCAGATGGTGACTTCCATGTCAATGGAGTGACAAATCTGCTCTGAACCTATTTAGGTTCACCATCAGGGTCTGTTACTTCAAAGATTGGGGTAATCCTTTGAGGTGGTGATATAGAAGCCATAAGAGGCCATTATTTTTTATTCTCTCTTCTATAGGGTTCCAATATTTGCTTGAGCATAGTTTGGAAAGTGATTCCTTAACTAACAGCCAGTGTGGTGTAGTGGTTTGAGGCTTGGACTATGACTCTAGCATCCAGAGTTCACATGCCTGCTCAGCCATGGAAAGTCACCGAGGGGCTCTCCAGACTGGAGCTTTGCACTGGCCTGGATATGTACTAGAGTTGCCCGAGGGCGGCGCCACCGCACACTCCGCAAGCCTAGCATATTATGGCAGCGTGATAATGGCAGCGCCACCGCCATTATGATGTCACAGCCGCGCTGCAGCCAAATAGCATGGCGCGGGAGTGATGTCCCTGCAATGCTGCAGGGCGCTTGGGGTGCCCTTTCAGCGTCATGGGAAGGAGCTCTGAAATAGAGCTCCTTTTTGCCTTATACATTGCTGGCACAGCTTTTACATGGCCGCGCCAGTGATACGAAAGAGAAAGGAGCCAAGCGGCGCCTTTCTCCCCTTCCCCACAGCTGTCAGGGTGTCCTTGGGGCATGAAGCCCCAGGACACCCCTTTCCAGGTCACGGGGAAGCAGCAGATTGGGGCCTCTGGGGCTGCCGCTGTGGATGCCCAGGCCCCAATCTGGAGGGGAAAGGGGCAGGTGCAGGCCAACTCAAAGGGGCGGTCTGTATCCCGTGACCTTGGAAAAGTCACATTGTCCCAGCTTCAGAGGAAGGCAAAGAGAAAAGCAAACTTGCTCTTAAAAAATTGTGCCAAGAAAACTGCATGATAGGATTGTCATGAGATGGAAATGACTTGAAGGTACACAGCAACAACAAAATTTAACTGCAGTGAGGGTAGTGGTGGAGAAAATAGCACTAACATTAAAAATGATCCTGCCATGGTCAAGGTAAGTTTTAAACATTATAAGAGACAACTGTCCCAAGATCTTGCACTTTCATTTGAAAAGTCCTAACTTCAGCTGTTGTTCTGCTTTAATTACCTCTTCTGCTCCTCCTGAGAGTTCAAGGGATGTCCCTCCGTGCTCATTATGGTTTTATGGGTTTTTCTCCAATCTTATATCTAGGACTATGAGACTTCTTGTGCTTTGTTTGTATCCTTGTGTGAAGCATCAGCACATTTCTACATGTCAATGCAATCTGAAGGAAAAGCCATATAAGCATGGCAAACTTTCTCACTATGATTCAACGGAATTAACAAGACTGTCCACTTAGCTGTACTTCTGCCCTTGCTGATGATATTTGCTGCTTCAGATCGGCCACATCATTAAGCTATAAAGCTCAGACCAGCAATCAAGCCAAATAAAGTTCTCCATATTGAAATATTGCGTTATTGCGCCACAACAGCTGGGGCCTCCTCTCCTCCCACAGATGCTGGTAAAGCACTGTTTTAGACAACTAAGCACTGTATTAACTTCCTATTCTTGTGAGCAGAGAAGAATAGTTTTCTGGATTGTTTGCTAATGTATATGGACAGACATTCTATATTTTATTTTAAAAGAAAACCACACACGCTGTGAACATTCTTTTCCTTCACTTTCAAAACTTTTACAGGCTTTCCTTTTCCCGAATTTACGAATCTTTCACTTACATTGTGCATTAAAAAAAGGGGCAGCCAATTTAAGTAATTTTGCCTTTTTCTTTCAGCATACAAGGTCATTAATTGCTATTGGGACCTTCGTAAACCCTACTCTGCTGATGGGGTGAGAACTCTATTGTTAAATGTATTATGGCAGGGCTGTCTTTGGAGATTGCCTGCTTGATTGCTTTGTAAAGGCCCAATGGCACACAGCAATTAAAATCCATAGACCTTTATAACCCTACTGATGTTTTATGGGCCTTTTTGTGTCCTTTGGTATAGTTTACCATTTGTGTGTTTCCCAATGGGTTGTCTTTTCAGAACTCTGAGTGGGATTTTCTTTTTCCAGAGTGATAAAGCTAGTTATACATCATGTGAAAGGTTAATGACTATTTTCAAAAAGAGCATATGCTTGAAGTCATAAGGTGAAAGTTGTAGGAAAGAATCATTATGTAAAATCACAGACCACTTCCTCATTTTCTGAGATGTGGGATACCTGTGCCTGTCATGTACAGAACAGGTAAATTAAAGAGCGATTTTTAAATGTCAATACCTACACACACAAAAAGCTGAGCAGCTAACAGCTTCTTGTTTGTCAAAATTGTGATACTCCTGTCTGAGTAATAAAACAGAGTGGATTTGTGTATGAATTCATTTTTCCTTTTTCTCTGAAATAGTGAAGTACTTGGACCTTCTGTTGGTTTCCTAAAAATGAAGACCACTAAATTTGACAGCCATCTAGTATTTTACTGGGCCAGTCAGGATCTGCCAGGAACTAATATAATGGGCTCTGTATCCACTGGGGTTTGGTTCCAGGACCCCCTATGGATACCAAAATTCATAGATGCTCAAGTCCCATTATATACAATAGCATAGTAAAATGCTGTAAAATGGCAAAATGAAGATTTGCCTACTGTAATTATTTTTAAAAGTATTTTCAAGCTGTGGATGGTTGAATCCATGAATGTAGAATCTACAGATATGAAGGGCTGACTGTACTGGGAACTGAAAAGTCAGTCAGATATTTTTTCCGCTGAGGCATTTTATTCCCCATCACCATGTATGAATGCGAAAGCTAGACAGTGAGGAAAGTGGATAGGAAGAGTATCAGCTTATTTGAGATGTGGTGCTGGAGAAGATTGTTGAGGATACCATGGACACCCAAAAAGACAAACAAATGAGTCTTTGAACAGATCAAGCCTTGAATTAAGTCAAATGAAGAATTACTGAGGGGAAGTCACTGTTATCAGTGAGTTTCTTATAGACAGATATTTGAAAGGTTTAAAATGGATTTAAAAACATGCATGCTTTTGGAATGGCCAAATCCGAAACTGAAATGTTGCTGTGCACTGATGATGAACATTTAATTGGCACGATATTACTAAAAATGGAGATGGAAGAAGAGCAAGTCAAAGGTTGCATGATAAAGTGGACATTGAACTTTGGATACAATTTACATTTGGATCAATGGGGGGAAAAAACTATGGGTGAAGGGAATGAAATTTACATTATGTTATGCTTTGTAAGAGAAGATTTATAAGAAGCAGTATCATTAGTATCTGACACAAGAAAAATTGGACAAAATGCATAAAGGTGTTTCAAATTTATATTGGAGATGTAAACAACAGGAGAGATCTTTTTATTATATGTGATGGACATGTGAGTTAGTCAAGAAATTCTGGAATCAAATACATTGTATGTTTCAAATAATCATGAAAGTTAATTTCCAAATGGAAATGGAATTGTATATGTTAGGAATGGTGTTAGATCACATGGAGGCAAAATAAGGAAGACTACTTCAATATTTGACTATAGTAGCAAGATTATTGTATGCACAAATGTGAAAAAATTCAATGATACCATCATGTGAAAAGTGGTTGTTGAAACTGTCAGACTTAGCAGAATTTGACTTTAATTAGAGAAAAATCACTGGCAACCTTTGTAAAAGATTGGGAACCTTTTTTATTTATTGCAGAGCAAAGTGAATAACAGATCGATTTTGAGTTTTAATAATTAGAAGATTGGGTAAAGCAACAGAGGTATACACATGGTAATTGTATTTGAGGAAGCCATATTATCTAGTTATGTATAATCATCATGAGAAAAGTTGGAAGACATATGTATATATTTTTCTTTTGTATCTCATTAGTATTGTTTGCTGTTTTCTTTTTTCCTGTATTTTCTTTCTTTCTTAATTAAAAATAATTTTAAAAAGAAAAGAAAAACTACATCATAGCAGAATATAGCTCATGCTACAGCAGAATCCAGGAAAAGAGCAAGTGCTTCTCTTGTCATGAATTTGTAGCAACAAAAGGCAGTGTTCGTTATTGTGTACTACTGAGAAGCAAATAGGTTATTCCCATCTAACAAATCAAAACAATCTTTGAAGGGGTAGTTCTTCTCTGAAAAGTGACTTTGTGAAAGTGGCGTCATATGGTTTTACATTTATTGAGTTGCAACCATTTCCATATGAGATTTGCACAGTTTGCAAGGAAATAATAGATTCCCGGCCCCCATGTTGAACACATACGTCAGCCTAGGCACTTGTAGCTCCAGCTGAGTTCTTCCTATTCATTGCGTCTTCACAATAATAGATGTTCTTCTGGTCAGATCAGTTACTCAGATAGTTGCACATCAGAGTATTCTCGGGTACTATGTGGGGGGGGGGCTTAATCTGAAGTCAGTAATGTTACACATGTTGTTTTGAACCCACCCTTAAGAGGAAGAATACAAAATACATTATTAAACAAATTATAGAAATAAGTGGAAAGCTAAGCACTACTTTGCTTTGCAAAACTTTTCTCACAGCAATATGTGGTTCTGCAGCCTTTAGATTTCATAACTTTTGGCTTGCAAACTGGGACAGTTGCATGTAGGCATTGGAGAGTCTCTGAATAAAAACCACTCTACGTGATTCCTTACAAACCCACTTTTGTGATTCATAGGCCATGATGCAAGGTCCTGAAGCAACCAAAGGGAACTTGGAGCTATATTTAGCTCCAGATCTCTTTGAAGATCTTCACTTCCATGACCCTCGGCATGCGGTCAACTGTCCAAATCTCCGCAGTCTTTTTAGCTGTTATTATTCAATGTGAAGTCAGATGGTGAAGAAGATACTCCCTAGAATCAGTATATTTTACGACTGTGGATTTAGCAAAGTGGAGCAATGGCCTCTACCCCCTTCCTGCAGCAAATCTTTCTTCACAGCATTTAGCTCCCTGGGCTTGACCAACATATAGTAGTAATTGGGTCCACACAAGGAAAGAAACTCCCCTGACCCTCCAATACAATATGGCTTTTCACCCTGGCCGACTTTTGTAATTCAGATTTCTTCTCTGAGGTCTGACTTGGAGTTGTCAGTCCATGTTCTGCTGAGAAAAGTTTAGCCAGAGATTCAGCACCATTAGCAGTCCCTCCTCTGCTGCTGGAGATAGAAGTTGGTGGCCTGTGTGTGTTCTGTTTGGAAGGCTGCATTGCTCTGGGGGCATATGACAGATACTTGGGACAGAAAGGCATAGCTCAGGTGGATCCAAACAAACAACATTTCAGATAAAAAACAACATCAGAAGAGACTGGTAATGTGAAGGTTTGGTTTCTGCTATGTTTTGTAAAGGTGTTCAGCAGGGCTATGTAAAGCGGGTGAAATGGGATTACTGTTGGAACACAACTCATATCAGCCCTAGCCAACACAACCAATGATGACAGATGATGGGAGCTATAACCCAGCAACACCTAAAGGACATTCTATATACCTGGAATTGAGGAAGAATTTTGATCGTTCTTGCTTACTGCTGTATGCTTTGAGTTGTAATTTTCTTTGCCATACTGCTACCATCTGAGCAGCATTGTTTTTGAACCCCTTTCACATTGATGTACACATATTAAAATGGTTACTTCTCAGGATCATGATCCAGACATGGTTCTGCCATGCTTAACTGTCACACCAAAGCATATGTGTGGCAATAAGCTCGACTCAGGCTTGCATCCTTCCGAGGTCGCTAAAATGAGTACCCAGACTGTTGGGGGCGAATTAGCTTACTTGCTAATTAGCTTACTTGCTGTTCACTGCTATGATCTTTGGAATAGCGGTATATAAATAAAACAAATTATTATTATTATTAATATGGGATGATGGGATATGCTATCCTACTGGTGATGCTGATCAAAGAAAAGATTGTGTATCATTAGTGGCCTGAGATAAAGTGTGAGGAAGGAATTGTTGTTGTTGTGTACCTTTGGGTAATTTCCAATTTATGACAACCCTAAGGGGTTATTAAAGGTCATTATGGATTTTCTAAGGTTTTCTGAGGCTGAGAGGGTGTGATTTGCCAGAAGTCACCAACTAGCTTCCATGACCGAGTGGGGAATCGAACCCTGATCTCCATACCCCTAATCCTATGCTCAAATTATTATACTACACTGGCTCTCAGGGAGGAAGTAGAAGCTGCAAATTAGCAGGGTCAATCTGGTAGAAAGCTGTACAGAAGTGGGGATGAAGGAAGGGTAAGATCTAGGAAGATAGTATGTTTTGAGTTGCTGACAAATGGGAGTAAGGCTTTTGTAATGGGTGAATTATTTGGACTTTAAATACACTGTATAGCTGGAAAAATCTTTCAGGCCTGACAACAATTATATACTGTGATAAAGCTTTTCTGAATCTGCTGAAAATTTGTTAGTTTTAGTTAGGCTGTGCATCACATTACATTACATTTAACTGAAGAAAGGCTGTTTGGAGAAAGCTTGAATCTCTCTGAAAGAGCATATTCCCCATATAAGCCAGTTGAAGTTTGAAGAACCTTGAGTGATCTTGCAAGATCCTCTTGATCCCGCCACCCATCAGAGTTGCATTCAGTGGGGAAATATAAGAGGGCCTTCCCAGAGGCTGCTTCCATACTGTGGAACTCTCTCCCGCACAAGGCTAAGCTTGGTCTCTCTCTGATCTCCTCCTGCCAACAGACCTTTTTATTATTCTTATTCAGCCTTTTGAATATTAACTGGATGTTTCAGAAGGATCTATTAATGGGGATGCTGCATTTATTATTTATTTATTTATTTATTCATTTATTTATTACCTTTCTACCCTACCTTTCACCCAAAATGGGATATAAGGTGGCTCTACTTTTTATTATCACTGCTGTTTTAAATGCTTTTGAACTCTTGGGAACTAATGGTTTTATGAAAAGAATAGTTCATTTAATGGTTTTAAAACCATTTTATTATAATGGCTTATTTTCTTTAAAATCCCTACTATGTTTTAAGCTGCCATGGGTCTCACACTGGGGAAAAGGTGGGATATAAATAAAATAAAATAAAGTAAAATAGAATAGAATAGAATAGAATAATAAAATATTTCCAGATGATTTGAAAACAGGTTGAGGATAGAGCCTGCCTCAACACCTGAATGGGGTCTGGTATGAAAGCTGGTTTTACCCACTACTTTCTTGATCCAAGGAGCACCAACATTTATAAGAACAAAAGAGGGAGCTGGAAAGGAAACTTTCTCTTAATGTTGCAAATCCTCTTGCCTTCACAGCAAGGCATGTTTTCCATTTTAAGGATCCTGACTCAACACAGTTGAGGGATGCCACAAGGAGCACAAGACTTGCTTCAGACATCACCATAGGGCAGGAGATAAAGGCAAGGATCAGTGTTCACGTGGTCCATCAAGACTCTTTAACGTTTTGGCTTTAGCAGGGCTGGATGGGGTGAAGGGTACTGGGGCTCTGCTCCAGGCAGCAAAATATCTTGTGTTGGTACTATGGAGTATATAGGGCCAGCCCTACCACTAGGTAGAGAAAGGAGAGTGCATTAAGCCATAGATGAATGGATATGAATGGAGAGGGGAGCAGTTGTGAGGGGTTGTGTAAGACACACATCCTGGCCTGTATCTCCCAAAAACAATTCTGGTGACCGAAAGAATGGTGCGGCATACTGCCCTATTGCCAAGACTGGAAGGGACCAGTTCATTTTGGCTTCTGTACATGAAATGGGGAAGGCATTATCTTCTCCTTCAGATAAGGCAGCTAAATGTTGTCGGCTAGACATATGGGACTAATTATGGGAACAATCTAAATTTTTAATCAGCTGTCAATTAACCAGATGATTAACTAATTTTTAAACACCTTTTACGAAAGTTGATGTCAATGAGAAAAACCTGGAGTATCTGAGAGTTAAAGACAGAAGCAAATTAATACAGTGTGGTATATTCCAGTTGGGTGATATTATCTGGCAGTTTTTATTTCATTGGAATCAGAACTGTCCATTTCCATAAAGGAAAATTCAACAGAAACTAGTAATGTAATGCTGTCGTGTGTTCAGTTAGGCCTATGTGGGATTGTGTCTCTTTTCAGCATAAAGGGATGTCATAGGATCTCAAAACAGAATACTGAAAAGATTTTTTTTATAGTAAAGGACATTTCTGCAAAATCAGAAATGGTTTCCATGGCACAGGCTTGAGAGTCAAGAAAATGTCCTTTCTGTAATCTTCACATGACTGATGTCAATGGCATTGGCAACAGGCTCATAAGTTTTGGTTGATAAGAATAGAATGGTTGTCATCATGGAATATCATTCACTCAACTATAAATAACATTGAATACAGTGTCATTCACAGATATTGGGAGTGCCTCCAAATGTAAATGGAGTGGGCAGTTCTCCGTCCTTCTCTTTTTAAGACATTCTGTTCTCTCTCTACCACTGACATGAGAGGAGAAATCCACTCCTGAAATAACTTTGTGTAAACCTCACTCAAATCCACTCTGGCCTTTAGTCTAAACAGGTGGAAAACCCTAGCACTGAAATAGGTCAGAAGCTTCTATAACACCTTTAAAGGTTGGAATACAGCCAGAGTGGGTTTACTGTCCCACTGACATAAAAGCCACCATCCACCAGTGAGAGTAAAATCTACTTAGTGTGCATCTCTGCTTTACTAGTCACTTTTGCAGAGTGTTGCAACCCTAGAAAATGTTCCAGGTGATCAAAAACAATTTCTGCTAACATTCAATACTTTAAGATAAAACGATTTCATGTTCAATAAGGGATTCTGGGAGCACAAAAAAGAAGCAAATGTGGAGAATTTGAGAGAAATCCTGCATGCCTTTGTATCCAAGCACAATATTAACCTGAATACAACAATGTTGATCCAAAAGAGGAAGCTGGTTTTACTTGAGTTGAATTTTACCAACAGACAATTGGATGGCAGAAACTTTTCTTGCAACAAACATTGCTATCTTATTTAAAATTCCAATGGATCATATTTCCTTCTGAGAAGAGAATGGGAGAAGTTACCAGGAACTGTGTAGGAGTAATCCCCACATACTATCCTGCACACATCTGATCTTGCCTGATTTTGGAAGCTAAACAGGATTGGTCATGATAAATACTTGGCTGGAAGATAACCAGGGAGTAACAGGGATCTCCAGGTATGTCTTGTATACATTACTACTTAAAACCTTAGAGAGCTGTTGTCAATCCATGTTGACAATAGAGAGCTAAATTGGTTTAGGATTGAACTCAGGATAAAGCAGCATCCAACATTCTTCTGGATGCAACCAAACAATATATAATTGGAGGCTCTTGTCCAGGAAAGCCTGCAATGATCTGAATTGTTCTGGTATCCTCCTGTAGAGACTAAATATTTTATTTTATGGCGGTATCCTAATCCCATGGGGGAATGAGCTAATCACAAGTATATGTTTTAATTTTTTGAAGTCAACAGTCAGCTAATTAACTTGCCAACAAAACCAAAAGATTTATCCAGGTTGGCAAACAATAGTTTGTTTAATTGGAATTATTAAATATTCCTAATATATTTATCTCACAATTGAAAAAAAATCAGTGCATGTAAGCTTCCAAGAAAAATAAGTAACTATAATAAAACAATCAAAACGTAATCTCATAGATCTGAGAAGCCACCAACAGCCTTACTTTCTTCAAGGGAACCAGCACTAAAATACAAAATGAGTAGACATTAAAAAGCAAGCAAATGTTGAGCCAGAAGAATGAATGTCTCTCAAGATTTTGGGTGCTACAAGCAGAGATTTGAAAAATTGTTGTCTTTGGATGGTTGTGTTCTTGCTTGCCGTACTGGCTAGTGGTTGTAGTCTAAAACAACCAACATTTTGATCTTATGATCATGTGGTTCCTAAAGAAAGGTTTCAGAGATGACAGCATGATATCTGGGCAGGATTATATGAAGAAGATGTTCTTAAAATACTCTAGTCCTAGGCCATTTAGAGTCATAAAGTTCAATATTTTGCAGTGGGCTTCAAAACAAATTTGCCATCAGCATAGACAGCCACTAATTGGACCATTATGATCAAATGTAATGGCTAAAATATTAGTATCTCCATTTTAGACCAATAGAACTTCCTAAATTTTCTTCAAAGCCAGTCCCAAACAAAGCATATTACAATATTACAATTTTTGGAATTTGAAATATCGTCAAGCTGTGAATGGTTGAATCAGCAGATAAAGAATTCACAAATATCTGTGTCCTTATTTACTAGGACTTTCCTTATTTTCTAATACTTTTCCCTGGTAAAAAGGGTATTTATTTCTATATAGTCCTTGTTTTAACTTTGATGGAGAATTTAGGGATGCCCTCCCTCCCTCTCTATCTTTACCAGGGTATACATATTTGTGTATAGTTCTATGTATAATATCAAGACTGATTTTCCTCCAATCTCTTCTTCTCAGATTCTTCTCTTCGGTTGTTTTTCAAAAGACTTGAATTGCTTGAAATATGCTCATACTGTAGCAATTCTATTAAAAATGCTTAGGTTTAAGGAATTTGCTGTGGGCACTTTATCAATGTTGCACATAACAGACTATCATAAATTATATGGTAGATGGAAAACAGCAATATTTAATGTGAAGATGACCTGAATCTTACCTCTCAAACTATGTAATATGTAGATGAGACCACAACTACCCTTCCAATTCAATACTTCCACAGATCATGCGAGGCAACTATTAGCTTAAAGACTTACAACAGTGTGCATCAAAACATGCTTTTTTACTATAAAAAGTACATTCTAAATCCATTAAAATGTTATTTGTATCTGTTTTAATTTTACAAGCCATCTTGAGTCCACATTGTGGGAAGAAATCAGGATATTAATTGGTCAATCAATCAATACATCAATCTTAGCAACAAAATACATATAAAAATATTTATTGCATGATATATTATGTATATGTGTGTACATGCCAGGATGAAATGTGCATAACATGCATACTTTGTCTTAGATTGAAAAATGAAATAAAGGAACTATGCAAATTAATTTAGGAACAAGACAAAACAGGTTTATGAACAGAAGCATGTGAAAATGACACATACTGGCTTGTGTAAGTGACAGATATTGAAAACAATCTGATCTGACCATCCATAATGGAGGATAATGTAAGTGTTAAGCTTTGGTGTGATGTTAGGAGTGGTATAAGTACTCCAACATGTTAAACAAGCCTAGAAGTGTTTTTAAGATGTACGATGGGGGTCTAGGTAGTCCAGCATTAAATTAAAACTTAAATATTTCCATTGTTCTCTCCTCCCTGCTTCCCCCGCCGCAAAAAATAAATCCTCAGGCACTTGACTGTAACATGATGATACAGACATGTGTCCCAAGTCCCGTATCTCTCAGCCTTGTCCTCATTGCTCTGACATTCTAGCACAGGGATTTTGTCCCCTAGGAATACAAAATTCAGTTTTGTATACCCCCTCTTCAGTCTGAAGTGCCAATTTAATCTGAGAACAAACTGAATGTCTATACCCAGGAGATCTGCAAATTTAGGGCAACAATACTTTTAAATTAGCTTACTTGCTAATTAGCTTACTTGCTGTTCACCGCTATGATCTTTGGAATAGCGGTATATAAATAAAACAAATTATTATTATTATTATTATTATTAAATTAGGAGTGTAAATGTTTGTAAATTTCATGTTCACAGGCAAGAATAATTTTTGTTTTACCATTTTTGTCCTCCTTGTTTTGAGAAACTATACTTTTTGAATATTTTTCTAGTTCAGGATTTATTCTCTGGGGGAAAAACCCTCCTTTCTGACTTGTCTGACAGAAATATGGTTTGCTATGCAGGAAATTTGTTTTCTATGTAGACAATATCATTTTCTGTACAAAAAGAAAAACACAAAAAACCCAAAAAACCTCAAACCCCTGCATTTTTCTTAAAGAATATATTCCAAACTATAAAGTTACTCACTTGTCTGTGATTCTCCTTGTCAGGGCTTCCCTACACTTAAGAAATAAAATATATGATCGTTTATTTGAATATTTTCAAATATTTTTTCCATTCCAGTGTAATTAAATAGTTCTATACTTCTGTTTCTCATGCTACTCTATGGCGGGTTACAGACCGCCAAAAAATACGTAGTGACTACGTATTAGGGTTAGGAAGGTGCGGTGCTTCCGCACCCCCCTAACCCTAATACGTAGTCACTATGTATTTTTTGGCGGCGGCTGTTCCAGACGGCCGCCGCCATGTTTACGTCTTGGACGCATAGCGTCCAGACGTGTCGCAGCGCCTATGACGTCGCGAGTGAGCCAGCGGCGCCTCATGGCGTCATAGCTGCGCCACGGAAAGAAGCTCCATTTTGGAGCTTCTTTTTTGCTCCGTAACGGAGCCGCGCGGTTTGGCTGCAGCAGCTCCCTCACGGAGCAAACAGTGGCGGCAGCAGACTGTCGCAAAGCGGCAGTTTATAACCCGCCTTTATTTCTAAGAGATAATCCAGTTAATCCCAGTTCTTCTCAGTCTTCCCATGTACCAGGCTTGGACTTTTCATTAGACAGAGTAAGGCAGCTGCCGGGAATAGCCAATGCTAAGGGGCAATGCCTTGTGGCTTTTTGTGTTTCCTCTAAGCTAGATTGTCCCTCACTCTCTAAACTAGAATATGTCTATGGAGGACATTGGCCTATCCTAACAGTAAATTAAGCTTTCAGTCCAGTCAGCTACTGTATGTGTCATAGGAGAAATGTCTTGAGTTGGCACTGTATCACACACTGTATCACACACTCTATCTGTATTTCTGCCAGAGGAAGCAATGTCACTACAGAACGCTCTTGATTTTTCTGCAAAATCCAGAGCAAAAGTGAGTTTTAAAAATCTGATTTAGGCAGGGAAAGGGTTGATTTTGTGTGGAACTGGTAAAGATATCCTGCACTTGAATTGGGGACTTTTGCCTTCTGTTTTATACACAGGTCGCAGTGAGAGCAAGGGGAAACTGGTTTTAAATTTTATTTATTAAATGGCCCATGTAGACATCCCTTTGTTTCCTGACCAACTCCACTTTGAAATTCTTCCCCTGCTTTAAGCTATTATGCAGGCATTTGGGTGGTGCTGGGAAAGGAGCCCAGCTGTCTTGAATTGGCAGGGACAGTCTCAATTAATCTTTCTCATCCTAATTTTTCAGCTGCTTTGAAAAAGTCCCAGCTTCTCTCTCCTCCTCCCACTTCCCCTTTTGACCTCCGTATATTTCAACTGATGCAAACTAAATTCAGAGTGAAAAAGTGGGGAAAGGAGAGGAAGGGCAGATTCTTGTGCTTCCCAGTCAGTTAAGGCAAAAGCACACTGCTACAGCCTCTCCTAGCTTGCCTGTTCTTCCTCATTAATAACATTGGCCATCTTGCCACCCTCCAATGTTGTTTGGTTAGATGTGTCCCAGATTTCATCTGTGAAATAATGGAGGGTTTGTGAATGAGGAGTGAGGGATCAAAACTACTGTGTTTGTAAGAGCTCTGGTGCCTCTCTTGTGATTTGAAGGACAAAACATGGCCCAGATAAATAATAATTTGTCATCATATCTCTGGGGATGCCTCAAGAGCTAAAGAAAAAGAGATATGGGCCCTTTCCCCAGTCCTGCTTTACTAGGTCACTTTTCACTCTAAGCTTGGAAAGTTACCTTTCAAAAGTAATTCATTTCATTGCTATTACATGGTATAAAACATCCCATTCCTCTTACTCATAGCTATGATGGAAAATTAACTTGTTACATCACTTGTGGTGCTCATTACCTCTACATTGCCTTCTGTTATGTTTTTTGAAGAGTGAAAAAAACAACCACCTTAAGATGCCATTGAATAAAATTCCTTTTGGAATAAAAGGAAACTGTTACTCATTACACCAGAAAAGTAGTTATATTCTTATTTGTTATGGTGCTTTTGAAATATAACTTTCTTGTACACTCATTACCCCAAAGACTAAATAGTTACAGGAAATAGCTCACTACTGCATGACTCTGTCCTTATCCAACTATTTCTTTGACACTCACATACTTACTTATTTACACATAAATACTTAAGAAATTTTATTGTATGGGATTACAACTCCCAGAATCCCCCAGCATGCATAACTATGATGGCCCTTCTATTTGGAGAGTTCTGTGAGCATTCAGATCTGAATTCTCCCTAGAAGCCAGGATGACTAAATTGAGGCTGACGTACTTTGTCCAGATCATGAGAAGGCATGACACATTAGAAAAAAAGACACTGGACTTTTACAGATGGGCAAAAGGGACAGGAGCATAGTGGGATGCTCCCATCAGTGTTGCGCGATTAGGTGAAGATTTTCAGACAATGTTGCATGATGTCACGATAATCCCATGAATAAAGAGGAGTTTTCCAGCTGCTTTTCATTCACGGGTTTTTCCTGTGAATGGAAAACAGCTGGAAAATTCCTCTTTGTCCATGGCATAATGACGGGATTATCATGACATTGCGTGACATCATCTGAAAATCTTCACCCTAATGCACGACATTGATGCTCCCGTTCCTTTTGCCTGTCTGAAAAACTCCAATGCTGAGAAAGACAGAAGGCAGTAGAGAGAGAGGAAGACCACACACCAGATGGATAGGCTCAGTCAAGGAAGACACAGATCTAAGTCTGCAGGAATGGAGCAGGAGTGTTGAGCATAGGATGTCTTGGAGATGCCACATTCACAAGGTCGCCAAAGGTCAAAGTCAACTTGAAGGCAGTTAACAACAGCATAATCCCCCCCCCCCCCCATGACACTTCTAAGCTGTGATCGTCATACAAATCCACTGGATCATGAACTGTATTCCTATAAACCCCATTTTAAAAGGTATTTAAATGCCTTATCATTTACAATTTTAAACTAGCAATAGGAAAGTAATTGATCATCCTAGAATGGTGGAAGGAGGTAAATGGCAAGAGGAGCTTTGTAACGATCCATAGCGCATCACATTGTAGTTCCAAAAATGCGAACTAGCTGCAGCCCTTGCACTCCTGGGAATCCAGTAATGTGGCACTTTGTCCTCGTCGAGGCAAAGTAATAGAGCTGGGAGATAATGAATGATTTCTTAGCTCAGTAATTATAGAATTTTATATCTACTTTTTTTAGAAGTCCCAATTCTGTGCTTATTATTACTGCAGCAATGCACGGTGCCCTCTCACCTTGCAAATGAACAGCTGAATTCCAAAAATGTGCTCACATATTTAAAGATAACCACAGCTGACCTTTTCAGAAGTTGAATTAATACGTGTAGGTGGGGGGGAGAGAAGCAAGATGACAGAGGGAAGAGTGCTCTCCCTGCTAGACCTTAGGAAAGTTCTCTTTTTGGACTACAATTCCCAGAAGCCCATGCTAGCTTGGGGGTTCTTGGAAATGTAGTCTATTTAAAGCTAATATTTCCAGGGTCTAGCCCCTTCACTATATATAAAAACTGTGAGCAACTTGGGGTCTGGATGTTTTGGAACAGTGTCAGGCTTCAAGGAGCACATGAAGCCCACAACCTGCAATTTCCCCAACACTGCTATTCTGGTAAGCATCTGATGCAACATGCTCCTGGATCTATGCACATTCAGTTAACTTCAGAAGAACCAACTGCATTTTTGAATGAGACTCCTGTCTTTAAACAGAGTTCAGTACCTTCCTCAAAGCCTTTTCCAGCCATGCTAGAAGACAATATCATGGAATAATAGAACCACAGAGCTGGAAGAGACCACAAGGCCCCTAGTCCAACCCCTGCCATACAGGAAATCGCAATCAAACCACACACAAAAGATGGCCAGCCAACTTTTGTTTACAGACCTCTAAAGAAGAAGTCTCCACCACACTCTGAGGGACTGTGTTCCAATGTCAAATAGTTCTTACTGTCAGGCAGTTCCTGTAGCTTGCATCCATTGTTCTGTGTCCTAGTCTTTGGAGCTTGCTCCATCCTCAATGTGACACCCCTTCGAATATTTACACAGGACTATCATATCACCTCTTAACCATCTCTTCTCCAGGCTAAACATACCTAGCTCCCTAAGTCTTGCCTCATTAGGTATGGTTTCCAGACCCTTCACCATTTTGGTGGCCCTCCTCTGGACCCGCTCCAACTTGTTGATTTCTTCTTATGAAAAAAATAAAACTTTTCTCATCTATGAGACAGCTAAGTCAAAAAAACTAACTTCCATGCTGGGAATATTTTTTTTCTTATTGGATTTGAACAGTGAGATTGATTATACACTGCCAGTCTGAGAAAGGTATGATCTTAGTTTTGTATGCTTGGTATATTGGGAGCAATGCATCATGAAAATAGGAGTAGCTCAGCTTTGCAGTGACATCTAAACCTGGCATCCTGGCTTGTTTTAGCCCCAACAAGAGGAAGGGAAACCCAACATGAAATTATGGGTAATTTATTTTGCTGATGAGAATTGAGTCATGTTTTGATATCATAAGATGTTTAGATATAATAATGATAAGCCAAGCATATGGAACATCTGTGATTTCTTTGGTCATCCCTGATAACCTATTCCTGGTAAGAGATAATTGTAAAGTATCCCAGCTTCTTCTTGCATGTGGATGCAGCTGATGTCTGAGATGTTAGATGAATAGCGTAGAACATAACTATTTCATGTCTATAACCCAATTCCTGCCTGTGAAAGTAGGCAAGCCTCATGGGGCTGCTCAATGAATGACAATACTTGCTGCACAGCCACCTTCTTAGTTCCTACATCACATGGCCATTTAATGAACATAACAGCAGGCCTCTGGGACATACCTGCTGCTTGGCACATGTTTTTGTATGTGGCACAAAATTCCAGCCACTGCATTTTGATGTTCCCAACTGACAGCACAATCTTATACATAAAGTCATCTACCAAGTCCAATGGTGCTCACTCCCAGGTAAGTGGGGATAGGATTGCAATGGAAAACACTCTACTCCATCACTTAGCAGTCTGTTAACCCACAAATCTGAATTGCTTATAACACAGTCTATAAAATAAAAACACCCCAAGGCAATATTGCATTTAAAAAAATCAGATACTTTTTTTTATTTGACTGTTGACAAGTGAATTGTGTAAGTCCCAAATCAACTATGTCAGGTGTTTTTATTTCAGCTTGTTTCACTGCTTGACTACCTGTCAAAATTCTTGTCTAACTTTATGTTCTCTTTTTCCCCTCTTCTCTTTTTAAAATTTCTTGGTGCATCATTGTTACTACGATCTGTCCTGTCCCCAGTGATTAGAAAGGTTGACACTTGCCCTAATCTGGATGATGTCTTTGACAGGTAAACTGACACTTGGTGTTTGATGTCAACCCAAAATACTTTACAGAATACTTGAAAGTGTTTAGAGCTTCCAGACTTTGACTTTTAGTTACAGGACCATCATTGGTTTTTTCTTATTATTCTTTCACCAGTTTGAGAATTAAATGTTAATGTGGGAAAGGTTAACTCAAGATTTTTTGCTGCCTGAATCAGAAGAGCAAATGAATTCCCCACCCAACTACTTTCAAGTCAAAATGTCAGTATCCAGGCTTCGCTAAATTATTTGAATGTCCATGCAGTAATATAGGTGAATATACTGTACAGGGATTCAAATGGGGGGGGGGGGGGGGGATAATCCAGAGACATAGCCATGTTAGTTTGGAATAGCAGTATGCAAAGGGATCTTGTAGTACCTTTGACATTAAATGAGTGGAAGAAGTTGCAGCATAAGTTTTTGTAGACATAGGAGTTTATCACATGAGCCTCCATTTTCACCATGATCACATTAATGAAAGAAAACACATGCACACCAACTTGGGAGCAGTCTCTGTCTTACATGTCTGCAACCACTGTAGCAGCCATTGGTGGTCTGGATTTCTCTTTCCGAGCATAGTCCTTTCCCAGCATGGTCCCTATTACTTTGCCTGCCTGCCTGCCTTTCTCTCTCTCTTTTACATAATTTAGGCAATGTCGTAGGGAAAGAGGAGAAAAGAAAGTGGATTAAAAATAAGAATGGGCAGCTTGGGAATAGCAGTGAGTGGTGGGAGTGAGGAAGAAGAGAATGGGAAACTGACACCATGTGATTGGCCAATGCTGGGACTGCAGCCCAGATATTGTCACACACATTGATGGGGAAAACCTGTCAATGAAAAGATGTGTGATAGTCACCAATGGAGGACAGACCAGCTACAGCTCAGCTATGGAGTCATCTTATTAAGGTTCAGCCATAGATGCATCTATTCTGCTTTAATTCCACTTTCTTGCCTCATGTGATAATCTCCTGAGTACACTTCCTTAGATGCCACTCCATGGATCTGAGGAAGTAGACTAAGGAGATTATCACATGGAGTAATACTCCCAATATAGATGCAAGACTGAAAATGCAAAAATGGGTGTTATTTCACATGCAACCCGGATGCAGCCTTGACCCCTGTCACTCTTATCCCATGGCTTTTCAAAAAACAGAGTTTGCCATTTTTGAAATTCTGCAAGATAAGCCTTGGTGCCCTGGTGGCACAGTAGTTAAATGCCTGTACTGCAGCCACTCAGTCAAAACCATAACGTTGTGAGTTCAATACTAGCCAGGGCTCAAGTTCAACTCAGACTTGCATCCTTGTTGGGGCAATTAGCTTACAGTTGTAAACTGCTTAGAAACTGTTTAGTTCAGTATGAAGCAGCAGTATATAAATAAAGCGGCTATTGCTATAAGCACACCTGGGGTCATAGCTGCATTCGGGTTGCACTCGCCCAGCCGGTGGCATGTGCAGTAACACCCAGCTTTGAGTTTTCAGTCCCGCATCTATATCAGGAGTACTTCTGCATGCAATAATCTCCTAAATCTGCAAAAGCTAATGCTACAACTTCTTTCACTCAGTCACAAATTTGCTACAGGATCCCTTTGCGCAGGGATTCAAATGTAAGAACATGTACATGTGTAAGAACATCTTGAGATAGCACAAACTGAAAGGCAGTTATGTAGCCATTTCCTTTATGATTTCACATTTAAGTACATGGACCAAGATCCTATCATTATAACTATGCCTCTGGACCTGATTCCCTTCCCCACCCTCAAAATGGAAGAGGGCTATTGGAAGAAGGTTAGATGCTTTTTGCTCATCACCCCACTCCCTAGCACTTCACAAAACCCTCCATTGATGGAAGTGCCATGCTTATATGATAGATATTTCTGAGTACTGTTAGTCATTGCACTGGAAAAAGCCCTTGAGAAGATGGACGCTATAGCCAGCCAGAAGCACTCTGCTTCTGTCCACATGCTCCCTTCATTCTCTGTAAAAGGGAATGAAATTAGTCTCTTGTTCCCTCCCTTCTCCCTGGGGAAGAATGCACCCTGTGTGCCTTGCTAACCAAAGCACTGAGATTTAATAGAAAAAGAAATTCTTTATACTAAAACAAAATTAACTGAATAATTTTTAAGGTGTCATATAGCTTGGAGCACCTTTCTCCAAGGAATTCGGCTAAGATGTTACAAAGATGCAAAATCAAGTTGATTTGAGACTGACAGTCCCTTGCCGCTTACCCAAAAGTAGTGTTCTCTTCTGTTTCCATGGGTAGAGGAACTGGGAATCTGACCTGCTGGTCAGCCTTTATCACATCTTTTCCAGGATCATGCCAACAGGCAGCATTAGAACAGGAATGAGATAACATGGGAGAGAATAGGTGCGCATAAACCTTGGCTCTTTTTAAAATACCTCTGCTCATCAAAGATTCCAGATGCTTTGACAGCTGCAGGGAAGGGTCTGATTCCACCATATATGTTTTGTTACTAATCCAGATTAAACCCATGTATTTACTAAAGCATGTAAAAAAATATGATCTCCTGCATGCTACATGCAAAAAGCAGAATACAGTTGAACACCACATTGAAAACCATAGCTTGGAAAGGTTACTTTTGACTACATCTATTAGAATCCCACAGATAGCATAGATATTATGGGAGATGTAGTCTAAAAATTAATTTTCCAAAGCTTTTCCCAACCATAGATTCCTGCAGAATAATCTCCAACAGAACACAAAGGATACAGTGTTGCAGCCAGGCAAGAAATGAGTGAAATCCAGCTGCACATGTGGAAGTGCCTGCCCAGAGTATCTCTCACATATACAATCTCTCTCTCTTTCTCCATTATTGGATACTCATAATAATTATAGATCCAAGAAAGAAACTGAATCTATCATGCTAAATTGTAAGCTCAATTGCTGCATTGCGAATGGCAGCATATGCAGTTCATGCTTTGCTTTCTTCTGTTTTAATCTCAGAATTACAAAATCGAACTGTCAGATAGTTTATGCATTTGTGAATTGTCATGCAATTAAACAGCCACATGCCCAGAAATGCCCAGACACACTCACACTCCCCAGGGATTCCAAAATTTAAGCTGTCAGGGCCCCTAGGGTTTGAGATGTTAATCATGATTCTATAGAAAGCAAGTGAGCAGCAACCCCCCTCTTAAGAGACTCCAAGCTGCCTCATTAAGCGATCTGTGCTCCTCTAGCATCTCCTGTTTTCAGTCTTCACATCAAGTGGGGTCACTGTCTTGTGATGTTGTCACAGGAATTCCACTTATGACTGCTTGGAAGGAATCTCCCTTTGGCCCTCAAGCTGGTAGAAATCAACTAATAAAAATAAACTTCATAATCAGAATGGGGGTCAGTCCAGGTGTGATGCTGCATCCTGCTTGACTGACAGTTTTTGGTGCATTTCACTGCTGAAAACCATGCAACATGCAGTCTGTGCTATAATGTGATACACAATTTACAAATCTATGAATTCTGCATGCTACTTTCTTTTACAGAAATTATCCTCTACAAGATCAGAAAACACTTCTGTTTTTCATTTTGAAAAACCAAACTTTTTCTCTGTGTCTATGTACAGTACCTTCTAGTTGTCTGCTGACTTATGACGACCACATGAATTTCCTAGAGGTTTTTTTTAAAGGCAAGGCATGCTCACAGGTGGTTTACCAGTTCCTTCCTGCCTACAGCATCTGGTATTCATTGACAGTCTCCTATCCAATTATTAGTCAGTGCTAATCCTGGCATCTGGTTCCTTTAGGGTATTTAGGCATCCCATCATTTTTAACCTGTAACATTACCATAATTTACAGTTGATTTTCATATGAGGAGGGGGCTAAAGAACTAAAACAGCCTTTTCCAACTGATTTCCCTCCAAACGGGTTGCTGTTAAATGCTGTCACATAGACGTTGACTTATGGCAACTCTATGAATGAGAGACCAAGTCACCCTATCATCAAAAGGTCTTGCAGATTCAGAGCCATGGTATGAGTCAAAGGACAATACTAGGGAAATGTGAGGGTTCGGACTGCACCAAGTAACAGCTCAGAGCAATGGTGAACAGTTGGCAGGTGATCCCCCATTGTCCATCTCAACCCCCTGCCATCACTCCCTCTATAATCCAGGGTGCATCTGCAAAAGATGGGTGGTAGGGGCATTACAGAGCATTCTCATGGCCTCCCTTCCCTCCCATTCCCCTGCTCTTTCACCTGACCAGCTGCCCAGCCAGTCCTAGACCTTTCCAGACTTGGCTAGGTGGGTAGGGGAGGCAGGATAAGAGAAGGGAAGGCAGATCAGTCTGTCACTACTGTCTCCTGTGGCAACCTTTTCCAGGACTGCCCAGGGGTGACCAGATGGACTGGCAGGTAACCAAGACAGGGGAAGAGAAGGGAAGGGAAGGGAAGATGGGTCAGCCTGCCACAACCAATGCCACCTGATAGCTCTTTCTAGATCTGTTCAGGCAGTGGATGGTTAGGCAGGCAGGCCAGGCAGTGGGAGGGAAGAGAAGGCAGGGCCGCCCACTGCTGCCCTTCCTGGCAGCCTTTTCTGGGCATCTGCATTTCATTTAGTCTTTAACTGCTTGAAGAGTTTCATCTGTCACCCATTGAGGGCTCTCTTTCTTTTTTGGCTGCAGATAGTATACTTCTGACATTATCTGGCTTCATTCTTCTGGCTCCCAGTCAATTAGGCTTAAGAGTGAAAATCTATTTTTTAATATTATTTTTAAATACTATGAGGATTTTCTTCAGGTTGTATTTTGGTAGTATGGTTGGTTTAGTGTTCTTCTTTAGCTTTACTCTAATCTTTTTATATAATCAGTTCATGGTGTATTTCACAATCTGCTCTTAGTCTTGTTTTTGCAGAGAGAATGGAATTTCATTATCTTCTGCTACCAATTATAAAGTCTATTTGATTTTAATATTGGCCATCTGGTTACATCCATGTATAGCCACCTCTTTGGTTGCTTGAAGAACATGTTTGTGATGAAAAAACTGTTGACCTCACAAAATCCAATCAGTTTCTCTCCTGCTTTGTTTCTTGATCTGAGGCCAAATTTTCCTATTATCTTTGATTCTGCTCTATGTCCTCTGTTTGCATTCAAATCACCTATGATTAATAACAAGTCTTGTTTCGATGTGTGATCAGTTTCCTTTGGGACTCCAGCATGGAATCTTCCCATTTTTTCTTGTTCTGCATCTGTAATTAGAGCACAGATTTTGATTATGGTTATATTGATGTGTGTTCCCTGAAATCATCTTGATATTATTTGGTCAGACATGGCATTATATCCTTTGACTGCTCTTTGATTCTGCTCTATTCCTCTGTTTGCATTCAAATCACCTATGATTAATAACAAGTCTTGTTTCGATGTGTGATCAGTTTCCTTTGGGACTCCAGCATGGAATCTTCCCATTTTTTCTTGTTCTGCATCTGTAATTAGAGCACAGATTTTGATTATGGTTATATTGATGTGTGTTCCCTGAAATCATCTTGATATTATTTGGTCAGACATGGCATTATATCCTTTGACTGCT
>NC_056523.1:245790278-245868418 GCF_019175285.1 Sceloporus undulatus
TACATTAAAATAGAATTAAGTTACTACAATAATTAAAACAGATTCCAAATATTTTAAGAAGATAAAAATGTTTAAAATATATTAAAGCAATATAGCACCCCTGGCTATTCTTTCAAACCTTTCTGTCTGAAAAGGAAAGTTTCTGCCTGTTGGTGGAAGGCCATCAAAGAAGGGGCCATTCTGGTCTTTCTGGCCAGGGAGTTGGGCACAGTTGGCACACAAGTTTTAAAAGTGCAAAAGCACTCCTGGTCACTGCAGAGACCAGGGCCTCCAGGTTCAAAGCTGAGTCCAGGAATACCCCCAAACTACGAACCTGCATCTTCAGGGGGAGTGTGACCCCATCTAACACAGGCTGGATCCCTATTCCTTGATATGCCTTCCGACTGAACCAGGAGCACCTCTCTCTTTTCTGGATTAGGTTTCAATTTGTTTGCCCTCATCCAGTCCATTACTGAAGACAGGCACTGGTTTAGGACCAGGACAGCCTTCTTGGATTGAAGTGGGAAGGAGTAGTAGCGTTGAGTGTCATCTGCATATTTGTGACACTGCGCCCCAAAACACCAGACAACCTCTTCCAGCAGTTTCATATATATGTTAAACAGCATAGGGAACAACACAGAACCCTGAGGGACCCCACATGCCAATGGCCAGGAGGTCAAAGAGGAGTCCCCCAGTATCACCTTCTGGGTTCACCCCTCCGGGAAGGAACGGAGCCACTGTAGAACAGTACCTCCAAGCCCCATCCCAGAGAGGTGGTCCAGAAGGATACCATGGTTGATGGTATTGAAAGCTGCTAAGAGGTCCAGTAGAACCAACAGCTATACACTCCCTCTGTCCAGTTCCCTGCATAAGTCAGCCACCAAGGTGGCCAAGGCTGTCTCTGTTCCTTAGCCAGGCCTGAAACCAGATTGAAATGGATCTAAATAATCCATTTCATCCAGAAATCCCTAGAGCTGGGAAGGCATCACACATTCCAACATCTTGCCCAAAAAATGATAGATTGGACACTGGTCGATAATTATTCATTATTGTGGGATTCAGAGATGGCTTTTTAAACAAAGTTCTCACAACTGCCTCCTTTAGGCAAGATGGAACTCTGCCTTGTTATAGGGAGGCACTGACTACTTCCTTTACCCACTCAGCCAGTCCCTCTCTCACCTGTTTAATAAGCCAAGAAGGACAAGGGTACAAGACACATGTGGTGGCTTTTCATTAACACTGGTCAGACAGGTGCCAAAGTTACATCCACTGTCACTGTATCAACTGTAGCATCCAAGTCAGAGCAGATCTGAGTGACTTTATCTGCAAAATGTCATGCAAATTCTTCACAGCAGGCCTTTAAATGGTCTACATTTTCTACTTGAGGGCGAGTGTGTAAGAGACCCCTGATCACTCAGAACAGCTCTGCTGGATGACTTCATGCAGATGCAATGCTGGCCATGGAGTAGGCCTTCCAATAGGCTCTAGGTAGTGTTGGGTCAGATTCGCTTTGAGTCTTCCACAAATATTGCTCAAGTTTGCAGTTATGTCAAAAAGCAAACAATGATGGAGCCAGGCAGGCATCCTTGGAAATAGTATCAGACATGGCTGAAAAGATGATTGGCCAGACTTTGCTAGCCAAACCTGAAACCACAGGGAAAAAGGGATCTCTGGTGTTCCCCTGAACTTATGCAAAGATATGTATCAAGGAAAGTGCTTAAAATATTGTCTGTAACCCTCTTGGTTACTATCTGCTAGTAGACCTATTGAGTCAATAACTGAATGGTGAGTCAACATATAGGAAAATCCCATTGTTGGTTCCAAAAAAATCTAGATCTTTTTAAGTAAGGACATGTTTTGATCTGAGCTTGGAAGTGAATTGGTAGCCAGAGAAGATGGAACAATGTCATAGCCATGCACTCCAGGCTAGGCAGCTCCTGATTAAAAGACAATATTTGTCATCAAAATTCCCAAAGTTCTTTTAAAAGCAAGTTTATTTCAGGTTTCATGAAATACTTTCACTGATGTTGATATCTACCGCATTATCTGATTTTATTTTATTTTTTGGATTTTTGTGCCTAAAACACATGAGAACTCTTATGTTGTTGTATTTTGCATCTTCATTTTAGCAAACAAAATCTTCAGTAATAACAATTACAATAATTGTAAGAAACATGCAATGTCACTACCAGAAAGAAGCATATTTTAACCACACACACACACTCTTACTTACTACTCTTACTACCATTGGTGGAAGCAGCTCAATGGACTTTTAAGGGAATGCTGTTTTTAATCTTCCTTTCCTTCTTTCATTTTGAAACTGTGTTCCATGGTCTAGAACAAGAAGGAGCCACTAGGGTTCAACCTAGGAAATTGTGTACTTCTGGTCTTCTCCATCAGAGAAAAGGACATCTTCTGTATAATCACAACTTTTCTCTGCAAACAGGGCTTATGCAAAGGACTCCAGCTGTAGGATGTCTGTGATTACGGTAGTTAACCTCATCCCTCTGATTCACAGTCCTAAAACATCTTGTGAATTAGTAAATTGAGAATCAAATTTAAAGTAAGTTTAGAATTCGTAAGTTTACAGTCCTGCAACCTACTATATATTAGTGTAAATCTTCACCTCAGCCTATACATTTATAAAAAGATCAGGTGCAATAATTTGAGGTGGCTCCACCAGTGATATGATCTTTGTTAATTTTATTTAACCATATTAAAAGTGATTCTCAGAATTGTTTTCTTAAATAGACCTTAATGGGTCCAGGACCAGAACCAGACCCCTTCCTTGTGGACTGGCCACCCATGTCTTTGTGAGTATGTGCATGTGTCTTCAAATCTCTTATCCACTTATGGCAATCCCACAGATTTCTTAGTTGAGGAATAATAAGCTATGTTTTTGCCTGTTCCTGCCTCTGCACTCAACCTACAGCATCTGCTATTTGTTGATGGTCTCCCATCCAAGTACCAACCACAGCTGACCCTGCTTAGCATCCAACATCAGAAGGGGCCTAGTGTCTCTAGTGCAGTGATATCCAAACTCTGGTCCTCCAGGTGTTTTGGACTTCTGCTCCAAGAAGCCTCAGTCACCTTGGCCAATGATTTGGGATTCTGGGAGCTGAAGTTCAAAACACCTGGAGGGCCAGAGTTTGGACATCACTGTTCTAGGGTATTTAGGCCCATGTGTTTGCTAGGTATTTGTTCCTAAAAACAAGCAAACAAAAATCGTTTAATTTTCTCTATGCAATGTTTCATTTTAGAAGGGCTGTCTGTTTACTTCTTCCATACTGGTCCAGATCAGTACTGGATCAGAGATGCAGTAACTAGAGCCTCAAAGAAAGAAGAATAAAACAATCTGGATTTCCTCCACCTGTAACTTTCCACCTCTGAGAAATCCTCCTTTCCCAAAGGCCCTACAGAGAACAAGATCACAGCACCCGGTGCCTGTTTAAGGTTACATCAGCAACACTGTTTTGTGACATTGTGGTTTAGTCTGATAAAGATATCGCTTGGCTTTAGAGCTTGGAACACTTCTAATAAACCATTTTACCCTGTCAGTTCCTCCTTCTTTTTTCCCATGTCAGTTTGCATTTAATATCTCTGTGCTACCAACACCACTTGCCCTCATGCCCCTCCTGAAGAATAGTCTCTTTAAGATATGGAAGCGAGAATTTAATCTGTATCCTTCCCAAATAACCCTTCTCCTTTGCATTGCTGAGCACAAATACAAGCTAGATCTGCCCAGGGTATTGATGCTACATCTTCATTGCAAACCTTCTATTAACATCCCATCAATTGTATCTCCCTTCACTCTGGCTGCATCTGAACTGCAGAAATAATCGTTTGATACCACTTTCGCTGCCATGGCTCCATGGCTATGGAATTCTGGGAATGGTAGCTCTGGTGCCACAACAAACAAACACAAGCAGGGAGCCATGGCCGTGAAAGTCGTATCAAACCAAATTATGTCTACATGCAGACTTCATTGGGTAATGGTAAGGCTTCATTCTCTTCACTGGATGCATCCCAGTCTATTTCAGTACAATACCATCCAGAATCCACAAAATAGTGATGATGATGATAATAATATGCGCAAGAAGCAGTGGTGAGGCGGTGTGTTCCAGAAAGAAACCATTTTGCACCCAAGTTACCTGGGATGATAGTGTGTTTATTCTTTGTGTGTGTGTTGTTTGGCAAGGGCAGAAAAGGCCTGAGGGGGATGCTGAATGCAGTGGGGCGGTTGTTAATGCGACTCTGAGGTGAACCTATCATGGGGTTTTCTTGGAAAGTTTCTTCAGAGGGAGTTTGCCATTGCCTTCCCCTGAAGCTGAGAGAGTGTGACTTGCCCAAGGTCACCCAATGGGTTTCCATAGCCGAGCTGGGATTCGAACCCTGGTCTCCAGAGTCATTTGTTGTTGCTGCTGTTAGCCTTCAGGTGGTTTATTGTGTATGGCGACCCAGCCATAGCAGTTTGGGACTGGACTGCAACTCTGAAGACCAAGGTTCGAGTTTCAGCTCGGCCATGGAAACCCAGTGGGTGACCTTGGGCCAGTCCTACTCTCTCAGCCTCAGAGGAGGTCAATAGCAACCCCCCCCCCCGAAGAAACTTGCCAAGAAAAGCCCATTATATGTTCAGCTTAGGATCACCATAAGTCAGAAATGACTTGAAGGAGCACAACAAGGCGAACTTATCACGAGGTTTCCTTGGCAAGAGTTGTGCAGAGGAGGTTTGCCACTGCCTTCCACTGAGGCTGAGAGCATGTGACTCGCCCAAGGTCACTCAGTGGGTTTTATTGGCTGAGCTGGGAATCAAACTCTGCTCTCCAGAGTCACAGTTTCAAACCATTAGGCCATGCTGGCTGTAGTTTGGAGACCAGGGTTCAAATTTCCCCTCAGTCACCGAAACCCACCTGGTGACCTTGGGCAAGGCTCACTCTCTCTGGCTCCACTTTGGCTCATCTACAGAGAGCTTGGCTTGCTGCTGTCGTGTGCCTCCGACTTATGGTGACCCTCAGGCCAGGGGGTTTTCAAGTTTCTCCAGAGGGGGCTTGCCATTGCTTTCCCCTACACTGAGGGGGACACCATTCTACAAAGCAACACGATAAGTGTTGTGTGGGTTTTTCAGACTGTGGGGCCGCGTTGAAGAGTGTATTCCTAACGTTTCGCCAGCAGCTGTGGTTGGCGTCTTCAGGGAATGCTAACATGAAGGAGAGTGAAGTATATATAATATGAGGGGGAACAAACTCCTCTAGGATATGGCCACATAGCCGGAAAAACCCACACAAAACAACAACAACAACACTATAATATGATAGTTTTTATAATATAATGTAATGTAATGTACTTAATATAATTTCCCCCCCTTTCAGGGAAGGACGCGCCTATGTTTTGTTTGCTTAAAGACAAGACATGCTGACATGGAAGAGAGTGAGGTGTATAGGAGAGGGAGTAAACTCTCCTGGAACATGGCCACATAGCCCGAAAGACCCACACAAAACACACAATGATAGTTTTTAATAATATGATATATCCCCCCCCCCGAGGGAAGAACGCGCCACTGTTTTGTTCGTTTGCTTAAAGGCAAGACAGGCTTGGAGAGGGTATGAGGGAATAATGCGAAGTCGGGGGGGGGGTCTTACTCTTTAGGGCACTGAGAGGAAAAGGAGGAGGAGGGAAGAGGAGGGCGGAGTGGGCTCGCGGGGGCGCGCGCTTGACCGCCTCCCTCTTGGTCCCGCCCCCTGCCTGCCTGTCTCCCGAAAGTGCCCGCCCCCTTGCCTTCCTCCTCCTCCTCCTCTTCTTCCTGGAGGCCGGGTCTCCCCCTCCGCCGGGTCCCCGACTCCTCCGCCTCCGGATTGGCCGAAGCGCTGACAGGAGGAGGCGCAGGAACTCCCCGCCGCTGCCCGCCCTCCGCTATAAGCCTCTTTGCAGCTTTCCCTCTCAGCCTCTCTCTCTCTCTCTGGGCTGCCCGCGCGTCCCTGTGTGGAAAAACACACACAGACACACAGACACCCCACAACCCCAAACTCCGCTGCGAGGCCGGGGCCTCGGTTAAGGCGGAGGTCCCTCCAGCCCCCCGTCCTCCTCTGTTTGAATTGGTGAGGAAGAAGAAGAAGGAAGAAGAAGAAAGGGAGCGAAGCGAGGAAAGAGAGGAGAAACTCCTTCCCGCCCCTCTGCTCTCTCTGGCTCGCTTCGCAACTAACAACAACTAGCCGCAGCGCAGTCCTCTTCCTCCTCAGTCCAGCTGACCACCAAAGTCGGGTTTCGGGAGCGAAGCCAGAAAGAGAAGGAGGGCAAAGAGGAGGAGGAGGAGGAGGAGGAGGAGGGCCAGGGGAAGGCAGTTGGTAGACTTTTTGTTGACAATAAACTGCCCCTGTTAGGACAAACCAAAGGGGGAGCAGAGCCTGAGGACCCGAGAAGAGGAAGCCCGGGAAGGAATGCTTTCCCCGCCGGCCGAGCCTTGCTCCCGCCGCCGCCGCCGCCGCCTCCTCCTCCGTCTCTCTTGCTGAGAAGGGGATTTTTTAAGCCGAGAGCTACATGACTGCGCGGATCAGGGGATCGCCAACACCATCATGCGAGGTAAGAGAGGGAAAGAGGGGTGTGTATTTGGGGGGGAGGGGGAACTGATCCGTCTGGCTCTATGGGGTCTTTCTCATCTATGATGGTTCTTAGCCCTGGCATGACTGTGATGGTGATGACGATGATGATGATGATGATGGGGGGTGGAAGGTGTGCAGGACGGCAAGGGAAGGGAGGCTGAGGAGGTGGGAAAGTTCCCCAGGTTGGGTCTCTTTGGACCCTTTGGTCCTGGGTGGTCTCTCTTTTGCGCGCCCCCCCCCCCGGAGCAGAAGAGCCCGATCCAGGTCTCGGAACTTTCCAGGGTAGTCCTTTCTCCCCCAGTAGGAGGCATCTCTTCCTCCACACTCCTGCCTCCCAACCCTGTGTCCAAAAGTTTTGATGTCGGCGCGGTCGGTCTCAGTGTTAACTGCGAGTCGCCTCCTGAGTTGAGTGGCACTTCGGGGGGCATGTTTTCTAACGTTGCGGGAGGAGGGGCGCTCTGGAGAAGAAACTTGAGCTGAGAGAAGGGGGCACCCGAGGGAGCTGGGGTGGCTTTTTGGACTAGGCGGGGGAAAGTCAGGCCAGCTGTGGTCCCGGGTGGGCGCCCAGGCCCCCTCCCCGGACTTGGCAGTGGGGCAAGGAAGAAGGACTCCCCACAAAGTGTGTATGTCTGTGTGTGGAGAGGGGGCACTAACGCTTTCAGGAGAGGGAGGGGCTGCCTGATGCCGTGCGAAGGAAGGAGAGCCCTCAAAACTTCTGCCTAGTCATCCTCTTCCTCAGTTATTGAAGACTCCTTTCCTTCGGGGCAGAGGAAGGCTTCCAGGCCACGATGGGAAAGTTTACCACCCCACCCCCCCCCCTCCGCCCTCCAATACTAGAATTCCCTTCCCCTCGGGCAATAACCATCTCCTGTTGGCCCTACATCTTCCTTTGTCTAAAGTCTTTGGGAGCAGCAAAGCTCCATGGCTCCCTCCATCCCTCCATCTGTGGGTCCTGGCTCCTGTTGCATCGACTCCTTCCGAGTTGGGAAGGGAAGGAGGGGGTTAACTTTTTTGTTGTTTTGGTGGAGGAACTGGAGGTGCTGCCTGCCAGCTCCGGAGTGTGTGGCTTCTCCGCAGGGAGAACCCGTCCCCTCGTCCTTCCAAACGGGGCAAACTCACCCTTAGGCCCCCCATAGAGAATCCGCCACGCTCAACTTCTCGGCGCCTCTTCCAATACATGGTGCAAGTCCTACTGAATTGTAAGGAAGCCGCAAGAACGTCCTCAGCCTGGCTGAAGCTGCCCTACTCCCTTCTGGCCCCATGGTCCCTAATGTGTCAGATCGATAAGGATGGGCTGGGGGCGGGATTTGCAATGTGTGCTTTAAGAATCACTTCTGGGCCCTTTCCTTTCTGCTCAGCACTTTGTAGGACTTTTTAAATGTTGTCCTCAGGTCCGAAGAGGAGGCCACCTTTGTGTTCTCTCTTCCATAATAAAACATAATGTGTTCTCCCCACCACCATTCCCTTCTCCTTTTGTATCAGATCTTTTAAGTTTGTAAGCCTGAGGGCAGGGAACCGTCTAATTAAACATTAAATTTACAGCGCTATATAAATAATGTTTAATAATAATAATAATAATAATAATAATAATAATAACCTGACACAGAGAGAAAGAATTGACACCTGGGGCCCACCTCTCAGGTCTTTGCTCTGCCTCCAGTTCAAATTACAACCCTCGCCATGTCCGCTCCTCTCTGGGCCCACAACAAACTCTGAATCCCAGAATTCCATAGCCTTGAGCCAGACAAGTTAAAGCGGTACCAAACCTGGTTATTTTTCTCACTTTGCCGGTCCTCCTCTCCCTGTCTTGACTAGCCATCGCTGCTCAGTTCCAAGGAGAGGACACTCTGCACATGCACCAGAGACCTTGTCTTCCTTTGGCTAAGTCCAGAACAGAAGCCAGCCTAGAGCTAACAGAGTAGCAGCCTGTTCAAGAATAAAAACAGAGAGCGAGAGAAAAAATGTGGCCCCTTTAAAAGTAAGGGTTTATTTCAGCCTAGACTTTCGTGGACCATACGTTCTTCAGAGGCCTTGCTTACAATAATGTTGGTTTTCTGTTGGTTGTGATGCGAAGGTGTGTCGCTGAAGCTGGGAATGAATTACTGTCAGGTCAGAAAAAGTGTAGATGACCCTTATAGAGAAAAAGAGGGGCAAGTGGAGAGTAGGACTGAAGAGAGCCGAGCATCCACTTCCCTGGCAGTAAGCGCCATTGAACTCGGTGGGACTTGGCTTAACTTCGGAGGAGACCTGCAGGAGATTGAGCTGCTGGGAGCCTTGTGTTAGCTATATCCTGGAGGTAATCCTTTTAGGTTCAGTGAGGCTTGTTCCCAGGTAAGTAAGTTGAATACTAAGGCCTGTTACAGACTGCCAAAATAAAGCTGCTTCGGGTCTCTTTGGAGGTATGCTGTTTAAATGATGCATGCATCCTAAGAATCCGGAAGCTGCACCAAAGCCGCACTCCAGTGCTTAGGAACTGAGTGTGGCTTTAGCGCAACCTCCGGACTCTTAGGACCCATGCATCATTTAAACAGCATACCTCCAAAGAGACCCGAAGCAGCTTTATTTTGGCAGTCTGTAACAGGCCTAAGCACACTTATTAGGGGCTGTTGGACATCTTTGGTTTCTGGCTGAGTGTGCCTGGCCTTGAGCTGAAGGTTGGCAGTGTAAAACCATGGCTCTGAAATCCATCAGGGTTACCTTTATTGGCCAACTGAAATGCAGAAAATACACTTGCATTTCGGTTGGCCAATAGAGGTATCACTGGTGGGTTTTTGTTCGTATTTGTTAAATGGCCCCCACAGCTCCCTCTGCATGTTTCCTATGGCTCTGACGAATAGGAAAGACCCTCTGCTCCTGGCTTGTGGCAGGAGATTTGGGGGAGAAGATTCTGCTTCATCAGATAACATGGAGTGGGATGTGGAGAGGTAGAAGAGAAACAACGCCTGTAGTGATTAAAATGCTCAGATGGGAACCTTTTTCTTTCCTTACTTTGTCCACGCTTGGGAGCCCTGAAGCATCCCGCTGCCAGGCATGCAATGCCAGCCTTTGAAGGCCATTGCGGGCAAGTGATGGGCACCAATGGCAATGGAGGAGGAATAAGCCTATCCTAGGCTTGCCACCTTTAAAGCAATCGTCGTGTGCTTCCTCGGAAGTGAGTCTAACCCAACCCATTTGGCCTTACTTCTGAGGAAGGCGTAGCCTGGTACTATACACGTGGGAATCGTGGGTACTATACACTGACCGTGTTCCTCTGGGCCCAAGGGTGGGTTGCAGGCACCCTGAGTGTCCAGCAAGCGAGGTCAAAGTTCCCTTGAGCACCAGGAGCCTGGTCCTGCCTCCAGTTGGGCGACTCGGCTTCCATCCAAGGCAGTGTCTTGTTGCCTGGCTGTCTGTCTGGCTCGCTTTCTGCCGCGGATGTGGGAGTGTGTGGAGACGGGGCTTTGTCCTGTGCTCCACTGACCCACTTCTCTCGGCTGAGGAAACCAGTCCCAGGGACCAGGGCACAGCCCACCCCCCACCAGCCTCCCGCCTTGGGCCGCCAGAGGTAGTTATTACTCAGCGAAAGCTCTCCAGAGCGCCTCTTCTGTCTCTCCTCCTAGAAAGGCCAAGCGCTTGGCCCCCGACCTGTTTTCCCTAGGCATCTCCCCCGAATACACTTCCCTTGGGTCTTGGAGAGGAACAGCCCTGCCCCTTCCACGAGGAGCCTAAGCTGAGCTCCTATCTGGGATGCGCCTGCCCTTTTTGGTGGCAAGGAAAGTTTCTGGCGCTACTGCCAAGAGTCGACCTCCTCTCCCGCTTCTTCCTCTTGAGCCCCAATTTCTCAATCAGACGTAGGGAACATGACCCACCACCACAACCCTTGGCAAGGTCTTCCCTTTCCTACCCGAAGCTAGGCTCATTCACAGGAGGAGTAAGTCCCTCGCAATGCCCTGGGATGTCTTTCTGACTAGGCTGGAAGTTGCCTGCGATTGCGAGTCTTCCCTTCTAAAATCAGCAGTGGAAACCGATGCTCCAAACTCCTCTGCATCCATTGATTCATCAACCCCCTCGTTTAATAGGTGCTAGTCTGTCATTAAAAAAGGGAAGAAGTTTGGCAATATTGACTATTTCTCACGGTATTCCCTGAGAAATGGCCAACCTTGCCAACCTTTCCTTTTCTCCTGCAGGTTCATGGACCTTTATTCCCACTGGGCCCAGAGTGACTGACTTCAGGATTGCGCTCAGGATTGTGCCTCTCTGGTACTTTGAGTGTACAGAAACTCTCACGTTGAGTACGTGCATAAGTACGAAGGCTGCCTCTACACAGGTGCAATCTCTCCAATTCCTAACCCTCTCCATCCCCAAGGCCCAGAGTGACTCGCCTTCTCCCGGTCCTCCCAAGTCCTAGGAAGGAAGCGCTGGCCGGTGCCACGCCAAGAGAGTCTCTGGCTAAACAGGAGCTTGGCGTTGGCTTGAAGAGGCAGGAGAGGGGTTTGCTGATGGTGCTGCTGTTGTGTGCCTTCGTTTCCGACTTATGGCAAACCTTAGGGCTTTGCTGGGTAAGACTGGTTCAGAGAGCGGTTTGCCCTTGCCTTCCCCTGAGGCTGAGAGAGTGTGACCTGCCCAAGGTCACCCAATGGGTTTCCACGGCGGCCATTTGCTTCTCTGATCCGTCCGGCTTCTGCTCTGTATGTTGGTGGTTGTGTAGGGCGGCATCGGGTCCTTCTTTTGCCAGAGGGATCAACTCTAAGGGGCGCTTCGGTTGCCTTTAAAAGGCCGGACCAGGAGTCCCGCTCAGTGTTGAAATGCGGGCGAAATTACGTGGGGGCTCTAAATCGGATCTACTAGGTCACGAAAGTTGGAGTCTGGCCGCTGCCAAGGCTGCATCCACACTGCAGCATTAATCCACTTTGGCACCACTTGAACTCCCGTGGCTCACTGCTCTGGAATTCTGGGGCGTGCAGTTTGTTGTGGCCCTAGAGCGCCTTGACAGTGAAGGCTAACTGTCTGTCTCCTCGAAATACAAATCCCAGAATCCCGGGGCAGTTCCAGTGGTGCCAAACTGGATTCCTTCTACGGCGCGGATGCAGCTCAAACCTGCAAGTCTTTTAGCGAGTTGCAAAACTCCTGGCTGGTTCGGGATTTCTTTTTTTCTGAGGCCGGCGGGGAGGAGTAGACTGGGAAACCGACTCTTCTGGCGACCTCTCCTTTCTGTCGCTTGCCTAAGCGACTGGATCAGAGGGAAGCCACGTCGTCCTCCTCCTCCTCCTCCGGAGAGATCTTGCGGCGGGATCTGGCAGCTCCGTCGGGGCCCCTTTCGCTCGAGTCCCAAGACGGGCCTTGGTTGTTAGATGGACCGCAAAAACTCTCTTTTTTGTGTTGTTGGTGGCACCACCAGGAAGGAGTCGAAAGTTGGCAAGAGGGGAAGCATCAATCCCAGAAAAGTCAATGCAACATAAGAAGGAGGAGGAGGAAGAGGAAAAGATGAAGATGAAGATGAAGAAGATGATGGAGGAGGAGGAGATGAAGAAGATGATGGAGGAAGAGAAGGAGAAGATGAAGATGAAGAAGATGATGGAGGAGGAGAATAAGAAGATGAAGAAGATGATGATGATGATGGAGGAGGAGGAGAAGAATAAGAAGCAGCCGCAGCCGCCTGTCTGTTTTATGGTTTCACTCCAAGCGCACACTGCCTTCTATGCCTGTACTTACTGTTGGGCAAACAAGCTTACTCCCGAGTAAACGTGTTTAGGGTCAGTCCCTCCCTTTGTCCCATTGAGTCGCACTCAACTCAATGGGACAAAGCAAAGCTCTGACCCTAAACGTGTTGGCCTAGAAACTAAACACGCTTTCGGGACTATAAACCCACTAACTCCCATATACACCACTACCTGAAATCTCATGCTAACATTTTTTCAAAAAGCTAGTCACATCCCTTTTTTCCTCTCTCCTCACTCCTCCTATCTCTCTCTCTTGTCCCTCCATCTCTCTCCCTTCCTCCTTTTTTATGCTGCCAGAGGCTCCTTTGAAAACTAGAAACACTCGTGTTTCCCTTGTTTTTGGCCTCTACTTCTCCCCAAAGTCTGTTGAGGTCGGTGGGGTACCAGAGGGACCCCGATCTGTCTTTTCAGTGGCATTTCTTTTTCTTTTTAAAGTACAGTAAACCCATGCTACTCCTCCCTTCAGCCGCTGCCGGGTGAATGGGGACCCGCCGCCCTCCAAGGCGAGGCCAGGCCCGGAGTGGCGAGTGTCCCGCTCGATCGGGAAGCGGAGTGCCTTGTTAATGGAATATTAATCGGTAGGCATTTTTTCAATTGGGTCCCTGAAGGGAAGAGGCGAGGAGAGGCCCGGTGGGTCGATCCTTTATTGGCATCCCGCAAAATCAAACCACGTTAACCTTGCGAGGGTGAGCAGGAGGAGAGGGGTGGGAAGCTCTCCCCGTGGGGGTTTTGTTTTGTTTTGTTTTAGCTGGCTGGGTGGACTCTGTCTGTGTGTGTGTGTGTGTGTGTGTGTGTGTGTGTGTGTGTGTGTGAAGTGTAACTAGTTATTGTAGCCAACTCCATCCTGTCTATTAGGGGGGGCCTACTGAGAGTTTGCATCTGCAGAGGAAGCAAAGAGTTTGCGAAAGTGTGCTTCCTAAACATCACGATTTTGTCAGCAGCTTATTCAGTCTTCAGTACTTTCAGATCAATATAATGGAAAAAAACCTAAGGGTTGCCCATTGAAAGGCCACTCTGCAATTTCACATTTGAAGCAAAGGAAAATAAAAAAGTAGGTCTTGTTTTAAAAGCCTAAGGAGCAGCTGAGTTCATCCCTGGATGGGATTTGTCTGTCCCAAAGTCCAACCCCATAGATGGACTGCAATGCTCTCTGAGATGTCAGGAGAGGATTTTACTGAGGTGGTCCTTTCTTGTTGGAGGTTAAGACCAAAGTAATCTGAGTCTCTGTTTCCCAAAGGATGGATCCAACCTTTTTTTTTTTTTTTGAAGGGGCGATTCTGCTGCATCCACACTGGAGAAATAACCCAGTTTGGCACCGCTTTAACTTGTCTGACTCAAGGCTATGGAATTCTGGGAGTTAGAGTTTGGTGTGGGGCCCCACAACCAATTCCAACTCCCAGAATTCCATAGCCTTGAGCCAGACAAGTTAACGCGGTGCCAAACTGGATTTATCATCATAATGTCTAGTCGGCCTCTTATCATTTGCTTCCTCCTCCTTGCAGTGGTCTGGTCTCTACAAACCCTAAAAGCTTCTTTTTAAAAAAGCTTTAAAAATTTTAGATTGTAAAAACCTCTCTTTTATATAATTGTTGGATTTGGATGAAGGCAAATAAGGGGAAAGCAGCCCAAAGAAAGAAGCTGATGCTGTTTCTGTTCTGTAAATAATTCATATCCAGGGCTTAAAAAGGGTCCATTTCAGTTGCAAAATAAAAAAAAAGGTGCAGCCTGATTTGTACCTGAAAAGATGTAAATATCCCTTTCTCAAAAGGTACTCCTTTGAATGTACTATTTCCTACTCCACCACCCCCTTCCCTCCTGTTAAAACTGTCTTTAAAAATAAAAATACTTAAATTGTATTCCTTCCCCTACAAAATTTAGATTTCGCTTTTATAATTATTTGGGAGAATTAAAACGTCAAACATTTTTAAATATATATATATTTACATATAGGGTGCTGCTTTTTCCACATTAGAGAGAACTAAAAGCTTTGGATAATGAAGGTGATAATAGGGTTTGAGTCCATCTTGCCACTGTTAAGTCTCCAACATTACTGTAGTAACTTACTTATGGTTAAACATGTGAGACCCATAGAAAGCACAGAGTTTGCAAAACTGTTGTGGTTCCTAAACATCACAGTCAAATTTCTTAGCAGCCCATTCAGTCTTTACTTTTCTGGAGTTCCAGCAATCCTTGAATATGTTTCATTAGTGGGCCCCCAATTTAGATGACAGACTTCAGTGCTCTTTTCCTTCTCCCTCCTCTTACTGCTGCCAGATCAAACATTTAGCGAAAGGAATAAATTGATGAAAGAACATGAAAAACCATATATCATTTGAAACAGACAATTTCTCCTCAACTGATGAATGCTAATAATAGCATTATCTTTTTGATTATGATTTCATGATTATAATTTTGGTTAGGATTATGATTTCATGATATGAAATCAGGTGCTACTGTAGCATCATGATTTAATTTTCAATCCTGTCCTAAGAATTTATATGATTTGCTACATATTTGATGTAATATCCTTGCATATTCCATGCCTTTGTCTGATACCATCAAGTTATTCATGTGATCAGTAAATAAAAGAGCCCAGAATGGATGCCTTTTTAGACCAAAGTTAATCATCATGATGCGAGCAATCCTCAATAAGATTAGAGCAATAATAAACCCATAAAGAATCATCTTAATAAAGAATCAAGGTACCACTGCCTTTTAAGAGGCTGTTTATACATCACAGGACTCTCTGTTTCAGGGTTGTTGCTTTTGTTAGAGAGGAACTGTGATCTGAAAGGCCTTCACTGACAACATCGTTCATGCCATCTTTGCTCTGTGTGTGTGTCTATGCGTCTTCAAATCACTGGTCCACTTGTCGTGACTTCATGAATTTCATAGGGTTTTCTTAGACAAGGAATACTCAGAGGTGGTTTGGCCAGTCCCTTCCTCTGAAATATTACTTACTGTTCTCTGGCGGTCTCTCATCCTAGTATTCATACTGCTTGGAAAATCCAGAAATCCACAGCAGTGGATAAATGAGTCTGTTGTTAATATTTTGTATAAGCCATTTGTACGTATCTAACACTAAACTGGTATCTGTCTTTTTACATTGCACATTGAAACTGAAAACACAGTCATCTTCCTTTGACTATTTCCATGGATGAAGTAGTTTTCTTTCTTTCTTTCTTTAAAAATAGATAAAAAGATTGTACTTTTGTAGAGAGGAGAGCTGCATTTTGAGACAAGCTTTAAGAAATGTTTATTGTAGAGGCTGTTTAAAACACTTCTTGATATCAGTTCTGTCCCAGCAAACTTTTCCTACTGCGCTTCGTCAGTCAGATATAAATAATTTGTTCTATTCTATTTTTTTATACAGTTAGGGGGGGAAATCTTTAGGAGAACTGACAACCTATCTTTTAAATGAAGATACTACTCCTAAAGTATATTTCTTTTACCCCAAAAGATAAAAACATTCACAGTACACTACTAATTACAGATCAGTTTACAGCAATCACAGTGTTTCGGGGTGATAGCCACATTATAAAATACAGTCCCATTTTGCACTGGTTGTTATACAATCATAGTTACCAAGTGCTGGACAGCAATATCAGAAGAGAAAGTCCCAAGATGCCAAATAAAATCACATATACAGACAACCCAGTCCTTTTCAGTTGATGCAATGGACTTCTAAGGAACAATCCTTGGCTTCGATGAAACTGAAGGAAGGCTCCTTTTGTCACTAAAGACAAAAGAGGCACACAGGAATAAATATTGATTGAACTAATCATCAAATGAATAGAAATGAGATTTACCAGTACAGCAATATAATAGGTTATGTTAAGTAGTCCTTTCATAAGCCATATGTCGTCCTTTCGATCCATGACCCTAGTGGTTCAGCTCTTATCAAGGAAACCACAGGTGTTTTAACGACATTTGTGGTCAATCATGCTAATTGTAATGGAGGTGTAACTAACTATCAGTAATTACATGGACCTCATAGTGAGCTGCAGAAATGCAAAGAAATGCACTAACTACTAAATAAGGACACTATAAAGAAAAAAAAACCATAGATGAGTTGCTAGCACAGTTCTTCAAATTGTGTCCACTCTTTGGATATTAATAACGTCTGCTTGGATAAGACAGTCCCATATAATCATGCTGACATGGTTCCAGTGAAGTCTGAAGTTTGTGTTGATCCATTTGTAAGATAAATTTCTTTGAGCGCTAACTTTGAAAGCTAACTGCTCAAGGATCATTCGTCAAAGTGAACAGGTGCAGCCTAAGCTTTTTGCAGAAGCAATACGTATAGACATACTTTGGACATTTTCATTTATGATAAAAAGTTCATTTTGTTTTCCCCAGTTCATATATAACAACTATATTACTTAAAGGTTTAGTTTTAAAATAGCTTCCTGCTACCTTTCTATCCTGCATTAATCGGGATTTGCACATATGTACACAAGCAACATAACAAAGTTTATATACATTGCCTATGGGAATTGTCTGAAAATGCCACAAGACTAATTGTCTTTCTGCATTTTCACTTGGCTATAATATATATTGTGACATATACATGTTGGTTCTTTCAGAATCCTTAATCTAGATATGGTGCTCTCATTTTTCACCAGTCTGCCATCAGATGTGATTCCCATTGAGTTCAATGAAATTTACTCCCAGTCAATATATTAGAGTATGGCAGCCTCATTATTTTATAATCTAGAATTTCATAGGCTGGGCATGATCCAGCCAAGTAATGCACTTCGAAGCCCTGATGGTTTCAGACTGAAAGTTGAGCAAGTGCTTAAAGCCCTCCTGTTTGAGAAAGGTATATCACAGTTCTTCCTCTTTGCTTGTATTATTATTATTATTATAGCATACCTTTCTAAAATCCATAGTGCTTGAAATTTGTTCTGCTTAGTGTTTGTAGTTTTAATCTGTCAGCTATTTTCGGTGGGATTTGTGTGGAACTATTCTGTTGAACAGGCAACATTTGAAGAAACGGCATGAGGATATATGGTCCAAAAACCTCCGAGATTATGTCTGGACTAAAAGCTCTGAAAACAAAGTATTCTTTCAAGTAAAGGTCATGTAATGGTGGTTACTTGTCAGATGAAATCATCATTTGAGGAATTATTTTATAGTGTAAAGGAAAATTTTACTATCCTGAGGCTACTCACATGACCAAGGCAAGTCAGATTTGAATCTGTGTGCTATACGCCCATGTGATACCTAGTGGCTTGAAGTTGTGTGAAACGGAAAAGATTAAACATCCCCTAAGATAATCAAAGACATAGAATTTATTTAAAACTATCAAAGAGTGTAATCCTACCCATAGTGAAATCAGTAGCAAAGTTCTTAGTTGTTTGACCGGATTGCTCCTAAAGTTTGAAGGCATGGGACTGTATTTACTACTACTATAACCAACTAAAATTTTCATGGAAAATTCAAGATAAAAGGAGCATTTGAGACGTTAATTTCAACACACAAGGTTAGAGCTAGACTTGTTTTCTTAATCAAAGGGAAGTGATTCCTCAAGTGAATGAAGGGTTCATCAGTTAGAAGAAGCTCCACTAGCTCTAACTACAGAAAGAAGGGGGTGGCTGGAGTAGGAAGACTCTTCAATTTACTAAGTATTATTCTTGATATTTTCATAAATAGTAAATTGGCTTTGGAAGCATCTGAAGAATTGTCTGTGAGTATCTTCCTGTGGCTAGAAATAGGTCTAAAAGTTTCAGTTTTTGGCTATAGCTAATTATGCTTTAAGTTAGTGAGGGTGCTAACTTTTTTTAACTGGAAGCCATTCTTTTAGGAATCTGCTTCCATTCCAATGTGCTCTGATATGTACATGGATCTTCTTCCTCCATTTACTTCAGCAGGAAGGATGGGGCAGATTTTATATTCCCATCACTTTGCAAATGTGGGTGATGTATTCTACAGTGAACTGCTTTTTATGGAAGCCCCATTAAAATGAGTGGAATTTAATTTCTAAAGGGGCCTTTTTGCCTTTGGGGATCTCAAAAACATCCAGACACAGATTATAGTAAAACCCCTGGAAGTCATTTCCTAATGAGAATAAATGAAACAGAGATGACTGTTCCTTGGGTTTTGAAGACTGACTGTAGCAATTTACAGATACTATCAAAACTGAACTAAATGGCAGTTTGAGCAGTCTGGTCTTAATCACATTGACCCAGAGGTAAGCTTCACACTCTCTTTAGTGTGTTTCAGGTTGTACATGTAATGCTTTGATTCTACTTATTTACTTCACTTACAGTATACTACACAATTACAGATTTTGATTCAACATTAATTGCCATGGTTCCCTGTTATGGAATCCTAAAATTCGTAGTTTCATATTTAGAATTCTCTGCCAAAGACTACTAGTGCCTCATTAAACTACAAATCCCAGGATTCCATCGGATGAAGTGATAACAGGTGAAGTGAAATGTCAAAGAAATCTCTGTTTTCTATGTATGGTTGCAAAAGCTGGAGAATGAAAATAACTGATAAGAAAAGAATCATCTCATTTGAAATGTGGTGTTGGAGGAGAGAGCCGCAGATGTCCTGGATTGTCAAAAAGAGAAAAAATGAGTACTAGAGCAAATCAGGGCTGAACTTTCCCTAAAAGCCAAGATTAATAAGCTGAGACTGTTGTACTTTGGCCATGTAATAAGAAGCCAAGACTCTAGGTAGAAGGCAATGATGCCATGACCTGAGTCTGCAAAACTTGACCTATGGATGACAGGATGATTTGGAGATCTCTCATCCATAGGTTCACCATAGGCCAAAGTCAACTTGATAGCAGATAACTCCAACAGTGAAAGAGATCTCATAAGCATGCACCATTATGCCTAATGCAACTTTGCTTAGGATGGCAGTATTAAGGCTGGCAGTACTAGCACTGTTCTATCAGTGTTATCAACATCCCCACACCACATCAAACTTTAGTAGTTAGTTCTCAAGTTACCTGACAGGAACCACCATTCTAAAGTTTCCTTACACTTAATTAAAATGTAATCACCTGCTTGACTACTGTTGCGTTTACTATCAAAGTAATGAAGTGCCAAAATTATTTTATAAATTGTTTAATGACTTATCTGTTTGTTAAACTATACAATTCACACATGTTCTCAAGCAGCATGAAAAAAAAAACCCCTAACTTTTACCATCATGCATCTCATGAAGAGGGCTGGAGACCGTGAAAATGTAGGCCATATCAAACGTGTTAGTCTTTAAGGTTCCACAAGATTTTTTCCTCCTGCTTTTGCTATTATTGCATTTGAATAGATTTTTCATTTTGTCGCTATTTCTTTGATTTTATTTATTTATTTATTTATTTATTGCATTAAAAAGAGCAATTTCTTTGGATTAGTAATAGTCTAAAACCATATTAGCAAATGATGGATACTAAGCTGGGAGTAAACTCAACTTAATGTAGTAGGATTTACTTCTGAGTTGAAGAGAGTGAATTGTCTCTGAGAGCTTTATAAAATATTCTGAAATTCTAGCTCACTGCAATTTCAATTTTAAACTTCTGTTCCATTAATTAATTACTTTTTAAAAAATTACTTATAATACTATATTACCTATATGCAGCTATGGCCATTAGGCACAAAATCTTTATCATCATAGCTCTGTGCTGTGGTATTTATTGTGTAAGAGGCTGCATCCACACAGAGGAATTAATGCAATTTGTCACTGCTTTAAGTGCCATGGCTCTATGCTATGGAATTCTGGGATTCATAGTTTTGTGATATATAGGATATATATCTCTGTTAGAGAATTCCAATAGAAACTACAAGTTCAAGGATTCCATAGGAAGAAGTAATGGAAGTTAAAGCAATGTCAAAATACATAAATTCTGCAACATGGCAGCAGCCATTATCTCCAAATAGGAAGGACAGGTTTTCAGGACAATTTACCTTTTTCTGGCATGCAGTGTTACTGAAGACATGTATATCAAATAATCAAACTGGGTGGAACATACAATCCAATGAACAATCCTGATTTTGTAACACTGCCTGAAAGTAACTCATCCCAACATTAAGTTTACAACCTTCCCAAAGACTGTTTTTTTTCTGCTAGCTCCAAGAATCTTTGGCTGGAATTCTGTTGTGGTTTTACTCTGGTGTAGATATCATTACACAAGTACAGGTAGCTTCATTTTCTTGAAAGTTGCACAAAGTTAGTATCCAGAGGCATCTGGTGAATTTGCCATAGCAGGGCTGCTGAGTGCACTCTGCATGTTACCACCACTCCTCCCACAGTTGCTCTGTAATGAATGGGATCTCTGCTGTTCTAGAACTAGGAAGTAGAGCCAGCAGGTCCATTCAGCTTGAAGCAGCTCTGCAAAGTCCAGTGCAGTAAAGTCCAGTGTAGATTTCTGGCCCCAATGTAGCAGATCCACCAGCCATCCCTGATAGTATCCTGTTCAGAGTCACACAAGCAGTGTCACTCTTGCCCAAGCCTAGAACTTGCCCACCAACAATCTTGATTTGGCAGAGACAGTCCCAATCAGTCCTCTGTCATCCCACTTTTTCAGCTGCCCAGTTTCTTTCTTCTTCTCCCACTTTCTGCCTTTGCCACCAGCATACTTCAGTTGTTGTAAACTGAGTTCAATGTGCAAAAGTAGTGTGCACTCGGTCAGATCCACAGTAGAGAGAGGAGAGTTTGGGATGGAATCTTTCTCTTCCCCACATACTGATGTTGCTTTGTGAGAGATGTCCTGGTTTTCATCTGTGAAATATTATAAGGTATACTAAAAGGTTCAGTGAGTGTGGTACTCAGCAATGGGTGGTAATGGGAGCAACTGTTGTGACATGGGAAAGTGTATAACTGTACCATGCATTGTGCCACAAATGGTGCAGTTCAACATTACGGAAACTCTACACTTGCATACCTTTATGTTGTGGTAGTAGTAAATAGGATCTTAACCTCACACCATTCCTCTCTTGTCTTCTCTGCACATTTAAAAGTGCTGCTTTTATTGGCCAGACATACTCTCACACAGAAGACTAATCTTTCCCTAGTTAAGATTAGAGTCATCTGCTAAGGAGAAATGCCTGTTACACAAGGCTGTATCATATGGGGAAGTTGTTATATAGTACCCTGGAGAGACTGGCATGATTTTGTACAGTAGAAAATCATGTGTGTGTGTGTGTGTTTTTAATGTATATCGACTTTTCTCATCAATTTGGCTCACAAGAAATTTAACTTTAAGAGGTAAGATAAAAACACAATTGATAATATTAAAACAGAATTAAACAAGCTCTGTTATTAAAACACAGTTATATTAAACCAATTAAAATTAATCTTATTATTATTAGTAATAGTGTGGCAATGTTATTATTATTATTAACTTTTATTTATAAAGCGCTGTAAATTTACACAGCGTTGTACATATAATATTTTAGTTAGACGGTTCCCTGCCCTCAGGCTTACAATCTAAGAAATTACAATGTTGTGACTTGAACTTTCAGTTAGAAGGCTAAACACCACAGTTCCCACAAATCAATAGATTTAGGGGTTATACAGATCAGCACTTTGTGCTGGTCTGTGTGTGGGGTGAGTGCTGGGCATCCGCAAGCTCCAAGCCCTTACACTGTCACCCAGGCACCATTTTGACATGTGCCCTTCTAGATGCCATGCACCATGATGATGCACCCAAATGATTCAGTGCAGAAGGGGCATCATAATGCCGTGGCGAAGTGCTTATGATGCCCCTTCCAGGGAGCTGCTTGGGGCAGCTTCTTTTTGCTCCCTCTAGGGAGCGGATTGGTACCGCTGCATGCGGTTGCTGTTGCACTTGCATGCCGCCCATCTGTATAGCCCCTTTGTTTCATACAAATTCATAACCAAAGAAAAGAAGAAACAGAAACTTTGAAAGGGTGAACAGATAATGGGAATGACAGCTGGCTTGACCAGGCAGGTAGAATAATGAACTGTTCAGAACGGCATGATTCAAGGGGCTCCTGTTGTGCTGAAATGTGCGTGCAATTTTAGGCTCTCTGACTCTTAATTCCAACATGGCTTGTTCCCTCTATAAATCTGGATCACATTTCAGACTATCAGTGATATCTTGCAAGGGAAGTATCCAGAGAGTACACCAAGTTCCTTTTAAGGCATTACTTTGTGGGGGGTGGGGAGGGAAGCAGTATGCATGAACTATTTTTAATCTTTTGTTTAATCCATTTCAGCATGTAAAACATGAATGCAAATAGCAGTCTCGTATTATAAGAACTAACATGGTGTAGTGGCTTAAGGGTTGGAATATGTCCCTGGAGACCATGATTTGAATTCCTGCTTGAACATGTAAACCCACTGGGTGACCTTGGGCAAGTCACATACTCTCAACCTGAGAGGAAGGTAAAGACAAACACTGTCTGAACAATTCTTGCCTTAGGGTCGCCATAAATCAGAAATGACTTGAAGGCACACAGCAGTAGCAGCAGCAACAACAACAACAATGTATTAAGAAGTACAAATACTCTTTAAAAATCTAATATTTTAGCTGAATTACCTGAAACTAAAAATACTTTTGTCTTAAAGATGTAACATACTGAAAGGAATGAAATCACATAACAAAAAAAATCTCTTCCATCTATGAAAATTAGTTTGTTCCTAATAGGGGATTTAGGATGGTTAAAGCGAGTCAGTATTCACACTTTTAGCAGGAACAACAACAACAACAAAGAACCTTAGCTGGAATCCTGTTAGGGACTCACATTTTTGTAAGTCAACTTAGATCTATGGAAATTTGAATTGTGCAGTTGTGTGACATCCAAATGCATTAGCGGGCAGCTGTTATATTACTATGTGGCAGAGCCAGCAAAGTGACCAATGCTCATTGGTGCACATTGAATATCAGTGCATCATGCATGGTGGTGTACCAGTGAACACCACTGCAGTCCCAACACACATTTGGTATTCTTACTGGTATCCTGTCATGTATCTTAGAAATTCAGTAAAAGAGTTTCTTAGCCCCTCTGCTCTGTAGCTAGGTGTACATGCAATATGTAACCTAACGGGTCATACAGAATCCTGGTGGTTATCAAGAACAGCAATGCAATAATGAGAATAGACAAAGAATCTGATGTGGTTACCTTTTCCATACCATTTCCATGTATCTGCATTACTCTAGACCACATCCTGAATAATTACATTGTTGAAAAATGTGTTCTGTCTTGGCAATCCCAATTCACTCTTCTAAATTACTGACAAACATTTAATCTTAGGCAATTTACTGGGATAATTCAGAGTAGATGAACAATGGCATGACAGAATCGAGTCTGATTGAAGTTATTCATTACTGTCTCCCCAAAGTGCCTACCAATATTATCATTAACGAAATCAAATGAGTTTTTTAAAAAAATCCATCACCAAAGCTTATGTTTAAAAAAATAAAAAATAAAATAAAATGCTATATTACTGGATAAATACGTCAAGATTTCATATTTTAAATTTATACTTTTTTGGAACATTTTCAAACCGTGGATGCTTGAATCCGTGTATAAAAAACTGTGTATAAGAAGGGTTGACTGTAAATAGATCTACAACTTCCACTTCAAATCATGCTGAGAATAAAATGTTGTATGTCACTGACATTTAGTGTTCGCAAAATGGAATCTCACTGGTAAAGCTCTGGATAGTTATTGTCTTTCTCAAGCTCCAATATATGGACAAATTAAATGAGCAATCCCAGGTATAGCTTTGAAAGTGTTCACCTAGCTAAGAAGCATTGACCTTTTTGCCTCAGTGACGTCTTAATGTAGTTAAATCTGATGGGCCATGTAGCCTCATGTCATCAATCTATTTGTATCATGGTCCCAAACTGGCTAGGATCACCCATACATCTGATTCAAGAAGTACTAACTTAATGCCCAGAGTTGGCTTAGTTATTTAGGTAATTTGGGCTACTTAGTGCTACTAGAGTATCATTGTCTACTTTTTCACCCACAAACAAAAGCATCATTTTTTGCCACAAATGTTAAAACTGGGAAATATTCAGTGCAGTTCTAATATCCACAAGACATGCATGTAACAGAAATATAGAAACATTTTCAGTGCTGACTTTCTATGTTTACCTAGAATTAAGTCACAAAGAGTTATTTGCAAGTAATTGTACAGTCGGCCGTCCTTATAGGTGGGCTTGCCTTGCGCAGCTTTGAGCTTACACGGAAGGCAACCCCCAGCAGAAATAATGGGGCTCATACATGCGCCGCACACCCATGTGCCGTCGTGAGTATGTAGTCCATTATTTCTATGGGGCTTGAGCATATATTCTTTTCCCTATATTGGGGGGGGGGGCAAAACGGATGCCCCACATATGAGGAGGGTGGAGTGTATATACAGAATTGCAGCTGTTGGATATATACCTTGAACAAGAGCCTGATCAGAACAGTGAGTTCTCAGTACAGTATAGTCTTCTGATAGGCTTTTCCATTTGTTTTTAAATAACTGTGGGAAGAAGGCTCCTTATATATGGCACACATACCTACTATTACTGGAGATCACTGGATTGGTTATTTTTAAATACTCCCAACCAAAAAGAATATGATAATCAATTTACGCATCAATTTTAAAAAATACATATATAAAGTATAAATTATATACACTGTGAAGATACTTTTATTTAAAAATATATATATTAAAATATAAAATACAAGACAGTATAACATACCAACTTCACTCACAAGCACAACTGTATTTCATGCCAAAAACATCTCATATTTTAATTTTTTTACATCACATATTTTAATGAAAAGTTTATTTGTTCATTTATTTAGTTAGTTTTTGAATTTATATCCCATCTGTCTTCCTAAATGAAATTCAAGATGACTGATTTTTAAATATATATAAATATTTAAATATATATTAACATATGTTATTTTTTCCAATAGAGAAACATTTATACTTTATGGGAATATTGATGGCAACCATATTTTCTGTTTGGACTACTGTTAATAATGTGCATCTCATCACCTCCATCTAGACTTATTTTTCTGTACGCTAATGCTTCCTTCCTGATACATTTATTTAATAGCATGGGGGACAGCTTTTCTGTAGTACTTAAACTAAACACTCATTCTCTGAATTAGTAATTGTGAATTATATTTCCGGTGTACTTAAGAGTGAATAAACTCTATGTATTACAGGGTGAGTTTCCCATTTCCTGAATTCTAATATTCAAAATATTGAATCCAAAATAGTCTACATGGGTTGCTATGATAGTGACACCTTGCTTTCTGATTGTTCTATGCACAAAAATATAGTGTACAAAATTACCTCCAGGCTATGTGTATAAAGTGTATATGAAACATAAATGTTTGTTCATGTTTAGAATTAGATCCCATCTCCAAAAAATCTCATTAGGTAAATGCAAGCATTCCAAAATAATAATAATAAAATCTCCACAATCCAAAACGCTTCTGGTCTCAAGCATTTATGATAAGGGATATTCAAACTGTATTTATCTATGTATATGGCCGTGCTACCCTCATTTTCTCCATAAAATAAATTAAAATGAGATCTTTTATATAGATGTATTTAAAGCCCTCATGAAATTAATACCTTAAAGTAAAGCAGTCCAAGATACAGTACTAAGACCAGTATCCCTAAATAATTCCAAGAACAGAAAAGAACTGTTCATCAAATTAATTTGTTTTTAAAAAGCCCTCAGTTGAATTACATTATCTAATACCATTTTACTCTCTCTATATATATATATATATACATACACACACACACACATATATGATTAATGGCACCCTAGGATGGGCAGAACATGTTCCTGGAATTGACAGGGACAATTCTTTTCACAAGTTGTAAAACAGATAAAAAACAATGATGAGTCAGTTCACCAATCTGTTGTCCTACAGGTTGCAACTTCATTCTCTGTTTTATAGCTCCTGCTGCTGTAGGTGCTCGGGGTTGCATGGGCTCTATCAGCAATAAACTCTGGCACCTGGATGGCTCCTATATACATTGAAGCAGCTGTGGGTTTTTCACCCATGTGGCAACAGTTCCAATGACCATTCCTGCCACTGATGCCCTTTCAATGTTATCATCAACTGTGTTTTATTGTGATGGTGAAACACATCACAAGCACATAATGACTCCTTTTCCCAGCAAGGGTTTCTAAAGTTTTTGCTTCCTTCTTTATTAACCAATACTGCCAACTATGATTTATCTTAACTGTAGTTGGTCTGAAATGAATGAGCTGTTTGCAGTATAGAGGATGCTTTATGTTTCATTTAACTACACCAGCTAAGCCCATGTGGAGTATGAATCTCAGAGAAAGAAACTTTTGGAGCACAATACATAATTAGATAGTTAAAAAAATTATGCCTCACCCTCTTTCTCTATCGCTTAAAGTAGCTAACAACAAACAGTTAGAACAATGGATTTAGGACCTTATAGAATCTAGATATCCCACATCTTAGCCCAACTGGAAACAGAAAGGGGTATTATTGGATTCCAATAATACTCTTTTTCCAGTTGATGAAAGTAATACACTGTACTTTGACAATCACTATTGCAAAGCTGACGGGACACTTTGGTAAAATAACTGGTATACTACAAAAAATGCACAGCTTTTAAAGGGTGAATGTTTAAAAATGTGAACAATTGTGGGGGAAAGCACATCAAAAACACTTTAATCAATGAAAAAAAACTTGAGGCTGGAGATCTGTTTGTGTCCTGTGCCAATGACTATACTTTTCCTGGGTCATGGTCAGAGAAGGTAGAAAAAATAGGCCAAGTGTAAAGAACCTGCCTCTCCAAAGCCAGATGTCCTTCATAGCTACTGTGCCCATGGCCTTTTCCCTCATGATGCTACCAGCTATGTTATGTAGTTATATGAGTGTAGCGCACAATATGAGTAAATGAATTTGGACATGAGGAAAAGTACATTACAAACTGGACTTGAAGTTATTGTTGTTGTTGTATGCCTTTGCTACTCACTTATGACAACCCTAAGGCAAGCCTATTGTAGGATTTTCTTGGCAAGCTTTGTTCAGAGGGGGTTTGCTTTTGCCTTCCTCTGAGACTGAGAGAGAGTGATTTGTTCAAGGTCAGCCAGTGGGTTTCCATGACCAAGACTCTGGTCTCCAGAGTCATAGTCCAACACTCAAACCAGTACACCACCCTGGCTCTCTAAAGTTCATTGTAGGAAAAAGAAGAAAAGCCACCAAAAAACTCACAAACCCATATGAAATAAAAAGAACAAACTGAGATATTTTCACATGCCTGAACCCAACACACTGTAGATAGTGTAAATAATGTCATTCCCACATTATTTCAGTGTTGAAGGTGCTCCTCTCTATTTTGTGACTGGACATTGCAGTAATATGATGCCTGATTGCTGGGCTTTGCTAAAGAAATTGTGACCTTACTTTAGTTTTAAGGGACTTTGTTCTCAAAACCCTCAAACAAAGCAAAGTGTGTATGTGGAGGGAATCCTGGACTGCTGTTAGGACTAATTGAAATTCCTGGTAGCAGTCTCAGCAGTTAAGGCCAGGGCTTGAAGGCTCTGGCAAGAGGGTCTCTCTCTCTCTCTCCCTCCTTCTCTCTCTTTCTCTCTCCCTCTTTCTCTCTCCCTCTGGCTTTTGCAGACACAATGGTGGAATGGCATATGAGAATTGTGTGTTGTGCTGCCACTCTTCAGACAGCCCTTTCAGCCCTCTTTCACTTTTAATTGCATTAATTTGACAGGCTATCAAGATTTCAAGTATTGGAGTGTGTGTGAAAGGAGAGGTAAACATGCTAAGATGTAGCACAAACTGTTGAACAAAATAAAGGCAACCACACTGGCTACAGTCCTGCATTTCAACGATTCAGAGGCTCAGTTAACTATAGAAGCATTTGCAACTAATGTGCTTCATTGTTATCCTGCTCTGCTCATGCCACATAGCAGTAGATGAATTTCTATTAGTGCTACTATTGATTCATGTATTAGTATCAAATTAATTTATTTTAATTTCCAGAACTAGTCATCATACAATTTTGACAAAGCTCTCTATGTCCACTTAGTGTCCTAATGAGCATGAATCCAGAGAATAAGACCACACAGGTGAAATAAATATAGAAACAGAAATGAATAAAAACCAATCAAATGTAACAATCACTTTCATTTATATTTGCTACAGGGAAATTGCTAGCTAGAAATTCACAAGTGCATTCTTACTGAGACCCAAAGGTCGGGAAAGTTACATTTGGACTACAACTCTCCCAATATCCTTGCCAACATGGCTAATGACTGTGATGGTTTGGGGATTCTGGGAGCTCTAGTTTCAGAATGTAATTTTTCTAAGCAATGTATAGAACCATTACATTAATCACACTTTCAAAGGTATGAAAATGATTTTGTTGTTGTTCTAAATGTGACATTCCTACTCTTGTCAAACATAGAGATACTAGTAGTTCCATTTTAAGCTCCAACAAGAACTAGCACATTTTCTTATTGAGAGATGTTGCTTGTATGACCAGTTTGATCTTCCAGCAAAAGCACAGCTAACCAAGCTTATGTGTGTAGATACTTCTATTGTTCTCTGAACGAACTGGTAAAAACACAGAACGATAGCACTTAAGCACTTTACAGTACTCTTTTGCTTCATAGTGAAGTAAACACTCTCTAAGAGGTTTACAGTGTGTTAGCCAATTGTGTCCTACAAGCTGGGGACTCATTTTACTGGCCTATGAAAGGATGGAAGGCTAAGTGAACCTGGAGCTCTGCAGTTCAAACTCACAATATTGTGGCTACAGTACTGGCATTTAACCACTGTGCCACCAGGGCTCCCTGGTATTGGGATATAAAGCATTTGATGTTTGGAAATAGATAATTCCTTCTTCTCCCAAGTATTGCAAAGTATTCCTTTTGACTTTGACTTTGTCATAGCCCAAGTTGAAAATCCCCAACATCTCAAAAAGTTCTACTACCAATTATTTTTCATCAGTCTTTCTCTTCTTCCTCCATCTCATTTCTAAAAGAATGCGATGTTGATGGAGGGGTCCTGTTTATTAGCTATGCCACCTATGCATCTATAACAGCATTTGAGTAATTTGATAAGGTCTTTATCATAAGGCTTATTATTGCTTTTATTAGTAGTACCGTTGCTATTAGTATTACTGCTACTACTACTCAGAACTTATTTGCGAAAAGATGTAAGAAGTGGTGGGAAAACATGAGAGAGCTTGCAAAGAAATCAGCCATGTCTGGATGCTACACAATATTCTGTTCAGGGCAGGCAGGGCAATTTCATAGGAAGCATCCCAGGAAAGATTAGTATACTTTGCAGTCTAGCAGCCTTCTCTTAACATGCTTACTTGCAAGAAAATTTCACAGTCAAGTGAGACTCTGGTGAATTTAGGACTGCACTGGAGGCACATTTTACTACACAGAAAATCGCTGTAAGAGCTGAACTATACATCATGTTAAAGGCATCGTTTGGTATTGTGTGAACATTTTAAAAATCTGACTAACAGATTTCTGTTTGACTAACAATACAAACCTATACATTTCTACTCAGAGGTAAGTCCAATAGAGTTCAATAGGATTTCATCCCAAATAAATGTGCATAAGTTTACTGCCTGATTGTAGTTAGTTGGTCAGGTACGGCAATGAGAGCACAAGGATGGGGGTTTAACCCATTCCACCTACAGTGATTTCAACAAATCAGAACCCATTCACCCCCTGTGTGATCTGAAACCTGTTCAAGTTCTGCATTTATAGGGTGTTCCCCCATCCCAAGTACATGCTTAGTTTACTGCTGCAAAACAACTATCAATCCAATTTGATGTGGCAGAATGAGGAATGTGTCTTTATTCTTTATAGTGTGTTTAACAAAGTTATTTTGCCTTTCAAAATTTAAAGTTCCTGGAGTTACAAATGCTAATCAGAAAAGATAAAAATCCTTATGAACATGGTCTTTTATGATGGTGGGGTAGACTAGTTTTACCAAAAGGACTTCAATAGAAAATAGTTATATTTTAAAAAAGAAATTGTTTTAAAAAGTGATGAAACAGTAAAAGAAGTTTTGTTTGAAAGATGTTTTAAAAATACATAGCGTGGAGAAGGATAAAAGTTGATCACAGTACTTGATTATCCATTTCCCATTTATCTCATTGATGTTTTCAAAGGAAAACTTTCAGATATATATGCAATGATTTGTTGCTTATATGATTATGAATTTCCAGTTTAGGAACAAAATCACAATACTATTTTTAACAGTAGGGGGGGAAAACTAAACATCATTGGAAAATAGCTTTATTAAGATCAACTCTGATGGCACAAAGGGCCGATGCAGACCTGATCAATGCGCTGGCTTGGGGGTGGCATCTGAGTGCAGTGTTGCCTTGGCACTTACCCAGCTTTTTCAATGACGGCATCACACCACCCTTTTGGGGCAGTCTGTTTCACCTCTAAATAAGGAAACATGGTGAAGTGTTTTGAATTCTGGGAAGACCAGGATTCTAATCCCTGTTTGGCCATAGAAACCCACTGGGTGATTTTGGACAAGTCAAATGCCCTTTTGGCCTCAAAGGAAAGTTCACCTTACAATCATCATAATTCAGAAATGACTTGGGGACACAACAACAACAACAACAACAACAACAACAACAAAGGCACAAAGTTGGGGACATATCCAGATCTCTTTGTCAATCTAAATGGTACAAAATATTGCTGGAAATCTAAATTAGTATGTAATATAGCCTGAACATGTGCCCCTCCAATAGTTGTAGGACTGCAGTTTACATCAGCCCAGCATAGCCAAGAGTGGGAGATTATGGGAGCTGTGGTTCAACAATGCTGACTGTTAGTAAGCACAGTACCAGTATCCACACTTTTAATTTGGGATGTAATTGGAAAACATCATTCCTGCTTTGCATTTCATTGAGGCTTGCTTGGGGAAATACCTACTTTCAGCCTTCTAAACTGTTACTATAGCATGCAATATCCAAAATTAAGGAAAGATAAGAATGCGCTCAGTGCTAATAAGGTCTCAACTAAACATAATCTGTATGTATTTTGTAGAATGTATACCATTTTTATCAATTTTATTGTTTGTATGTAGAGTGGTGTGTAAATCTACAGCACTATATAAATAAAGTATAATTATAATAATACTCTACTGAGAATTTCTCTAGCTAATACAGAACATCTACTAAATATTGAAATTCAAATGTTTAATGCCACTGGCTGAGTGTCAGATCTCAGCAGTAAGATAAAGTAGGCTCTCAAATATAAAACACTTAAAATATTAGTAATGCACTGATTCTTATAGATGGATTGGAGGGACTAGAGTTTGTCCCTTTCCCTGAGCCCATTATGAACCAGACCTGAATTTGGACCTCATTTCTAATGGACTTGCAATTTTTCCTAAAAGTGAAGAGAAACAGAAGGAGTTGAAAGTACTGTAGACTTCCTCCCCCCTTCATATTTTTTCCTGAATATTTATAAACTCTTCCAACTAAAGATTTCAAAGCAGTACACAAAAGAAATAAAACATACAACATAACATGATACATAACATCCGTATATAACATCAGAACTATCCATAAAACACAGCAAGTAAAACTGTGTTGGAAAGGCTTTCAAGAAAGAGTGGTCCTTCAATGTATGCCCTAAAAATAAGAACTGTCAGTGCATGTCTAATATGAGAGGCAGGATTGTGCCACATGGTCACCCAGAGAAGGCTTCCAAGCATCTGCAAGAGCATCATTGCCAGCAAGTTACAGATAAAATTTTCAGCCTTTGTTGCTGTCTCTCTGTAAAGTAAAAATTAGAAGAAGAAAAGGTGTGTGTGGGGGGGGGGGGGGGGGGGGGGGGGGGGGGGGGGGGGGCACAGCTAGGCCAGAGGACTAGGGACAGTGGGACAGGTGGTAAGAAGCACTCTTGGACCAAACTATGTGCTGCTGTTATTTTTGTTGTTTTTATTTTATTTTTTATTAGAGTACTTATACCCCGCCCTTCAGCCCTGAAGGCTATCAGAGCAGCTTGCAATTATTATTTTTAATTAGATGGTTCCCTGCCCTCAAGCTTACAATTTAAAAAGACACAACACGAAAGGAGAAGGAAATGGTGGTGGGGAAGGGAATCAGGTCGAGCAGTTTTTCTCTCCCTCTGAGGCCTGAACCAAGGCAGATGGACTGGAAAGAGGGCTCTACTTCTTAGTTTAGGCCAGTCCCAATGGAGCTAGCAGGCCTCACTCTCCCTCTGATGACGTAGATGGCAAAGGGGGGGCTCATCCCCTTTGCTGTTGACATCCTGAACCCCCTCCCCAACACATATAAAAGCACATATAACTAAAAATCATGGGACCCAGCATGGCGTAGTGTTTTGAACAATGGACTACAAATCAGGAGACCAGGGTTCAAATCACTGTTTGGCCGTGGAAACCCACCGGATGACCTTGGGCAGATTATACTCTTTCATCTTCAGAGAGGGCAAAGGCAAACCCCCTCTGAACCAATGATGCCTAGAAAGCCCTGTTATAGAGCTGCCTTAGGGTCACCATAAACTGAGAATGACTTGAGGTCACACAGCAGCAAAACTAAATTAGCAGGCTGCCAGTTGTTGGGTTTTTTTTTAAGTCTTCCTTGTTAACAGAAGGACAAGAAAAAGATGTATAAAGGGAGGGTCTAGAAAAACCCTCTCCTGTTTTTCTATAGCATGTGCCTGTGATGGTGGAAGAAGGAAGCAAAGGGCCAAAGATATCATAGCCTGGGTAGGTTCATATGGGAGAATAGAATTCATTATTCCTTCAGTTCTGTCCTCCACCACTGGATCCTGTTTCCAGTGATACCAACAATTCCTGATAAAGAATTCTGAGGAGATTTGCAGAGATCTGCTTTTTTTAAGCACCATTTCAGTCTCTCACTTCATGCTTTAGGTTTCTTCCATATTCTGGCCCAGAGAGAATATTTGGGATAATATGGGATTTCATTTGTTGTAAACTGCAGAGGGATCTGCTGAATTTTGGAGACATTTAGTCAAATCATGTGGTTCACAGTGTACCTGGCCACCTCCCGGTGCAGGCCAGATGCACAGAGTGTACTATACACTTGCTGGCATTAGTAGCCAAGAAAGTTCAGTTCATGATGCCAGTTTAAGTGGCTTGGGTTCAGTTTATTAAGATGTTACACAAAAGATCCATCTAAGATGATCACTAGAAATGATCTTTTTGTGTGTTTTTAATTGTATTGTTCTTTTAAGTCGGGAGATGCTCCGAGTCTTAATTTTTGGAGAAAAGTGAGAAATAATAATAATAATAAGGTGTATTGCTTAATTTAAGGGATATGTGGCCAAGTTTGCTTGTTTTCTTTTTTCTTCACCATTCACTCCAGCAACCCAACCCATTCCCCCATTTTCTATCATTTCTCTGAGATTATAAGACTGCAGGGAAGGGAGTTATCTCCATTTTTATAATGCTTTAAATGAAAAGATTAAACAACAACTTGTATTTATTTATTCAAAATTCCTCTTCCCTAAGAGAAATAGACAGGTGCACAGTAAAATCCAGAAAGCAACATAACAGACAGCAGCAACAACAGCAAATCTCACAGCAGGAACAATATCACAACTTTGATCTAAAAGAGAAGATGCCCTTTTGAATGTTTTGATTATACCAAGCAAGTTACAATAAATAAATCCATAATCAATCTTTCGCTTTAACTACAGTGTAGCAAACATTTGCTTCGCTCCAGATATATTAGATTGAAATCCAATTTGAATTTGTGTACATTCCTATCTAATTACACACACACACACCTTCCCTACCTCCCACAGTATGTAATGTAGTATTTTTTATCAGTCTTCAGAATGATGACTGAAATTTTAAATAAAGAAAGAGTGAGAATGTTGCAGTTGTTAGCAGTGTTTTTATTCATGTATATGCTTGCAAAAGGTTACAATCTAATTTAGGAAATGCTTGCAATCCAATGTTTTGTGTGCATGTGTTAGAGTTGTGTAACAGGGTATTCCTTTCATTCTTCCCCCCCCCTTCTCCCCTTCTTTGCAGAGAAGGTAAAACAAGATGGTTTAAAGACTCGAAAACTAGGGGAGACACTTTAGCCTCTCCTTCAAGTACATCTCCCTCCAGAGTACATTTACTTCCATCACAATGGACTAGAAGAGATCCTTGTTTAGTGTGGCAGTGCCCCTGAGACCTAATTTAGCTTTTATAGGAAATTCAAAGAGACAGAGTGAGCAAGACAGAGCAGAACAAAGATACAAGTTTGCTGAGGGAATATTGATACTTGCCGTTTGCTTCTCTAAAATCCTTAAAAGAGATTTTTGCCAAAAAACCCGCTGACTTGGACTTTTCTGCAAATGGATTGCTGAGCTTAAGCACTGCATGTTAAGAACCACTTATTTATGTTCTGTAGACAGTGTCAGGCAAAACCTGAAGTCAGGCTATCTTAATTCAAATGCTATGTCCACTTTCAAAAATCTATTGCAGTAGACTGTTTCAGACATGTCTATATAGAAAAGAAATGGGGAAACAGCATTAATACACCTTTTCTTTTATTAAAAAAACCAACGAAACAAAAGCCTAATGCATTGCTCTGTGTCATTTGTGCAAATAAAATTATGCCGTTCCTATTTCTTCCTTTTCGAAAACTAAATGCCATCTAACTAGATAAATGCTATACATCTTTAGCACACCCACCTGTATACATGGGTGTGCGCACACACACACACATGCACACTTTCAAGTGAACAAGCCTCCATTTCCCCTTTGTTGGGCCCTACAAATAGATCCCAACAGGCTTTTTGTGTGTGTAACCTACATTAATCACGTCCAGCAGAGTTTGCTCAGTTTTTGTCCTGATTACCCATCCCCTGTTGTACCCATTACATAAGCTTCCCTCGGATCCTAAGTCGCACTACTCCAAAAACACAACGTGAAGCTATTGTGTAGATTTGGAGAATTTTTAGTGGTAATCAGTCAATTAAATTGCTGTGAAAGGAAGTAGCTGTGGTGCTTTGTGTCATTCTGATCTCAGTCACAGCACATGAGTGATTCATTAATGTGCTGTGGGCAGTGTTATGAAATATGCTTTTCATTAGCAGGAAACAAGGTGAACTGTCTTTAGTCGTCCTCTAAAATTTGTCTGCATGTCTGTGTGTGTTTTTACTTTAAAAAAAAAAAAGAGAAGGTCATTCCTTATATTAAGCCAATAACCAAAGGACTGCTCCTATTAAATTCCTCTAACTCTATGTTTAAAATACAAATATGGAAATGGAATCTGTCAACTTGAGTTTTGTAAAGCATTGAAATTTCACTATTATGCCACTCTTGCAAAAATCCTAGGGCTCCTGCTTCTTCGGTTAACCAAATCTGATCCTTCTCATATTGCAAAGATAACACACACACACACACACACCCCAATGGATTTCATAGGAGACTCTGGATAAACCTGGCTTTTCTGCCATCAAATGGCAAATTAAGCAGAATGAAAATGTTTCAGTAATATCAATCACTACTTTGTTTCAACAGCTAATTCTAGCTTAGCCGCTTTCCCCTTCCCTTCTGTTCAATAATACAACATATCTGATAAATAGACTTCCTCCAGAAACTCATACCGAGAGCCCTCGTTTGTATCATATTTTGTATCATATTGCTCAGCTGAAACTAGCATTGCTGTTGTTGCTAAGCAGCTAGATTTATAGACACTGATAGAATTATGCAATTTATTTATCCAGCAAAGTTCAAATAAAAGGTCAGCCCATGTACATCAATCTAGCAGAAGCACCAAATGAATTAAAATAAAAAGCCATCTTCCTAAATAATGTTACTTTTCATAATACAGCTAGCACAGGTATATCACAACATACTTTGGTTATGCAACTGAACTGTACATCCTAGGTTCTGTTTCAGCTGATTTGATTACCAGGGGAAATCCAGCAGCTCTCTTGTTTGTTCCTGTTTCTTTTCTTGTTTACTCTGAGAGCACAAGATGAATATATTCATTTGGTAACAGAGAGGATTCCACAGCATCTCTAGAGTTGATCTCAGACAATGACTCAGGTATTGGTAACTTCTAGTCTGTGGTACCACAGTGTATTCAGTGTGGGACTTCCCTTGAGGCTGGTCTGTAAACTGCAGCTAGTGTAGAATAGCCTTGCCTGACTGTTGTCAGGTGCCACTTTATGTCTTTGCTGAAAAGTCCATACTGACTGTCTGTTAGCTTCTGTGGTTCAATTTCTCCCTTAATTAATCTGCCCATCAAAGTCTTCTCAAGGGGCATTCCAGGTGGTTCCACATGGATCTGAGATTTGTTTAGAGTCCAGCAGGAGTAGGCATTTTAGTATGTCAGCTCCCATCAGCAGCAATCCTACATGACACTCAGGTGTAACATTCCACAAGCATATTTATGCATGGTTTCTCCTCTGTTTGCCCATGCAAGGAAGCTTCTCAGGGCTTGTACATGCCCCCACTGCCATATGGTGGCTGGGGAAAGGTAGGGGACATCCTGGCAGTGTCCAGATGCAATTCTACACCCAGAAGAAAAGAACAGTCATCACTTTCCTGGATGTCTGTATTCTGTCTAGGTGTCACCACCTTCTCCAGTCTTTAAATGACCACCTCAATCCAGTCACTATATAATGGCAAGAATGTGTGCTAGCACTATGAGACTACCTTGTATGGTTGTGTGTAGAGGGGAGACATTGCACAAGGAGGTACAGAAAACCAGATTATGTGACTATGGAGTTTATCAGGTGCCTTACCTTCCACTCTGCTCCCGTCGTCCCAACGTCACCAATCTGCAATGGGAGCCTCCTGATGGGATGGCAGATGGCACTTTTAAAAGGGAACGCTTCCGTTTTCATCATGGAAGTGTTCTCATAATTGTTAGAAAAAGGACCCTTTTTAAATAACAGATTAAATCGTTATTTCAAAAGGGTCCTTTTTCTAACAATTATGAGAATGCTTCCATAACAAAAACTGAAGCATTCCCCTTTAAAAGCACCATCCGTGATCCCACCAGGAGGCTCCCGTTGCAGATCGGTGACGTTGGGGCAACAGGAGCATGGCAGAAGGTAAGGTTAACTTCTATACGTCAACAACAGGATTTTCATCACTATGTATTTACATGTTGCTTTGTTTTTCAGTCTTTACTGAAGGCACTTCATGTCAGGCAAACATTTTCTGACCAGAAAGTTCCTGTTGCAGTTGTGTTAATATAAAAAAGGTAAAGATTTCCCCTTTGACAAGTTTGTTGAGTCATGTCTGACTGTAGTGAGTGGTGCTCATCTCCATTACCGAGATGAGGGAGCCAGCGTTGTCAAAGATGACTCTGTGGTCATGTGGCCAGCATAACTGCATGGAACAGTGTTACCTTTCTACTGAAGTGGTACCTATTTATCTACTTGCATTTTTACATGCTTTTGAACTGCTAGGTTTGCAGAAGCTGGGACTAGTGATGGGAGTTCACTCCGTCACATGGTGCTCGGACCTTGAACTGCCAACCTGCCGACATTGCATTCATCAGAGTCATTGTCTTAATTGCTAAGCCACTGTGCTCCTTTGTTAATATACTGCTGTTTTAAAGAATAATAATAATTTCTAAATATTTGTTTGTTTTTAATGTATTGCTCTAGCATTTTCAATATGAACCAGTTTAAAAATTTTACACATAAATATAAATTCTGTTCCCCATCCCCAGCTGGCATATCATTTAAAGCCCCCCATTGACATGGGGGTGGGGCTCCTAAGACATTGCAATTGCCCACACTTCCTCATGTTTGAAGTAATGCTTGGAAGACTGACAATAATGTTGCCTACTAACTTTTTAAATACCAGAAGTGAATGAATTGCTTGACTTGTTTCCATGTTCCAGAAAGAACTTTGGACCTGCATTTTCTCAGCACCACAAGTGCTATTAAGACAAATATTCAACCTGTTGATAACATGGCAAATGATCCCTTAAATGGAAGGTGTTATTGAGACGCAGCATGGAGCACTGTGCAAGGCAGCAAATACTTATTAAATAAAATCTCACTGGATGCTTTGGACAGGATCCATTTGGCTTTTATATTGATAGAAGATGCCCATCAACAAATCTCAGATCCAGTAGCTCCCTCCCTCTATGAACCCCTGTACACCCCCTCAACATCTGTTCTAGTGGGCTGAGAAAGAGCAGGGTTTTACTTTGCAAGGAGGTTGGCGAAAGAGCTAAGGAAGAGGAAGACAGTGTCCCCTTGTAGTTGTCCAGGGGCTGCATGTGGAGAGGAAACTGGCTCTGCAGAGATCGACTGATATGTTTCTTCAATTGGGACAAGAGCCCAAATGGATGATGCTCTTACGCCACAATCTTTGGGCAAATGCAAAATAGAATTGTAGATTCTGTCCCTAATGTGTACCTCTTACAAGGACATAGTCAGAGAATATTTGTTTTCCTATTTCTTACTGCTTAAAGTAATAATAAGCGAATGTTTACAGAGTGGATAAGTAGATATGGCCAACTTTCACAGTGTGAATAAACTCAGTGTGCTTTCTGATTATGAGGTAGTTGTCATAAGATCCTCCTCTCTCATTCATAGAATTTTATGAAAGATGAGGGGTTCACACAGTGTTGTTTTCCATTTATGATCTTCCCATGTTTTTGCACCAATACTTCTTTCATTTCTCTCCCCAAAAGTCTGCGTAAGAGGAAAAGGCAGATTATATATATATTATAATGCATGAAGCTGTCTGTTGAATTTACTGTGTGTTTCCTGATCCTATGCATATTTACTGGAAATAAGTCTTGTTTATTGATGCTTTCTAGGGATGGGCAGATTTGTTAAGTCTGTTTCTCAAGGCTTCTTCCCTTTCCCTCTACAAAGGATATACAGTCTCAGTTCTATGCAAACCAAATCTAGGAAATTATATTTTTTTAAAGAGAGAGAGAGAGAGAGAGAAATTTGTAAGTATTTTTCAAATGAGTGTTAATAAATACACAGCCCCATCATCTGAATTTTAGAAGTATGCACAGTATTTTTTTTCCCCAAATCTGTCAGTGTGGTAGAATACTTCCCCCTTTCCTTCGTAGAATGCATTACAATCCCTGACATGCATGGTGCATGGATTTCCAGTCACTATTATCATCCACATTCATGTCTAATGTTGGGAGAAGATGTTGGGGGAATTTTAGTGTCCTTCATGCCCCCTCCACCCCAAAAGGACATTGGGGCAAATTTCTCACACATCTTTCAGGAAAAGTATATATAAGGTTAGAACAGATGCACCAAGAGCTAACACTTATTACCTTTTCTGCCTCTCTATTTAGATAGTTCCTGTTTTCTGATTTTCTCCTTTGACTGTTTGTCTAAATTTCTTAATTTTATATAATTGATTTATCATTCTTGTTTTTTAAAACTTACTTTTGCCTATCTTTTTTCTCTTAATTTACTAATTCTTCAAGAAGAATTGGTTGTCTCATAGTTTTTTTAAAAAAAAGCACATGCACAACAAATGAACACAATATATTAATGTAACTTAGTATTTTACAATAACAAAACAACCAACTAGAGTCCAGTGGTCTCCCACTGTTATTAGACATGCTCCTAGCTTTGGGTGTTTCCCTCAGCATTTAAATATTTATCTGTTTCTCCAGGTTTTTCCTGATTGTTAACATTATCAGTAACCATCATTTTAAATCATTAGTTGTTAAAGGAAAGTATTGTTTTTATTTTTAAACTAAATTTCAATTTTACATTAAAAAATGAAATGTGGCATAAGTGTGGCATTAATAAATAATACACAAATGTAGCTGTCACTTTGCAGGCTTACATGTTTCATGGCACAACCATGTCCTATTGCAAAACCAGGTTAACCTCTGTTTTAGTCCACTCCTTTTAGCACACCCTTAAACTCTTGGCTTCACCAGTGCTAAGAAAGAAATTTTCCATTATTCTCCAAACCAAATTTTAAAATCAGACTTGCCATTCACAGGCAAGAAATTATAATTTTAGAGTTTTTCTCCTTGTGGAGAAAATGCATAGTTTTTGAAGACAATTTCTGTGCAAGTAAGTGTGTGTGTGTGTGTGTGTGTGTGCGCACACACACACATGGATTCCCCACAGATGTACATACACAGAGTTCACAGTATTTTCTATGCATGAAACAAGGTTCCTATGGATTTTCTTTGACCATATGTAAATACCATGAATGTAGTCCCATATAGCTCTGACAGAATAAGTCTCAAATTGTGAAAATTCTCTCCCATATTGCATTCTTTCCTCAAAACTTTCCTCAGCACACAAGAACATCAGACTTTCCTCAACACTTAAGAAACTCATTTTAAACGATATTTTTTAATATTCTTTCCATTTCTACCATCTATATTTATTCATTTAAAATTGAGACTAGTGTCTAACAGTACCTTACAATTGTAAAAAGCTGGTTAATAACAGCCATGTTAATAACAAATATTAAAACCCTACCTCTCACATAAAATATGACAGAACTATACCTTCAGTGGAGTCTCAGACTATATGGCAGAATCGGGATTTGCCTTCAATTTCTGGTTTCATATAAATCAATTACCTTAGTCAACTAATGGACGTTCCATCATTCTGTTAGGTAATTCATGGGAAATTATTTTACTCTAAAATTATAGTTATAATCTTCAGATAAGAAAATGACTATGTGAACAATCTTTCTTTCTTTTTCTTTTTTGAAAAAGCGTACTATGCCAGGAAAACACTTCATTCAGTTTTAGTGTTGTGTTTTTTAAAGAAAAGATTGAAGAGAATGAACAAGATGTGCCCAGTCTGTCTTTAATACCTACTGTGCACTGTTAAACCCTTGGCAATGTAAAATGCAGACATTATAACAAGTTGGAGAGTATATTGATTTTTTCATTATTAGCTAAAGGTTTGCAAGCAGGATAAACCCTATTCAAACACCACGGTAGCAAGCAGTAATGTTTCCGAGATTCTTTTGTAGAATGCAGCAGGGGACCAAAGAGCACTTTACTTTAGTTAAGTCAGTTGTCATTGTGGTTTGATTCTTTCTTTCTTTCTTTCTTTCTTTCTTTCTTTCTTTCTTTTTAGAAGTATGGCCAGTATCCAATATTGTGGCTCTACTGATGGAAAGGCTTCCAGCAGCAGATCTGGGAAAGGGTGAATTCCCTTTTCCCCCCTTACACCTTAACAGCCTGCTCTGAAGCACTGGGGGAAACCTTCTAGAGCAGATTTTTGGGTGGTATGAGAACTGCACAGGAAAAGGAAGGAGAGGAGAGAAGAAATTTCCACTGCATTCATGAACAGTCTTTAGCTGGATTTGGACTTTAGTATCTCTCCTTTTAAGTGACAATTATGCATAAAGTCATATTTAGTTTGCCTCCTCCCCTGCTCTTAAACAAGCAAAAAGGACAGACCCTCCATCAGCTGCGGATGGCAAATCTCATTTTTTTTTCGCAAGTCCCAGCAGATGTCAAGAACAATTAAACATTGTTTGGTTCCATAGCCTTGAGACACTGTAATGCCCCCTTCCCCCCATACACAACAATCCTCAGAGAAAACGTGTATTTTTTCAGAAACCACACAGATCCTCTTGAGAACTATGCAGTTCTTGGTATAGAAAGGAAATTATGCAGCATTCATATTGTGCAGTTTGTACAAAAAGGACTGTTTTCAGACAGCGACATGTGTTTTGTGCATGATTGCACTTATTAAAGAAAAAATAGTAATGCTGCCCAACAAAAAATTTGTACAAGAAAAAAAGTTGCAAAAAATCAAGAAATTTTGCACAAAAAATAGAGACATGTTTTTGTTGTATTTTGTTGACTGTTGTGTTTTAAGATTTTTGTTACCCAGTATTGCTGTTTTCTAGCAATGTTGCACTAGAAAAATTTTTTTGTTGTGCACAATTGGGTTGTGTGAAATTTCTGTTCTGTACATAACCACCACCACCCCGCCATCTTGCACAACAAAACTACACGTGGCTGCAGCTTCTATTGGCCCTAGTTTCTTTTTGTGCTGTGTAATATTTGGCAGTGCAGTTTTCAAACCAATAATAATAATAATAATAATAATAATAATAATATATTTCCCGCCTATCCCTGTGGATTGAGGCTGGATTAGGCTGGATTACAACAACAGAAACAACATTACAAGATAAAAAACTACAATTACATATAAAATACACTCAATAAAACAGTAAAACCGCTATCAATACAATACATAGACTAAATCATCATTTAAAATACATATCTTTACAAATAAAGGTGGGGTATTTCTACCTCTCTTATAGCAGAATGGGTGGATAGGCCGGCTGGAAGAGATCCATCTTAAGTGCCTTCTTAAAGGCATCTATGGTGGTAATGAGATGGATCTCCTCCGGCAAGCCATTCCATAATTTAGGAGCTATGGCATTAAATGCCCTGTGGGAAGTTGATGTTAACCTGGTGTTTACATACTCTAATAAGTTCTTCTAGGTTGTTCTGAGAGCATAAGGTGGATTGTGTAGGGAGAGGCGTTCCCTCAAGTAACTCAGGCCCAAGTCATGTAGAGCTTTAAAGGTAATAACCAATACTTTGTACTGCACCCGGAAGCTAATCGGTAGCCAGTGAAGAGATTTTAATACTGGTGTTATGTAGTCTGATCTAGATGTTCCAGTGACCAATCTGGCTGCTGCATTTTGCACCATTTGAAGCTTCTGAACTTGGTACATAGGTAGCCCCCTGTAGAGCACATTACAGAAATCTAAGCAAGAGATTATCAGTGCATATACCACTGTTTCAAGATCCTTTTGATTCAGGTAGGGACGCAGTTGGTGTATCAAGCGAACTTGGTACCTTGTACTCCACATGGTATGATAACTGTAAAGATGGGTCTAGGAGTACTCCGAAACTGCGAACCTCATCCTTTAGGGGAAGTGTGGCCCCGTCCAGGATTGGTTGACAAAATTCCATCCCTGGACTTGGGTTACCTATCACAATTACCTCCGTTTTCTCTGGATTCAACTTGAGTTTATTTTCTCTCATCCAGTCCATTACCGACCCAAGGCAGGCATCCAGATGAGAGATGCCATCCTTAGTCACGATATATTTGGTAAAGACTGCAGCCACAATGTTGACCCTTTCAATTATGAGTAATTTTTAGAGGGATATAGCATGCTGTTTGATTTTGAATTTTGTGCACTGTTATCAATTATATCGTGAAAAAGCAATGTGAACAGGTGAATTCCCCCCCCCCCCCCCCCCCCCGGAAGCTAGACAGTTTCCTGTCCATAGGAAAAAAGGTATACATGTAGGTACTTACAGCATAGTTTTTCAAACTCATGAGCAGTTATCAAAATGTGTGCTGTTTATATTGTACTGGGAAGAACAAAAGTTCCTGCAATTTGTGGAAATTTTCAACACACCATTTTCCCCCATGTAGGTTTCTTCATGTAATTCCAAACTTCAAATTTGACCTCAGTCAGGCAATTGATGGATTTTTTGTTTCACTCCATCCAGCCTACAGACTGATGTTCAGAGAGGAGAAGAGTTTTGCTTAGGGAACAATGAGTCCTTCCTACCTCCTTATACTGTACCACCATGATGGTCCTTGCATACAGATAACTTGTAGCCCAGATCCAGAGCTTGGAAAGTAATTCACTCTCACCACAGTGTTTGAAAAACAATTAATTATGGTTACTTGTAACAGTGTTCACAAGATTTGAATTCCATTGCTTCTTACATTTTCATTCATCATAATTATTTTAAAAAGTAGGGTTGGTTTTTAACACTTTAGGACTATTGCTATACAGAAAGGGGGAGATGATCTGGAGGACTGCTGGGGTACTTTTTTATGCTCTAATTTTAAAACTGTATGATAACAGGATGCCAAAAAGAACCCCACTAGGAATTGTCTTGCCTAAATGCCTCTAAAATGGCCTTAAACATACACAGTTAAAAAAAAAAAAAGACAGAAAGCATTGTTTATTAAACCAATACGGGAATTTGTAGATATGCATAATATTATGCTGTTAATTTCAATCTTGCTTTCACTGCAGGACTTCATTGCACTTGATTACTTTTGAAGTAACATTGCACTATACCTTCACTACAAGAAAAAAGTGTTGCAAGCAACTACACTGTGTAGCCTATTATGCCCTACCCAAAACATTGGAAAGCAGACAGATTGCTTTGTGGTATTTAGGAAGTGATGTGCACAATCGTCTTACAAAAACTTTTTTTCTTAAATGCAGCAATTTCCCACACACCTATGCATGTGACTGAATAACAGACCTGGAGAGCAAGGGAAGAAAAAAAAAGTCCCATCCTCAGAGCCCATTTCCCTTCACCTCCTATACATACATCTGCATCCACAGAGGTATATACCATGCTCTTGATTTCTAAGAATCTAAATTCCTCTGTCTTGAAAATATGGGAGTAACTGCTCTGATTTCAGTCAAACATGAATTATCTCACAAAAATTTATGTATCCCTTTTGTTATTAAACAACATGCCTGAGTCCTTGAGCCAGGTTTATTAGTATAATTATATGTATATATAGTTGGAAGGTAATTCCCAACGGTGAATTCAATGAGATTTATTCCCAGGTAACTGTGTATAGGATAACACCATAAATAACAGTAGCCTAGTTCATCTATGTAGTTATGTAACTATTTATATTGGACAGAATTGGGATACCTCCACTGTTGATTTCCCCTTGCCCCAAAGCCCCTGATGCCATATTATATGCTGTTTGAGAAGTTCCCCAACCCTGAGCAGAAGTTGTTTTTTTAATAGATCATAGAGGTCTACAGGTACAGGGGGTATCTATGGAGGACCTCTTCTTTGTTCTTCCAGAAAATTACTGAGCTGGATCAAAAGAAAGTCTTTCTGCAGACAGAAGGGCATCTGCCAGACAGATTCAAGCAATTTAGTACATCTTTCTGCTAAAACAATCGTAGTTAAAATGTCATTTTCCTAGAGGTGTAGAGTTCAGGCTTTGCTGTAAACTTAAGCAAAGTAATAGAACTTATAAAGTGGGAAATCAGTACCTTCAGTATGAACTAGAAATTTTCATGATAAACCGTTATAAATCTATTTTCATTTTCCTTGCAAATTTGCCTTCACATACACCATGTGACTTTGGACAGGCACAGTATAATCAAATACTTAACTTTTTCCTCCACTGAAATATATGGCATGCAAAAATGTTTAGCTTAAAATAGATTGTGGAGTATATTTTTAGCAATGTTGACCCTGAGGCAAATTGATGTGCATAAGTCCTAGTGTCTTTGGATGAGACTGTGTATTAAAAGATGCATGCAGCTAATTCAGTTGTGTTCAGATAAGCATTAAAACATGAATAGAAATGGACCTTCATATGCACAGTTACATTTGTCTTAGCTGTGCGTGCATAAAACATAGGTATGTACATTTAACTTATTCGCAATATCCCCTCACATCAGCATTGGTGGGTCAGTAATGTAATGTAAACTCACATATAATGTTCAGTGAAACAAACGTTATGAGTTTTAAATCTGTTTCAGTTTCATTTTGTAATTATTGTTTGTATAGTAATATTTCATGTTCATTGTGCACAAAATCCTGAAAAAAGTACTTTTAATGTAATTATGTCCAAATGGAAAATGCTCCTTATCAGCATTTTCAGTCTATTGGTAGAAGATGAGGATCAAGTTTCATGTAGCAAAGGAACTGTGACAATATCTTCACTTATCCAGCTTTCCTCTCTTCATTCACAACAGTGTTCTCTCTTCAACAAATGCCTATTACTCAGATGTGTTTGTTCCTATTGAATGGAGCAAATCCTTCTTAGCGCTACCCATATGCATGAACAGTTTGTACTATAAAGAAAACAGTTTTCTGTTTGACCACACAGAACAGAAGCAGAACACTTAATCCATCCGGGAAGTAAGATTTGATCAGACTTGCATGAAAAATTGCAACTCTCCTGAAAAGGATAGCAAACAGGTGAATAATTTGCATTAGAGCCATTTAGTACAACAATTAAGGGAGAGATCTTGTACCTGGTTAAAATCACATTAACTTCACATGGAGACAGCTGAAAAATGCTAATATTTTGTTTGAGGCTCTGGAAGAACCTCACACAATACATTTCCAGGGTCAATGGGAAAGGTGATAAGCAAGCTGATCTATGTGGCAGCAGAGCTCCAAAAAGTTCCTGCTGTGGACTCCAACAATCCTCCAGCAAGCACAGCAAAGCTCAGTATGGCAAATGTCACATTTAAGAGGACTTTTGTCACATGGAAGTATTTTCCCCCCTAGTCTCCAACATGATAGTAATTGTATTTTATTGTATCATCATTATCACCACCACCACCACCATCACAATCTCTGAAATCTTTGAGGTAATTCATACTTATTATTACCAATGAAATAAAACTTAGCATTCACAGGCTCATTTTTCCCCACTGTGTTGCATATTTATATTGCCTGAAATTATCTTAGGGGCTATACAGACCAGCCATTAAGGCTGGCCTGAGGGTGGAATTGGGGCATGGCACCCATACAACGCATGTCCTGACTATGCCTCCAGGTCAGAATGATGCTGCACACTGCACAACATGGCATGTGGTGTCATGGCGCTCCTCTGGCGCCGTGTCTAGGAGTGCAGAAAAGCCGTGCTCCAGCTGCTATGACACCCTTTCCAGAGTGCAAAAAGGAGCTGCTTTTTGCAGCTCCTTTTCATGCTGCAGCAAGGCAAGATCAGAGCTGCAGCATGTAGTTTCTGCACCCCTGATCCGGCACTAAAAGGGGAGGCTACAGGCCACGCCTTAAGGGCAGTCTGTACAGGCCCTTTAGTCTCAACCAGAGTAGACTCAACTGTTGAATTATGACTCAACATGTACATAAATTTAATTGATTCCATGGCTTTGCTTTGCTCAGGATTTATCCTAGAATTTTTTCCACATTTGTTTGCCTTTAGTCTGTTGACATTGTATCATGTAACAGAACTACAAGAGCAATTGAGGAGTATAGCTATACTATAAAAATGCAGGTAAGATGTGTATGCATCTTTATGCATTGGCTTAATTCCAACAACAAGTTAACTGATACCCAACCATGAAATAAAGAGACCAGACACGTAAATTGGATGAAAAAAGGGCCATTTATTTGATCTATATCTTATTTAATGTTAAGCTCTTGAACTTCAACCTTAATTTCAAAAGTCTTGAGAAAATTGATTAAAGTTAAAAGTCTGGTGTAGGTCCAGCAGAAGTCAGGTGTCAGTTCTAGACTACCTCTTCAGCTTTCCCTTTGGGCACAAACACCAGACCCTGAGGTGAATCCAATGATTCAAACTGCATTCTCAGTTAGTCCTAGGAAGGTAAACATAAAGCACTCTTCCCTAAACTCCCTCGAGTTTGTAAGGTTGAGCAAAACACCCATGTCTACCCCAAAGGCAAGTTCTTTCACAGGTTCTTTCTTGATCTGTCTAAGCGGTTCCAGAGCCTAACATTTCACCACAAGGGGGTGCCACTGGTGTGCACCAAGTAGTTCTTTAACCCCATAGGGCCAGTGAAACCTATTTAACAGCCAATCCAAGCCAATTACCAGTCCCTGCATACAGTATGGGGTAGGCAAAACACTCTGGGAAAAGGGGAGAAAATTCCTACCCGGCTCCCAAAGCGACAAACCAAGTTCACACTGCATTTAGAGTGGGAGGATGAACTGCTTTGGAGAAAAGAGGCCCGATGGAGGGCAGTTTACTTTTAAATACTGACTCCACTCCCCATCACATGCCCAAGCTTGGCCCTTTGAGCCTTGCTTATTTTTAAATTATCTGGTCTCATATCATGGAGGGTGATAATTTCCTCTTGAGTTGTGGGAGGGTGGTGATTTGGGGAGCATCGGTTTATTTTGTTGTGATCTCTTTAAGTAATCTGGGATTGCCACAGAAACTGGTAAATTTTTAAAACTGAAATGAAATTATCCCAATATGGGTGTTAATACAGAATGTGCCTTCCAGGAAAAACAAAAAGATGTGGTAACACTAATTCACCTTTTGAATGTTTGACTACACAGGGGTTCAAACCCAGGCTTTTAGGAATTAGTTCCTAGAAAAAAAAAATCTGTCCATTTTGGTTTCTCCCTCATTTGAATTTTTTTATATATCTTAAATTCTTCTCATCCCAAATATGAATATTTTGATAAATTCTTATGAAAACCAAATGAGACAATATTGCTAATCATCCTTAGCTTAAGATCCTTTTAATTTTGTGTGTGCACAATATTTTATAACCATTTTCTTATAGTATATGGCATATAAGATTTGCATCTGTAAGTAAGAAATGTATTGAACGGTATACCATACTTTCAGAATACAATACTGTTACCCACACGGATTAAGTCTTAACAGCAATAATATGTTTGTTTCTTGCCATTATTGTTCTGAAATACAGAAAATAGATGGTTCCAGGAGGGTGCATTTTCTGACTTTCTGAGTTGGAGGATGGGACCTGGGTCAAGTGGAGCCCATAGAAAATCACAGCACCAAAGAACAACATGGTGACTTCAGCTTGCAGCAGTTTCTTTCATGCTAAATAAATCAGAAGAAGCACATGTGTTTACTTTTGTTCTGATGCTTCACTGTGAAAGGCTGAGAACTGTTTTATACATGCTCTACTGTGTATTTTGAAAGATGATGGAAGGACCCTATGGCTACATAGGAAAGTGAAGATGCTCAGAGGATTTTGATGCAATTATAAGAGTAATACATATATCAGGTCTGCAGTTTTTCCATCACAAAATGATTATATTGGGATATCACTGATTCTTCCTCCCACTCATTTCTTTAAACACAAAACTAGGTTCAGAATTTGATTTGGCAGCTGCTCAGCCTCCTTAACATAGCAGCAGATGAACCCAGGCAAGGAACAGATCTATCACTGTATCTGACTGATCTTTCTGCTTATGCACAGTGACAAATTCTCACCTCTCCATATAGATCAGCAGGCACTGTGACCAGTCAGTCACGGATAAGTTGCGACAGCACATCACATGCTTGGCAGTTTGGAGCTTTGGAGAACAAGGTGAAACATGTATTTATTTTACATAGAAACAGCCACCTTTTCCATAGAGATTGCTATTGGTGTCTCTGAGTGCAAAAGGGGAACCATGTTCTTCTCCCCAATACAATGCATATGCAAAGATTATCAGGAAGGGAGAGAAAGAAATGTTCTAATCACAGAAATCAGCATCTCTCTCTCACCTATTCATCATTTCATTCTTTCCTGTGGAAAAGGTTGGAGAAAATCATTGAGTGATATCCAACATTGTGCCAGTGGAGGTCAAGTTCATGTGATATTCTTTATCCTTCAAAAACACTTTCCCCTCAACTTGAGATCCTTTTCCTGCTTCCCTTCCCCACCAAGCTTTGATCTAGTGGTTTGGGCAATTGCTAACCAGTCAAGAAATGTCTAGCATGGTATAGGTGGAAGGCAGTCTTACACAACAGCACTTACCCTTCTATATTCCTTTTCATACTCTCCCTCAAACTTCCCCAGAAGGTCAGGAGGATCTACCTACCCACCTACTATGTATCTCATGGGGCATCAATAGGAAAGGGACTAGTCAGCCTTGAAAACCTAGTACAACGTGTTCATCCTTCTCGTATCTCTATAAAACACACATTAATATCTGGTCATTCATCAACCCCTTTGGATGGGCTTGTCAGGGGATAAAGAGAAGGATGGGGGAAATGCTTTTGAAGGATAAAGAAAAAGAGGCAAAGGAGAGTTGAGGAAAGGGAGGTTCTATAGTATGAGCTTGCCTGCCATGTTGTCAACACTGGGCATTATCCCATTGATCTACTGTGTGGTTTTGCATTGGGTCAAAGCTTTTCTCACTTGGCTCCTCTAAAAATGTTCTGCAAAATCAGGTGTCTTTGAAACCAAGCTGCTGCCTATTAGAGTCATTTCTTTTCTTTCATTTTTTTAAGGATAAAAGCACTAAAACAGCTTTAGGTTTTTGTACATTTTATCCATTTTCATATCCAGGTGTCAATTTTGAGAGGGGAAAAAGTGGAGAGGGGGGGAGTCTTTGAGGCACAGGAAGGAACAGTTACTCTTAGATTACACAGAACCCCATGAGGTTTTATTATCTACTTACAATATGTTAAAACTCTAAAAAACCTCCCAACCCATAATATGGATAAATTCCATTAGACAGCCCTTTATAGATGAGAGAGCCTTTTTATACACTGAGAGATAGCCAAGGACAAAGCTGGTTTAAAACTCTGTACTAGTTCATCATTCTAATCCAAAAGGAATTTCAAAAACCAACTATAAAGCACAGTAAGCAAGACTGGTGTATTTTGGGTGCTTTTTTTAGTAGCAGCAGTCTGCAAATTTCTTTGATATAAGATCTTGGGATTCACTGGAGAAGTCACTGGCAACAAATTCTCGCTGTTGCTGAAATTTGCCTAATGAAAGAGAGATGTTTGATAAAGTTTGCTAACTCAGCCACAATTTCCTGAAGGGATTCTGGGATCCAGGTTCCAAAAAATTAAGTTTTTCTTGATTCCAGAAAAGTAAGCTTTCCGTGTTCTGTCAATAGATCTCACCAACACAGTTGTTGTTGGATGCCTTCAAGTCATTTCTAACTTATGGTGACCTTAAGGTGAACCTATCATTGAGGTTTCCTGGCAGAAATTGTTCATAGGGGATTTGCCCTTGCCTTCTTCTGAAGGTAAGAGAGTATGATTTGCACAAGGTCATCCAGAAGTTTCCTTGGTTGTGTGCTGATGACACACACATTCACTCTGCCCCCAGGGTGTCATAATGATGTGCACTGCTCCAGATGGCACATGGCATCATGGCTTGCCTCTGGCACTGCAACCAGGTGATGCAGCACTGAAGGAGCACCACAGAGATGCGCCACTGTGGCTATGGCTCCCTTTGGTGGGTGCAAAAAGAATCCGCTTTTTATGGCACCTTTTTGTGCCTCCTAAGGCAGGACTTGGAGCCACAGCGTGAGGTTGCCATGGTCCTGATCCAGCCAGGAAAGGCGCAGCGGGATACCGCCCCTTAGGGGTGGCCTGTTGAGCCCCTACATTTGGTATAACCATGACCATTTTTTAAAAAATAACATTTTATTCTGACTTTTGATGAACACATTATTAATCATCCCCATCCCCATTTTTCACTGTACATTTAGTCACAATTGCACATTCATAGGTATTGATGTGATCACACTTGTTGGAATTCAAAAAAGAAAATAAAAGTTTTAAAAGATCTTTCTAGATAAAACTGCCACAGTTATTCAGTATCTGAAGTGAAATACTTTCAAAATAGTTCCAAATAATACAATGTCAATATTTCTCTTAACCCCAGTTCAAGTAAAGATCCACCCACCACAGACAGTTTTCTTTTATAAATGTGAGTGCAAAGAGTATAACAACCATCATTGCTACATGACTTCATGACTGTCTTTCAGCTGTTATACATACATCTCAAGTAGGCTTTTTACCTAAATGCCAAGGCCAGACCATCCTTGTTTATTGCTTAATGCAATGGTATCTGAAGGTCAGAAATCTCAAGTGCTTCCTCTGTTGTCAGGTTCTGAGAAGGCTTTTGACTGTGTTCGGTGGAAATTCCTACTCACCACTTTACTTAATTTAACTTCCCAGTTTAATAGATTGAGTTCTTACAATTTATAAGTATCCCTTAACTTTGGTTTTGACAAATAATGTTTATTCAAAAGTTTAAGGGTGTCCTTCATGCCCAATGCCTTTTGTTATTGCTTTAAAACCATTAGTATGTACCGTTAAACGAACAAACAACACTGAGGGAATAAATATTGCTGAGAAGAAAAACCAAACCATCATATTTATGGACGATGCATTATTATTCTATATTCTCTGTTATTTTTTCAAATTCACAAAAATGTATTCCACATGAAGTGTCACTGATAGACAATTGGAGCTGGATCTCAGGTTATAAAATCAATCAACCAAAGCTCTGAAATTATATCTATCAGAAACCTGCTTGCAAACATTTTCTATACAAACCAAGTATGCTAAAATGTTGGTGCTAAAATGTTGATGTTAAGTGACAGGATTCTACTGGTTGCAGGACAATCAATTGTGTTTCTGTTGAGAATTTGAGAGTGCAGAGAGAAACTATTCTGCAAGATATACTTATCCCAAGTTATTGAGAGATCCTTAAGTACTTCAAATATGACTTGGTAGCTAATAAGTAGTCAGTATATTTCTTTCAGCACAGTCATAATACATGCAAAGCTTGATGCATGACTGAGCACCCTAGCAGCTTTATTTTTCGTGAGATGCAGCCTCTAAACTGCATGCAAAGCCAGGTTCATACAGAGTGTATTACAGTGGGCCCTTGTTATTCACTGGGGTTTAGTTCCAGGAACCCCCGTGAATAACAAAATCCATGTATGCTCAAGTCCCATTAAATACAATGGCATAGCAAAATGGTGTCCCTTATATAAAATGGAAAAATCAAGGTTTGATACTTGAAATTTATACTGTTTTTGAATATTTTCAAGCCATGAATGCTTGAATCCATGTATTAAAAAATCTGTGTATAGCGAGGGCCAACTGTACAACTGACTAGTTAGGCAGATACCAGTGCACAGGAGCTTTACATGGCAAGGTGTACTACACTTTCCTGGGACTTAGAGGTCCAAAGACCCAGAAGTCCAAAGGGCTTTAGCCAAGGCTGCGATCTCCATTACAAGAAAATGATGATGAAAAAACTGTGAATAAACTGAAGACAATATATGTACATCTTTGTATCTATATAGCCATATTATGGAAGTTTGCTGAACAGTTCAGAAGCAGGGAAAATTGCAAGCAACCTTGTGGACTGCTTTCATGGCCTTAATTTAGGGCCCTTCTGTGAAAGAGAAGGGGAGAGACTCCTTTGCAGTTAATTTAGGAGTATGCAAGCACCATTTTGTTCTATTTGGCAATGTGTAGAATAAGCAGGAAGGAGGCACTCTGATGGAAACATAAAATGACATTTGTGAGCAGCTGGCTCCCATGAGTGGTCACTTAAATGCTGATATATCTTCTTGTGAATGGGCAGATGATTGTGTTTCTGTTTATCAAGAATGTTTTGTAAGGTGTTGCTTGCTTCTCTCTTTCATCCAAGCATTACAGTACTGGCAAATGAAGTTCTTATATTTAAAAAAGAGAATGATCTGAGTTTTCAGGGAAGATTCAGTCATTCCAGCAATAACAAATTGGTTACCATGACCACATATATGTGAATATGGTATAACTGTTTCCCATAGTTCCACACAAGAAAATAAAACAAAACTTGAAAATTTACATTTTTGGACTATAATTTCCAGAACCCTCCAGCCAGCATGGCTATGGTGGATGGACATTTTGCAGTCCAAAAAAGATAATGGACTGTTTGTTTCATCTGAGTTTTTTGACACTTAAAAACCCAAATGTCCACAAGTTTACATGAAAGGAAGTCTCACAGTATACAGTTGGGTGTGTTCCCAATAAAGTGTGCATACTTGTTAATCTTATTATCCAGTTTCTATTCTAATTTTCTTCAAAGGAAGCCCTAAGGGGGAGCATCCTCTACCTCATTTTATTCTCACAAAGTTGAGATGAGGACATGAGACACTACTTTAGACCATTCCTCTCCAACCTCACATTGACTTTTTCTGGGTCTTCAGAGGATAATCTTTATGTCTTCCCTAAAGAGACAGGACATTGAACCTTGTACATTTAAACTGGGTGTTTGCTACAGAGCACTAAACTGAATGCAACATTTAACCTCAACCACTTATTTCTCTCCCACCCTTCCATAAAAACTGCGATTTTAGGTGGTTTGCAAATTAAAATAATTCAAGTATATAACATGCAGTTTATCATCTCTCCTTTGTTTAATCTTAAAACAATGCCAAAAAAACCCAAAGACCAGTGTTTGTAGATGAAGGGAGTTTAAAACTTCCACCACCCATCCAGTTTTTATTTCAAAATTCAATTCCCTTCCTTGTGAGAGATAAAAGAGAGAGAAATGGTGAACTGTTTTGGACCCAGCTGGGGGAAGGGTTCTAGTGCATATTTTGAAATAAAAACTCTTTTGAACCTCACCCTGTCAGTACACACTGGTCCCAATCCAGATCAGAGCTCAGTGTGTCTGACTGAAGTTTTTTTAAAAAATAAAACAAAATTGGGATCTTAAATTAAACATAATTGCTTTAACCTAGTATGTAGTTTAGCCTGAAGTACAGACTTTGGTTCCTTGTCACTGAACAAGCTTCATAACTGTGTTAGAATATGAACTCTGATTTCCACAATCCTATGTAAGCTTGTTGCCAAAATCATGCTCCAGCTTCCCACTTCGGTGATTTTTCCCTTTTGCTAGAAGCTCCTGTCATTCTTTTTAAAGTGTTACCCTCACTTATAGGGTTATGAATACTGCTGCTTTGTTTGGGCTGACTGGGGTACCATGAGGTAAAGCAAAGAAGACAGTCAAGAACTACCTTTAGTATAAAATCCAGATAGAATTTTTTTAAACAAAGTGAAAGACTGGTGTCCTTTTTCATTAACCACTTATCTGATTGCTGTGTTGAGACAAGCCACTTTTTGTTGAAGAATGAGTTAATACAAAGGGTCCAAGGAAAAAATGTGGGAGAGGAAGGTTGAATTAGTAGTCTGAAATTTCTAATGACCCAAAGGAATATTTGGTGGCACCTTCAACTTTCATTGTCTCTACTCTTCTCCAGTTGCTTACCCCTTGGCTTTTTCCCCCTGTCAAAACAGCATAACTAACAGGCACAGGATGTCTAAAATGGAAATTGTGTCTTGTTGTCATTCTAGTATTGTCTGTAGCATCTCATTTCCAAGAGATAGTAAGAGAATGCAAGCAGGCACAAACTAAAACTTGGGATATATTGCATATCATAAAGCACTAATTAAAGCAAGTAGTACCCAACTTCCTCTGCTGCTTCTCCCTGTCTATCTCAACTTTCTTGACAGCTAAGGGAAGGAGGAAAGGAACATGCAGTCTGTCTCAATCTATTGCAGATGTAATGCACTCTACCTCATTCATGAAGGCTGTTCAGCTCTCTGCATAGCATATGACTCCAAATCTTCTTTTTCTCTGAACTACAGTAGCAGCCTTTGTCTCAGCTGTGATTTAGCTTCTTTTATTAGACCATGACGGGGCCAGTAGCCAAGAAATGAGGGAATTTGGTGATCTTAAGACAAGTGAAAATCAGAATGTTTTTTTAAAGGGTTTCACTCTGTGAACACTGCTAATCATGTTCAGTTTAGATTGTACATTTAATTTCTACTTTGTAACTGCAAAATAAACTTGTGAAAAACTCTGGTTTTATTTTGTGGCTTGACTCCAGGTTGCTATAAAAAGAGATCTGGCTGCTGCAAAATAAAAAATCTTTGCAGTGTTCTTACCTACAGTCAGGGCTGGTCATCTGGCTTCTAGAGTTTGAAGTGTAAACCTAAATAGATAATTAATAGTACAGCCCTATATTTGTTTACTCAGAACTAAGTCTTGCTGTTTTCAATGAGTCTTACATGCAGGTAAAAAAATTAAAAGTTTGCCATCAGGGATGCACTGCTGAAAATGGAGATTTCTTCTGAGTTGATGCATAAAGAATTTCACAATGAAAAGCAGGGGTGGCATCAGGTAGTCTTCCACCGATGGGGTGCCTATCCAAGCCACTGATGAGGAAAGCTGGGAATTGCAGATCAACAACATCTGTAGGGCTGAGTTTTTCTCACTTCTGATGAAATGGTTTAAATATATTCAGGTTTGGGATCTTCAATAAATTGTTAGGGCCATACCATCCCCCAAAATACAAAGTTACTTTAGAGATGTAATTCTTTGATAATTTTTATTCTCAAACAAAGCTATGGGTAACTTTAACAATTTTATTCCTGCTGCAAGACTACGGAGATTATTGCACACACTGTATCCTGTCTTTTCCCCAGCTGTCAAAGATGGGTCTTACGGCATTCTCCTGTGGCTGGGCATAGGCAGCCCATATGTAACCTGTGCCTGTCTTGTGGCTTGAAAAGGTGTGGAATAAGCCCAGCTTGTATACAGGCTGTCTATGCCCTGTCACAGGGGAATGTGGTAAGATCCATCTTTGACAGTTAAATTTCCTGTCAGGGAAAAGATGGGATAAGGTGCGTACAATAATCTCCTACGTGGTTTGAGACTTGTTTTGCACAAAATTTGCTGAGGTTTTTTTTTTTGGGGGGGGGGGAACCCACCATTTAAATACAGTACTTGGAGGGGCGACTGTATTTCTAATTATTTTCTCCACTGGGGGGGCACTTTACAACACAGAAAACACTATATTTTAGGTATTATTGTGATGCAAAATTTATATGTGTGTGGTTGGGGGGGGGGGGTTGGGGGAGTTTCACAAAACAGCCCTTAGTATCTGTGGGGGATCCATTCTGGATCACCACCCTCGTGGATACCAAAAGTCCCACTGACCCCAATGGCAGAACGACCACGTAGCCGCACCACCATTAGGGACAATAGGACTGAAGTCCTCCCTCCCTCTCTCTGAGGTTTCTGCCCTGGGCTTGGCTCCAGTAGTGGAGGCTGAAGCCCTGTCAGCTGGAGGGAGCCAGAGCTGGCACGGGAGCTTGTGTCTTGCAGCCTGGAGGTTCCATCCTGAGTGTTGGGCCTGGGGCCAGGGGCTTATGAGACCGAAGCCTCAGCCTCTTCTCCCTCCAGCATACAGAGCTCCAGTCTCCACCTCTGAACTGCCCCTGAAGCCAAGCCTGAGGCAGAAGCCTTGGAGATAATAGCATTCCATGTTATTATTTCTCAGAATGCTATGGGGCAGCCCAAACATGCTGAACTTTAGAAATTAACTTACGAGGTATTTCTGAATTACTTTTGATCGGACAACACCCATATTGCTCTACAACCATTATTTGCTTGGATTTTATGATAATTTACATCACTAGTGGTGTGAGGGTGTATGTGGACACCAGGTAGCAGCAGAACCTTTCCCAGATGACTGGTATCTTGCCCTCCATTCCCTCCTATTGCCCTGCCTTGCCCTTTCTACCCTGGACAGGGCAGGGCCTTGGAGGGGGAGTGAGAGGGAAAGAAGGAAGGCTTCAGTCCCATTGTCCCCAGTAGTGGCATGGCTGCGTGCATGCACCACGATTGGGGACAGCAAAGGCTTGCCATCTGCAGATGCTCACATCTGTGGATGTCAAGTCCGCAGATACTGAGGTCCCAACTATAATACTACTTTATCATAAGAAAATACTGTATGCAAATGTGCAAAATATGTTAATTTTGTGCACAGTGAGTCTTGGTCTGCTAAAGCTTCTTATCAGTACAGGAGACACCTCATAGAGATTATCAAACTCTTGAGAAACACTTTGGGGGCATTTTTGAATATTTTCAAGTGTATTATATTCTCCCCGGTCCCTAAGGAAGAGAGTATATAGGCCAGTGGTAGAGCCCATGCTTTCCATTTAGAAAGTCCAAAGTTCAGTTCCTGATTTCTTTAGATTAAAAAGACCAGAGAGTAGGTAATGGGAAAGACTTTATCTGAGTTCCTGGCGAGCCACAAAGAAAAAGGCTAGCCAAGCCTTCTCCAGCCTGGTGCCTTCCAGCCATGTTGCACTATACTTTCCAGTCAGCACAATGCACACGCAAACTAAGGCAGCTTCCAGTCTAGATACCCTGCATCTGCTGTGACCCCAGAATGCTCAGCTCTGCTTGTAGTCACTTCTTTAATATTATAAGCCTTAGAAAGTTAGGACAATCAAAGTTGACACTGCCGAGCAATTCCAATGAGAGCTTTTCAGCTGGAGCTGCAGACAAAATATATCACTAATATCACTGCCTTCTACTGCTTAAAAAATGGAGTTGACATGGCAGTTTGTGCACAAAGTCACCATGGAAGAATGGAGGGGAAATTACTATCTGTAAGCCTATCAGAGCTTTCTACAAAAGGCACACATCAAGCTCCTACTGCTGAACACACTGTTTAGACACTTTAAAGAGTTACGTACATTTAAGCTCTTAAAATCCCATCACTTGTAGCTGACTTGCCAAGCTTCGGTTCACCTTCTCTAAAGACCTGTGTTATATAACAGTGCTTCTGGGCTTCTGCATATTGCCTTAATTCAGATTTCTCCTTAAAGGATGACTGTGGGGAATTAAAAGAAACTAGATTAGAGAACCATTAACTCATTCTATACAGAGAAGGGTGGGCAACTGTCATGGGGTGAAGGGCATATTGCCCCAAGAATGCCTTCTTCAGCTTTGTTCAGTTTCTTCACTTGCAGTATTGTATGTGGTTCAATTTGTAACTCAAAAATTAGAAATTAGACTACTTCATCTTCAAATGTGATATTACTTTTGTAGGGGCCATGAACATTAATCAAAGATTTTCTAGGGGTGTGGGGCGTAGAACAGGTTGGGAACCACTGCATTGGGCAGATTACGAAAACTGTTTTAGGCAGCAGATGCTAGGGGTAGAAATGATGGCCACCCCCCAACTCCTCTTCCTGCGTTAGCTTGTGAATCGTATTTGTAGAGGGTCAAGCTGAGCATGTCACTTGGTCTGCCCTTCATTGCTTAAACTAGTCTTCTGCCCTCAGAGCCAGAAGAGGGTACAACATCATCCCCAGTGAGAACATTTTTTTATCATTCCATGCTATTACTTCTCAGAATGCTATGGGGTATTTCTCTGGCTTAATTCAGGAGCACATAAGTGAAATAAACTGCATTCTTGGAGTAAAACAAGGTGCATAGGGCCCACATGTATTGTTTTACCTCAAAAAAAATATTTTTTTTTGTGAAACAGAATACATATGGAAAAAAAACTATTCCATTGCTACTTTACTGCTATGAGATAGGTTCAACCCATGATGGGATCCTGAGGGATGAAAATGACCCTCAGACCCACTAAAGTTTTGTGTGCTTTTCTATTGTATTGATGGCTACCCATGTTATTATGTTAGGAAACCATCTAAAATTGGCTGTATATGTTGTACTTAAAATGGAGAGGTTCTTCATCTCTAAATTGTATCTATGTGGTCCACAGAGCTTATTTCCACATAAGTCTGCATAAGATTTCAACTCTAATGACATGAAGATGGTTTCCAAAGAGTTTGCTATTCCTGAGTTTCACTCCTTAGCTACCACCTGGTTTCTTGGCCCATATTACATTTAATGAAGCCTTTGATAATTTTGTACTACCCAATTAAAGTTTCTGAAGAATGATAATTGCCACTGCTAATTATATGATGCAATTATAATTAACTATTCATCATAAAATTGTGACCTAACTAATCCCAGAATGTTTAGGAAAAGGTACAATATTTTGGATTTAATTAAAATAGTAGGGGTTAGGGAAATAGGAAAGACATTTCAAAAGAAGGCCAAAGGCAAAGGTAAGATGTTTGTTTACTTCTTTTTGATATTCATATTTACTGAATCTGAAACTTTAAAACACAGCAGGGAAAACATCAACAGTATGTAACAAAGAAAAGAAAGATACTATCAAACTAAAGCAGTAATGGACAAAAAAATGGCTCACTGACACTGTCAAATTCCAACTCCCATCAGTCCTAGCCACTGCAGTCAGTGGTAAAGGATGATTGATTTAGTAGTCCAACAGCATCCAATACCGTGCTTTCTCTTCCCTCTTTGATCTTAATCTTTGGATTAAATCATTATCAGCAACATTTTGGCTAGCTATAGGTACCACAGACAAATAGGCCATCAAAGAAAATGGATCCAATCTTGACTCATTGTTAACATTTTTAGAAATTGCTGCAGTAACTACTTACACAATGAAAGCCAAAGAATTAATTCATTTTACCTGCCAATACTTCTGCAAATGTGCACTTTTGGTTGCCACCTCAGTGTGGTACTGAAATGGCCTTGGTCACCCTTGATGGATGTCCATCGGGAGGCTCACATTGAGACTGCAATCCAGCATCCACTCAACATAGCATAAACATATGCATGCAGAGAGAGGTTGCACCAGGACTACACAACCAGACTATGAGCAGAATAGGAATATTGGTTGATATATGTCGATGGCTGCAGTGTGCAATGCACAAATTGAATGCTCACTGTTGTTGTATGTGCAACTCCATTTTTGCTGCTGTCATCATGCATATCTCCTTAACAAAAAGCTAACCTGAGAGTTCAATCCTATTGATACTCCTTGATCTCTCAGAACCTTCAGCCCCATTATAATGCCTCTGTGAGCTGAGTGTTAGAGCTACTGCTCTAACCTGATTGGTTTCAGAAAGGAGTGGGGGTTGGGGGAGTCTATGAAGAGATTATCTAGCAGTTTAGTTAGCTGATATGGTTTAGTTGCTGCTTTCTATTATTGTGTTATGGTGAACTGTTTTCATAATATTTTCACTGATTATCTATATTTTACATTGTAAAGTTAGTATGATTCTTTTACACCTCCCTCATATTCACAAAGGTGGATTCAAAATATTTACATAAAGCAATGAAGTTGGTTTATTTGCTTATATCTGAGTTCTCTACTACCTTGCTTGAGTGCCTGGACCAATTCACATTACACAAAGTGTAAGATAAATCATTTTTCATTGTCTGTAAATGAAAAATATATCACACAACATGATCACCCATGACATCCTCCAATTGTGACATGGAAGAAAAATGTAAAAGGGAGGGTCTCAACATGTGAACTGAATAGGTGGCCCAGTTGAACTGAATCAAGATGCCTCTGAGCTTTCCCTAGTGCAGTGATCTCCCAGAGATGCATACCTTCCTGAGGAGTGAGGGACAGATTTACCTGGGAGAAGTGAGTAAAGGAAATCCTTTGACAGTTCCAAGCCTATCAATATGTGAAATGACCATCTCAAGCAGTAATGCTGGGATGGAGGGGAGAACAGTGCCAAGACACTGAAACACATATCTGTATACAATGTGATGTTTCTTCCTACTTATTCACTCCAAAGATAGCCTTTTACTCTCTTGTAGTACAGTAGATTATATTAACACCAGAATCAATCAGTTCAGTTGGCTTCTTTATATAAAAAGGGGTGAGGAGAAATTGTCTTTCAGACAGCAAAATGTCTTCATGGCAGTGTCCATATTCTGTATGACACCATAAGCTAGGGATGGTGATCCAACTGCATGTCCCTGGATGCTCTGCCATTCATTTGCCAGTGATAGGCTATTAGCCAATCAGTTTTTGAGGGCTCCCAGCACCTCACTCCTATGAAAGAAAGGGTCACTTTTCTCTGTCCGGTAGCACATTTTGAAAGTACTGCGGATTGTTTTGAATATATATTCTATCAATCGCTAAACAGAATGAGCTTTCGATGCTTGCAGAATTTTCTTTTTAACAGTACATGGAAAACTCATGATTTCCCCACAATTTTTCTTCCTCACCATCTCCCTGTTTGTTCTTAAACAGCTTCTTTAAGATAGGAGCGTAGATTCTGATTAACAAGATCAGTCACTTCCTCTCTTTTGATCTGTAGTGCAAGTGGACTAATTTATTTGAAAAATTAAAGTCCTTTAAAGTTTTCTACTTCTAAAAAGATACTTTGCATACTTATGATTTCAGACTTTTTAGTCCTCTGGAATAGATGAGCACTGTACAAGAATATAGCAAGCAGATTTTTACTAGTCTTTTTGCACTGTTAAGACTTGCAACCTATAACTCTTAGTGAGAATGAGATATATATTTACTGTTCTTGACTTATGAAAATGACGTTATTATTATGTAGCCAGAATCTGGACCATTTTCTTGACCAAGAGAATGGAGACAAATAGAAGTGCAAGACTTCTACAGGGAGCCCTGGTTGTGCAGTGATTAAATGTCAGTACTGCAGCCACAAGGTTGTGAGTGTGATCCCAGGCAGGGTTCCAGGGTCCACTCAGCCATCCATCCTTTCACAGGTCAGTAAAATGAATACCCAGCTTGTTTGAGGCAATTGGCTTACACATTGTAAACCACTTAGGGAGTGCTAGTTCACACTGATAAGTGGTATAGAAATATATTTCCTATTGCTGTTAAAGCTCATACATTAATTTTTGGATAGATTTTCATTCCTTTAAACAATTATTACAATATACAGTAGTGGCAATGTGTAATAAAAATAGAGAAATCAGTATGTCAGTGGCAACAGCCATACAAAATATTGATCATCTTTCTTTCTTTTTTTCTTTCTTTTTTGTATCTATGATAAGATTTTTATTGTATTTTGTCTCTTACTGGGGTAGTGGTTTTGCATTTTTAATGTTTTCACGTGACCATAAATTGCAAAAGTGTAAGAAAATTTTGTTCCTCTTCACTAAAATGCAAGTGAGATCTTTGGGTGAGGGAAGACAGAAATAATAGACTCTTTTCAATTCTTATCATAAAGTCTTACTTCCTTACCAATAAACTAATGGTTACACCAGAGTACTTGGATTAAAGTTGATATAAACTGCATTTAATTCCATTCTATTTTGACTGCTTCTATTTTTAGAAGCAATACAAACCAGCTATTAAAGGAGAAATATAATACTGCCATAACATGCCTTATATTAAATTAGTACATTTTAATTAGGCAGCACAATTTCCACATGTGTCTCTACAGTTGCAATCCTCTATGCATTTTTTTGGAAGCAAGCTCCATTTAACTCTGTACAATTTGTTTTTGAGTAGAGTTGTACATGATTGCATTGTGTACAAGACATTTATTCTTTCATCCCTCTTTTCCTTCCTAAACCTAAGACTGTAGCTCTGTGTTGATCAAATGTTTCCATGCAGAAGGTCTCCAATTCAGACTCTATCATTTCCAGGTAGGGATGTTAAAGACTCCCGTCTGAAACCCTGGGTGGCTCATACTCAGCTTTCAAGAATATTCAAATACAGTGGGTGTTTGTTATCTGCTGGAGTTTGGTTCCAGGACCTTCCGTGGATAACAAAATCCATGGGTGTTCAAGTCCCATTCAATACAATGGCATAGTAAAATGGTGCCCCCTATATAAAATGAAAAATCAAGCTTTACTATTTGTAATGTATACTTTTTTGGAATATTTTCAAACAGTGGATGCTTGAATGCGTGGATAAAAAATCCATGGATAAGGAGGGCTGACTGTATTTTTTCTAAGGACATGATAGGTGTTTAATGAATCCTGTTTTGTTCGTAACCTTTGGACTCACAGCAGCATACAAAAAGTAAAACAAATATACATGTAAGTATATATGAAGACATAAGTAAATACATCCAAAAATTATTGTTACCCTATATTCCATATGGTTATACTGGTTGGAGATAGTGGGACCTGTTGTTCTGTGTATGCTGAGGATCTATGGGTAAGTGATTTACAATAGTGATTTACAATCTAAGGGGCTTAACAGACCACCCCTATGGAGTGCCTGCAGCTGCCCCTTTTGGTTCCAGATCAGTGCCATAACAACTACACATCACGGCCCTGATCTCACCTTCCTGTGACACAAAAAGGGTGCCATAGCCACTGGCACGCAGCTTTTCCACGTTCCTTTGTGATGCAGCACGCGATGGCATGCTGGCCTTGGGGTGGAGTCAGGGTGTACATCATGTGAATGCCATGCCCCAACTCCACCCCCAGGCTGACCTTAATCGCTGGTCTGTACAGCCTTTTAAGTGGTTTACAGTAGACCATTCAGATTTGTGATTTCCAAATGATTGATGATAGAAACAACTGAATTATGGTTCTGAAACAAAGAAAGCTTGATGAAAAACCAGTAATTAATTTTTGTCCAGGGTTGAACATGCACTCAATAGTACCCCGTCCTCAATACTGGGAGGGTGATAAATGGTATAGGTGTGGTCCACAAACACTCTGCCATTTCCTGCATTTGGCCAAACAAAATATATGGTAAGGATGGAAAGAATATTTGAAAATATTCAAAAATGGGGAGTAGGATGTGCTTCTTGAGTGGCAAGAAATATTGGCAGAGAAAATCCCAGATTTATGAGAATCTTCATAATATGAGAGTAATTTTATGCAAAATTAAAAAAAAATCTGCATAGAATATAGTATTCCCTCAGAGAAATACTATTTTCTATACAAAAATATTATTTTCTCGTCAGAAAATGATTTGTCTTCTGTGCAGAAAATACTGTTTTCTGAGCAAAAACACCATAGCAATTTTTGAACTGCAAATATATTCCAATAACTATACAATGTTGAAGGGTTTTCTTAAAATAGGATGAAAATTGCCTTACACACTACTTTCTTCAAGAGCAATCTGTCAAATAATTACATGCTTAATATATGGAACATTACAAACAGACAAGTTGCAGAATAAATAGGTACTTTCTTCCTTGTTCCGTTTTTTATTGCTTGTTTAGTAGTATAGAATACTCAAAAGTTGCTCTAGCGAGAGAACTAGGAGGCAAAAGGGAGAGACTGCTCTTGAACAATTTAAAGCAGTCCAACCCCATCAGGAGGACTACAGATTTTCCAGCCCTGACATAGAGGGAGGGTGGGATAAAAAATATATGTAATATCTGAGCTCCTACTTTCTCAAGATGAAAGGCTTTTTTAATGTTTAAATATGGAAGCTGATATTCTAAGACTCTCCAAAATAGTTCAGAATATCCAAGCTGATTTAAAATATATGATACAGTATTTTGAAATGATTTGATTTGAATCGGCAAAACAAAACAAATCAGCACTGGACAGCACTTTTTGACAGCTGAGTAACTCACTTCAGCATTTCCTAGCTGCATGCGTTTACATTAATTTTCCCAGAGTGAAAGTCAATGCAATTATTATTCTTATTATTCAAGTTCCTGTTTGGTTTAGTAAAACAACAAAGTGACAGAAGTAATTTGGGCTGAAAAAAGAACTGCTAGTGCCATGTCCATATTGGAAATATATAGAAGAATTCCCCTCGCCCACACACACCAATACTAATTGTTCTACAGGATTTCAATCCATATCTGAGGAAAACAGGAGTGCCAGATCCAGTTAAAACTACCTTCAAAGTGTCAGGAACTTAATAAGTGCTGAACTGCCAATGCTTCCTGATCAAAATTAAGCTAGCCAAATCTGTATTTAAGAGATTCAAATACTTGCAGTGCCTGCTGTACATCTACAACCATGAAAGTAGCTAGTCACCACTTTGCACATTTGGTGCTGAAGTGTTCAAGAAAAACTCCTTACATTACAGGATTACTGGTTGCTTGTATGTCACAGTAATCTACAGCTCTCTGCAAAGAAGTATTTTGAGGAAAGTGCAAATGGCAGGGTTATTACACAGCAGTCAGAGCCTGTTAGGGAATCAACCCCATGCCCAATCTGCTGTGCATATTGGACTTTATCAAAGTCACAAAGGGATTAGACAAAACAGCTGAAAGAGTAATAAATTACAAGTATCTAGCTTCTTTCTATTTAAGATTCTGTTTAAAGAAAAACAATAGGAGATGATGAATGCCATGGCAAAATATATATTAGAATCATAGAACCATAAGGTTGGAAGGAACCCCAAATGCCAGGTAATCCAACCTCTGCTATGCAGAAATCCACTGCTAAAGTACTCCTGAGAAGCAAGCATCCAACCTCTGTTTAAAAATCTGCAATGAAGGAGAATCCACTTACTTCCAAGGTAGTCTATTCTATTGTCAGACACCTATTATCATCAAGAGGTTTAGATGCATTAAAATGCCCAGTTTTGAATCTTTCCACAACATATTTTGAGGAGCATTCCTCTTCTCTTCTGCATCTGATTTCACCATAGAAAAAGTTATTTTTTTTAGACCACAACCAGCAGCTCCTTGCTCCCTGCATAACAACTGGCCTTTCAGCAGCTCTAATGTAAATATTGTGTACTTTTGTTTTCTGTACTCAACAGCTTCTAAACTTCCTGGTAAACTCATAGCAAGGGAAATTTCTGCAGCCTACCACTTGGCATTGTATGTTCATAAAAATAAGGTCAAGAAAAAGTCTAACTTGTATCTATCATTCTGTCCAGGGACATGCAGCTGGTGGTAGGGAAAACTTATATCTCCAGCTTCTCTTCCACTGCATTTGTAGCAAGATACATTTTCATACATGTTCAGGCATCTGACAAAGTGCAACCTAGGCAATATAAAAGTATGTCATAATACATTTAATCGTTAAGGTGCCACAAGATTTTTGGCTGTCTTTTCCTGCAACACATTTAATATGAGTATGCTTCTGGAATGTCCAGCTTTGTTTTTTCATTACATGTTTTTAGAGAAATTGAAATATGATTTACAGTGGGTTCCTTCCATACATATGTGTCACTGAGATAGTGTGAGGTTGATGCTAGGAGGGTGTATGCATGCACATACAGGTGTAGGTTTGTCCTAAGTTTCAAAGAGTTACTTTGAAGAGACTCCCTGAATCTTCCTGCCTACAGACTAGAGATCATGCTGGCTAGGAAATGATGGGACTTGTGTTTCAAAAAGTTTTTTCCCCCAAGCTCTGGAATAATATTCCCCAAAAGTAATTCTTCCAAGATCTGTAGTTATTCAAACTGTTTGTGGAAAGCATACAAATTCCCCTCACAACATATAAATGGATTTCCATTTATTTAAGAAAACACAAAGAAAATAATTTAAATGAGTAGTTGTTGCAAGTGCAAGCTGCCTGAAGAAAAAAAGAAGCATTTTTGCAATGGTGCTGGTACATTAATTTTAGGAGTTGGACACAAAATGTTGGGCTCCAAATTCCAAATCTGCCCAAGGCACAAGGGTCAAAGCAGGTCTGGACATGAGCCATGCTCCACCAGCACTAAGTCCTAATAGTTTAAAGGAGCACTTTTCTGATCTTTCCTTACAAGAGGAGGTAAATTACATTCATAGGTATATAGGTCTGCCTAAAAAGAGTCTGATTCATAATGCAGTGGTATGCATTCTCTCATTCAGGGCATGCCACACCTTTGCTGCAAGGACTTCATTAAATACACAATTTGTTCCTGAGTAATTTAGTGTACTGATGATGACATCTCAGGCCCTGAATAGCTGAAGTCCAGGATAGGGGTCATTTCTTGCCATACCAGCATTGACCATAACCTACAATCTGACAGAGGTCCTTTCTTCTGCCCTAAATATAGCAAGGTATCAGCTGCTTGGGAAGAGGGGGCACATCTGCTGCTCACATCTCATTTGTGGAACCCTTTGTCTCAGAGGACTGTTGGTTTCCTCTGTCCTGCTGTGCATTGTCAAAGGGAAAGAAACTTTGCTGTTCTGTAAAGACAGGCATACATTTTATTGGATAACCATGTGCCTCTTTTTTAAAAAAAACTACTTCATTTACTGTATATACACACGTATAAGTCTAAAAATGTTAGTCAAAATATTGATCCAAAAAACCTGAGCTGACTTTTGCAAGTTCTGTTAAGTACTCTTATATTTAAAAAAGGAACCATCTCCTGGTAAAAGGATAGAGTGTCCTGGAAGCACTTACCTGCCTCTATTCTCTCATCCATCCAGTCTTTAATGTGAACACAAACCGTTATGCCTACAAGAATTTTTAAAGTTCTTTGGCATTGCTTTCCCTTGCTTCATTCTTTAGATCCTTTGCTACATACCCCTAAGTTTTACCTTTAACTTATACACAAGACATATTAAAATCCATAATTTTGGCCCCCAAATCTGTCCTGAACTTATACATGAGGGCAATTTATAGTCAAGTATATACAATATTCTGTTTTTATTATAAAATTACTAGAATCCTGTTAGTGAAATACATATATATAACTTGAAGTTATATCTTATTTTGGGCAAGATTAAAGGGCTCATTTACCAACCCTTGTGTTCCATCCAAATCCTTCTCCTTGCTCAGCAGTTGCCAAGAACTTGTAGCCACAGTCTGGATTGTAAAATAGGCAAAGAAGGGAAGGTAGGCAATGAAGCAGTAAGAACTGCCTCTCCTCCCTGTTCCACTTTACCAGGCAGAGAGGAAAATAAAACAATGACCTCATTTTTCTCCCCCACCCAGAGAATTGTGGTGGGAATGGGAGGTAGACCCTGCTGTTTGGTTGTCTTCCTCCAAGCTGTCCCCCTCCATAGTTACAGCCATAGTGACATCCCAGAAGGGGGAAAAAGGAATGCTACTGTATGAATAGGGTATTATGCTCTATACATGTAAAGCAAAATTTTGGTCCAATTGTTTGTTTGGAATTTTATTGTATTTTCCATTTCACAGGGGCTGTACAGACTGTCACCTTGTGGTGGCCTGTAGGCGTGGTGAGGGCTAAGTGTCTGGACGCTCTGAGCCCTCACTGCGCCACCTGGGCACCATGTTGGTGCATGCCCGTCTACACAGCACATGCCATGATAACGCATATCATGCACCAGCATGCCTATGGCTTCCCTTCCAAGTGGATCGGTGCTGCTGCATGCAGCTGCTGTAGCACCAATCCAGGGCTAAAAGGGGAAGCTACATGCCGCCTGTCTGTAGAGCCCCATAGTTATCTTAAGAATGATCTTCCAGAATGATAATCTGCACCTATAACATCAAAATAAAAGATTTAATTTTATACAGGCTATTTTGGGAGGTTTTTACATCTCAGCTTCAGAAGCTTTTTGTCATAGCAAGAGTTCTTCACTTAAGCCAAATGCTTTGTTTGGGGATTCAGCCCTTCTATATATCTTGATACCTTCAGCTATTAAATATCTCACACCATGTCCCTCATTAAATGATAATAACTCATACAACTTGAGAACTAATGAGTCATTTATCTCAGAACATAACACTCACTGGATAATGGCATTCATATGGCTTCAGAAATATATGAAAGAACAGGAGTGAGGAAAGTTTAGTTTGTGGTCCACAAGTGGCCACTAGGCATCCATTTTGCAGTCCCCCAAAGTCCCTGGGAAACTCCAAAGGCCCCTAAGCCCAATTTTTAAAAATTGGGTCATTTTCAGGCCCTAAATATACCCATTTGTCATGAAACTCAATTTGAATGAACTTGCCCCCTCCCAATATTCACTTAACCCCTGAAAAATGGGAGGAAATTATTTTTAAGCCAAAACCTGAAACTGGAAGAGGCATTACATTCTTCCAGTGGTGGCATGATGGGCTCATCCTTTTGACAGTTGCCCACTCCTGTGAGAGTGGAGGGGACAAGAAGCACCATCCCAAATTTTCATATGCAGGATTTCGCCTCACAATGTAGAATTAAGACTCAGTACCATGAATTAAGAGTCTTTAGCCTTAGCTCATTCTTTTTCCAATGACAAACATATATAACTACGGCGCAGTCCAGACTGCCATAGAGCAGTGTACTCGCGCCGGCACTAGGGTTAGGGAGCAAGCAAACCCTAGTACAGGACCGTGCCAGCATCATGGTGGCCTCCATCTACACAGGGGCCACCATGACACCAGTGCTGCCGCAGAGCACCCAAATCTGGCACACAGGAAGTGGCATCATAACAGCAGCACTTCCTGGTTGCGGTGCCACAAGCTTCATTCACGTGCGGCAACCAGACAGCTGTGGGAATGAAACCATGGGAGAAAGGGGTCAGACGTCCCCTTTCTCCCATGGCTGCACCTGTCGGGATATCCTGGGGCATAAAGCCCGAAGGACACCCTTTTTGAGAATCATTTTGCCGCTTCTCCTTGGTTCCGAAAAGTGCTGGATTGGGGCCTCTGGGCTGCCAGCGAGGCTGCCCTGGCCCCAATCTGGCAAGAAAAGGGGCAGTCTGTACCGCACCTATGTTACATTATGGTTGTAACTCAGTGAGGGATAAATTCCCTCCTTTTGCAAAGTATATATTTCAATTACTTTTTTGGGGTGTAACCTTACTAAATGGTGGAAGAGGAATTTCACAGCTGACTCATGCTGTTGCATTCAGGTACATTTGAAGTAACAGAAAATATTTAATACAATTGTGGCTGTAATGGTAACTAACTACTGGGGAGGGTCTTTGAACTATAATTGTAATCAGGAAATATTAAAATAACTTTTTAAAAGTAACTTGCTCAGAGCCAGTAAAAACTGGAAGTGCTACCCATGCTTTGAATCAATAAATACTCTCCTTCCTATTTTCAGCCTCCCCTAGAAAAACAGCCAAATAGGTGGGATGCTTTTCATAGTTTATAAAAGGCTGCAGGCATCTGATGAGGCTTTTAAAATCATTTCCAAAGAGTAACTCCCTAAACAGCATGGCAAGTTGCTTTTATACTCCCAGGGAATTTCAGCTCCAGCTTGCAAATTGCCATAGAGCACAGGATGTGGATGCTTCAGTAACTTTTTTTTTAAAGTCCCATTGTGAATGCAAGTCTCATGCTTATGTTTCTTTGGGACCCTGGTGATAACTGCCATAATTGAGCCTTATGTAAAAATCAATAGATTGAAGAGTGTTGAGATACCTTCATGCTGTTTTTAAATAGAAACATTTTGCTATCGCTGGAGTAACCATTCACAGAAATATGTGCCTATGCCTTATTTTCAAAAGATCAGATGCCGGAGAATCTTTGAGACCAGCATTCATGCACGTCTCATTGGAGCAGATGCATGTCTACATTCATTTCAGAATTTCGATAGGCATTGTAATGCAGAGCTCCTGTGAGCTTGATCTGACAAGCTTCAGTACAAAGGCAGGGCTCCTGTTGTTAGACAACCAGGCTTAATGATCACCGCCAGTAGAACTGAAATTTTATTGGTGCTCTTTAGTGTGACTGCAGTGGTGTTGACACTAAATCAAATTCAATTAGCAAGGGCTTGCTAATGAGTTATACAACTTTTGTGTGGGAGAAAAGGACAAAAGCATTTTGCTATCACTGGAATGGAGACTTTAGTTGCTAAATTGGGGTTAACGGAGCAAGAGCACAAAGAAGTTGCAAGATTTTCTCCTGAGGCTACTGCGGAGAGGGAAAAAAGCTTTTCTAATTAATATTTTAACAAACATGTTGTCCATGCTGTTGAAAAATGTGGCAATGGGAAAGAACATACAAGCTCCTTTGTAGTCATCAAAAAGCTTTGGAGATTATTTTTAAATGATGATGCCATAAAACAGTTCTGAGACCCGATTTAGATTGAATTGGCATACAGGTGCATAATACCGAAGCCTGAGTGCCTCTTCTTCACTTTACCTCAGAGGTCTCTCTGGTAGAGAAGCTGAAGCTGGGCTAAATGTTTATAAGAAGGCTGTAGCTGCACCTGTTTCCTCCTTCTCTTTCGGCATGAATAATCATGGATGAGCATGCCTGTGTTTTGGATTTACACATGACCATCACCATTCCAGGTTTACATGGAACTATGTATGCTCTAGGCCAGAAGCCATGGTCTCAAGCAGGCCCGGTGTTATTGCTTAGGAGAATGAGGAAGCTGCTTCTGATAGCAGATGGTGAGGCATGGGAGACAGCACGAGGAAGAACAAGGTATTCGTCTAACTAAGGGGGAATACAGATGGGCAGAAAGGGGTGACGAGACCATGACATGCGGATCATTGCCGTGGCGACCGGTTCCTTTTTCTGCTGCTGCTGAGGCGCCATTAGCGCCTTGGAGCAGCACGGTGATGTCCCTTGTGCACCGCACTGTTTGGATGTGGCACACGAGGCACATCATTGGTGAGTACGCTGTGTGAATGTGTGCATGCCAAAATGGCACCCAGACAGAACGGTAAGGCTTGAGAGTGTGTGGACACTCCGCTCTTCCAAGCCCTAAAATTGGCCCCAGTCCAGCGCTTTGTGCCAGTCTGTACCGGACCTAAGTTCTTTCTTAGTTGCTAAGTTCTTGCTAAGTTTTTCTGTCCCACCACCAAAACTGAAAGACCAGCCAGCTTCCATATGAGGATGGTGGTGAGAAGGGGGAGGATATTTTGTACTTTTCATCAGGCAAAAACAAAACAAAACAAAAAAACTCATGAGTTTGGTCTGGTTTAAAGGCAAGCGATGCAGCAACTTGAAGCAAAAAAAAAATTGTTCTGGGACTTGTCCTACTCAGTGCCTGTGGGAGCTTGGAACTAAAAATGGTCCTACTGTTTGGCAGATAGGTCACTGTCCATCTAATCCTCATGTTATCCTCCCAATAAGTGCTAAGTGCAAAATGTAGCTACACCCTTGCGACAAATCTTGAAAAAGTTGTGTAAGATGAGACAGGCCTGTCATCAGCATCTTTCTGTATTTACATTCTGATTCCACCACCATGACTGGATAATTCTGCTTAAGTAACTGGGGCTTCAACTGTACTCTGGTCAATGGATCTGAACACGTGGCCATAAAAGCTCATGCAAAAATAAATCAGTCACTGGATTCCTCTCCTCCTTTTTGTACTGAATTAGACTAACATGACTATCTCTTTGAAATTGCTTTGATTCTTATGCTATTATTGTCGTGCTATTGAAAAATATGGGAATCAGGAAAATGTATTCTGGTTTCTCTATTGGGCAGAAAGCCAGACAAAACAGCTCTCTCTTATGCCCCATCAGTGCTATTACACTGACACTCTCCATCCCTGTCTACATTTCTTTCTGTTGGTGGCAATAGTCCACCCCTCTGTCCTTCCTCCCCTCTTTCCACAATATCTTTCTCTTGTTCAGGGACAGACAGAATGGAGAATGACAGGAAAGAAAAGCTAATTAAAAAATTAAAAAGCATTTTTCTCTCCCCCCCCTCCCCAAATTTACAACTACCCCAAGTCTTTAGTGCTATGTTCTCAATTTACAACTACCCTGAATCTTTCGTGTAATGTGTCTAAATTTACAACTACCCTGAGTCTTTAGTACAATGTATCTAGCCATGCATTGTCTTTTTCCCTCTCACACTTGCTCGTTCTTGTTGCTAGCTGCAGTACAAGACATCCACCCATGTGATCCCATGTCCTTCCCCTCTCTTTCCTTAAACAGCATACACACACAATATTGAGTTAATAGGCAGAGATATATTCCATTGAAAAGCAGTAGTTGACAGTCATAGCCATTGCAGACAAAACATAATGGGAAATTAACTAATTATAAAAGTAACTCATTAAGTGAAATACTTTTATAATTAATTACATTCCCATTACTCATTAAATCAGTTGCTTCCTAATTCTTCATCCTACCAGTCCCAGTGACTATCAGGGATCATTGCTGATGTCTATGTACCATAGTACTGTATGATGACAAATGTAATATGTTAGCCTTCAAAGCTAAGATCAATGAAATGGATGGATTTTTTTTTAAAACACACACACAAAACCACTTTGGATTCCTGATTAAATTCACATCTCCATGTGAGTTAATGAGCTCTGTTGGTTAGTTAAATGTAATGACAAAGTTGGTCATGAGTAGGAAAGGGAACCCGCGTTTGAGGTGAGACAGTGTAGAAGAGTGCATAAGCAATTGCATAACTAACCTCTAAACCTAGCCTTGACTGATCAGAGCTTGGCTAACCTTGCTGTGGTATTCTAAAGGTGAAGTCCAAAAAAGTATGTATTCCAAGCTCTACTAGTGATTTGAGTAATTGATTTGCTTCTGCTCTGTGTTCTGGCTGTGGGAGAAGAGAACAGTTATAAAAGTGATGAAGGAGGAGAAATGATGTTATAGTGCACTGCCTACAAAAGGTCTTCTACTTTATTGCTCCTGTCCCCACTCATTTCTAATCAACCTAAATTGGGGCAAGCAAGGTTCCTCATGAATTACAGTAGATTATATAGACATGTGGGGATCATAAGCTAAGCTCTTCATCTCCACCAGTCAAGCAATTAGCCCTCCTTGCCTGCTCATAGTATAACCCAACTTGACTGGGCCACATGGGATTGGAAGGTATAAGTCCTTGGACAACACAGAAATCTAACACAGGCTAAATTTTCAGATTGATCAAGTTTGCAGACAAAGAATAGAATCAGGATAAAGGTTGTGAATATGCACAGTATGAGAAAAGGAAATTGCTTGCTGCTCTATTAAATATATACTATGTAGTTTAACAGACAAGTATATTGATCTAGACTTTGAGTATCACTTTGGCATTTCCAGGCAGACTTTTCTGATTGTCAGAGAATGGCAAGAGGATAGGACAAATATCCTTTTTTTAAAAAAGCCATCTGACTGGAAGGAACATGAGTAATATCACAGATTGCCAGAATCTAGTGCATATAACACATCAGTTCCAGGATCATCTTGCTATACAGTTAGGACATGGCCCGTCCTTTCCTGTTGGACAAAATGGCAGGGAATAGTACATGATCTAGATGGCCAGGCCTTTAGGAATCTTAAAGCAACAAACCCTCTGGATAAAAAATTCTGTAAACAAAACAAATTAGTCTGGCCTCTGGCTGCTCCAGTCCCAGTCAGCCCCCGATTGGTGCAGGACCATGGTGACCAGACTGCCCTCTCTGAAAGCAGGCTACTGCCATTATGCTGAATGAACCACTGGAAAAGAGCAGATTTTCCCACTCCTTTTTCCAGGAGCATCTGTGTTGTCTGCACTCCCTGCCCCAGAGTGATGGGAAGCTGCTTTATTTGGCATGTCTGCTTCAGGCTGCAGTTAGGACAGTGGAAGCCTTCACAGAACAAGTATATTTTAAGAGCAGGATAGTTTTGAAACTAATATCTGATACTGTACTAGTCTGTTTAGAAAGTGGAAAGCCCTACTGAATTCAAATGATATTATTCCCTGGTAGGTGAGCATACATTTGCAGTCTAAATGCATGAATATGCAGGAATGCTTCTTGAGTGAACATCTCCAATCCCTCATTTTAAAGTTGTGGCACAGCAAGGGGAGAGGAGGAAGACTGATTCCTGTAGTGTGACCAATCATACCCAGACGTTTGCACCACCACATGGCAGTTAGGGACCAATTGGTGTTACCAGTTGTTCCCAAAGGTGGGTTCAAGTAGGAGTGGACCTTATGAGAGAAGACTCCTTTCTTTTCTGGCCCAGGCATATTGAAAGAGAGCCCCACACAAGGTCCAACCAGTCTTTCTCAGCTTAAATAAATGCCAAGCTTTCATTTCTCTTACCTTAATACATTTAGATGTATATCTTGGAGCCCAACTGTATTAAAAGCTTTCTCTAATAAAAAAAATGTGGTATAGGACTTTTAAATTAAATCCATAAATGATTGTGTGTGTGTGTGTGTGTGTGTGTGTGTTTTCCCAGCAAACTCTTAGCATGGCAACCAGTCAGACAATGTCCACTGAAGCCCTATAGGACAACACAGCCCAAATAGATGGGTGAAATAAGCCCACTTCCAGGCATCATCGGTGTGCGGCATTTAGAAGCTGCATGCTATGATGACGCTGGGAAGCCAACTTGAAGCCACCCAGCTAACCAGATATGCCCAGCTTTATGATGCTCTGGTGGTATGATATTTACATGCTACACACCACTGGAGTGTCATGAAGCCACCATGGGGTGCAGTGGGGCCGACAAAGCTGGTTTTTCCCCAGCCCAAAAAGGAGTGGATCTTATCCGTTCATTTTTAGGCTGAGTTGAAGGTGGATTGGGACCATGCTGTGTGTTTGTCGCAGCCCCAATCGATCTTCGGAAGGGCCGCTCCTTCTTTGCCAGTCTGTTTCCCCCCTAAGTAATGATTTTGACACTGATATTTCCATTGTCCACTGTTCTATAAAGCTTTTGCAATGCTTCTGAAGTTGAGCTTTTATTTATACAAGAACTTTCCCATCCCCTCCACCTTGCAGTACAAAAGTGTGTGTTTTTTTTCCACTGAGAGAAAATTTCAAGGCTATAATGTTACGTTAAATAGGCTCTCCACTGTTAAGAAGATTCTTCTAGGTGACTAAATGGCAGCACTGTAATGGGAGCAGTTTGATCTTTAATCATAGTGTACTGTCGTCTTTTCATATTGTTTCTGCAGTTGATAATGAAGTTGACATTTTATATTTATATTGAAGGTGGCAATTGTTAGATTTGTTCTCTTTGGTTTTGACTTAGAGCGTTTCTCTGCAAAAAGTTTTTTTGTGTGGTGCTTTGGGAAATTGTAGCTCTTTCATTTCTATAGATTCTCATGCCTTTTATGTGGAGAAGGTAATGTGTATTACTTCACTTACATCAAAATGTGCTAAGCTAGCCCTGCTGCTTCATATTGTCGCACAGCTTTTAGGAAAGTATCCTAAAGTATCTCAATTGTTTAGAAGGACAGATAAACACTTTTAGAACTGTGGTATTGGGAAGAAGATATGGATTGAAATGGACCTAAACGTTCTGTTTTCTAATCTAGTGTATCCAGATCTTGCTACATCTATATTCAAGGGTTCCTTATATGCTAGACTACAGAGTGGAATTAAAAACTATAATTTATAGCTATTTGAGATCTAATGCAGAACATGCAGAAATCAGGAGCAGGACAAGGTGTGAAATAACAAGGTATCCCTCTGATAAGGAAAACAAGTTTTTGTGAATCACTTTGGGTTTGGGAATGTCCAAAATTCAGAGATAACAAGAGTGGCACTGTTACTTCCCTCAGTATAGACATTATACTTCTATCAATGCAGTCTGCAATCGCATTGGCTTTTTTACTTGTCATATCACACTGTTGAATCTGGGCGACAGGGGAAGTGTGATGGTGCTCTTGGACATCTCAGTGGCCTTCGATGCCATTGACCACGGTATCCTTCTGGAACGCCTGAGAGAGTTAGGTATTGGAGGCACTGCATTGCAGTGGTTCCGATCCTACCTCTCGGGCAGGTTCCAGATGGTGTCGCTTGGGGACAGCTGTTCGGCCAAGAGGGAGCTCAAATCGGGGGTCCCTCAAGGTGCAATTCTGTCCCCAATGCTATTCAACATTTACATGAAGCCACTGGGAGAGATCATCCGGAGACATGGGGCGGGGTGTTAGCAGTACGCTGATGACACCCAAATATACTTCTCTATGTCTCGGACTGAAGCAGTGACTAAGGATGGCATCTCTCCTCTGAATGCCTGTCTTGGGGCGGTAATGGACTGGATGAGGGAAAACTGACTCAAGCTGAATCCAGGTAAGACGGAGGTACTTGCTATAGGAACCCCGAATCCAGGAATGGAGTTGTGTCAGCCAGTTCTGGATGGGGTCACACTTCCCCTGAAGGATTCTGTTCGCAGCTTGGGGATGCTTCTTGACTCGTCGCTCCAACTGACAGCTCAGGTGGATGCGACAGTCAAGAGCGCCTGCTATCACCTTCATTTGATACGCCAACTGCGCCCCTTCCTGGAGCCGAGGGACCTGGAAACAGTAGTACATGCACTGGTAACCTCTCGATTGGACTTCTGTAATGCGCTCTACTTGGGGCTACCCTTGTGCCAAGTTCGGAAACTTCAGCTGGTACAAAATATGGCAGCCAGATTGTTCACAGGAACTTCTAGGAATGACCATATAACACCGGTCTTGAAGTCCCTGCACTGGCTGCCTATTAGTTTCCGGGCAAAGTACAAGGTGTTGGTGATTACCTTTAAAGCCCTACATGGCTTGGGCCCAGAGTACTTGAGGGAATGCCTTCTTCCCTATTGTCCGTCCCACACACTAAGGTCTTCTGGAAGAAATCTACTACAGCCAAAAAAATCTAGGCTAACATCTGTCTCCCAGAGGGCCTTTTCTACTACTGCTCCTAAACTATGGAACGACCTGCTGGAGGAGATCCGTCACATTTCCACTCTGGTAGCTTTTAAGAAAGCACTCAAGACGGATCTCTTCCGGCAGGCCTTTCCAACTTAGTTACCCTCCCCAGATATAGAGATATGTGTCCCCTCATCTGTCTATTTTCCCCTGCCAATGTTTCTGCCTATTTTTTGGTTGTTCAATGTTTTTAATGTTTTTAATGTTTTAATATTATTACTGTTTAATTCTGTTTTAGTACTGGGAATGGGGGGTGGTGGTAGGTCTAGGGTTTGATTTTTTAACTCTATTGTAATTTGTTGTATTTTATTGTTTTAACCCACCCGGATTCTTCGTGATTGGGCGGGCTAGAAATAAATCTATTATTATTATTATTATTATTATTATTATTATTATTATTATTATTATTATTATTATTA
>NC_056523.1:245868428-245884413 GCF_019175285.1 Sceloporus undulatus
TTATTATTATTATTATTATTTTCAACTTACTGTCTATTAGGACTCATAGGGTGGCAAGGAACAGACTCTGGTTGCTCCAGCCAAAGAATTTTGATCCTGACCTCTGGGATAGTACCTATTCCTCCTATTTTGTACCATCTGCAAATTTGATAACCATGCTCTCTTCATTCAAGTCATTGATAAAGATGTTGAATAGCACTGGGCCCAGAACAGAAGCCTGTGGTACCCCACTGATCACTTCTCTCCAGAATGGAGCCATTGGTGTGCACCCTTTAGGTTTGGTCAGTCAACGAATAATATGGTTCTAGAGACTACTGTTTAAAGGACTGTTTAAATCCAAAAAGTCAGGACATTGCATTGTCTGGTGCACTACAGGTATCCTTGAGGGATCTGATCTTTGCAAAATGAGATGTGAATTGTTCTTATGTGCCTTCAAACGTACTCCAGCTTATAATACTGTAACTCTAACATAGAGTTTTCTTGGCAAGATTTCTTCAGAGGGGATTTGCTACTGTTTCCACAAAGAGAGTGAGACTTGTCCAAAAACACCCAGTGGGTTTCCATGGCTAAGCAGGATTTCAAACCCTGCTTTCTTAGTCCAGTGCTCAAACCAGACTGACTCTTTCAATGGTATGAGAAACAATTTATAGCCTGTTTGCTGTTCTATGCTTATTCACTGGCTGTATAAAATGGTTTTCCTGTAGTAGGATAGGTGTGGAATAAATAGAAAGTACTACATGCCCATATTTGTTGTTCTTGTATGCCTTCAAATCAACTCTGATTTATGGCAACCCTATCATAGGATTTTTATTTTTATTTTTTGCCAGAATTATTCAGAGGAGGTTTGCCATTGCCTTTAACTTAAGCTGAGAAAGTGTAACTTGCCAATGTCATTTGGTGGGTTTCAATGGTAGAGTAGGATTGGGAATCCTGGTCTCCCAAAAACCTGGTTCAACACTCAAATCACTACACCATTTTTCTGATTACTAATATGCAGACTGAAAAGTCATTATTTTTGGATTTCACACATCTCCTAATTTCATGATACAGTTTTCCTGTCACATAAAACCCCATATCAAATTGCATTTGAAAATGTGTCTTTCAGGATAAAATATGGCTAGAAATGCTGCTTTGAGATAAAATATATTTGAAATACTTAAAATGCTAAAAAAGTATTTAAATATGAATTGTAGTACTTAAAAATGCAGATGAATGCAGAAATTGAATGAAATGCATTTGCACTCCTTGTTTTAAACAAGAGTGGTTTATTTCCCTTCATCAGGAAAGTATTTGGGGTGAAATTCAAGTGTCCTTCTGGGGCTGGAAAGCATCCATCTCCAGAAAAGGCAGTGGCAACATTTCAGCTATTCACCTTGCAATTCATTGAAGGATTTCCCCCAAAGCTCCTGAGCAGATTCTGCTGTGGCTTAGGGCACTGTTGGGGTGGGGAAATTACAAATATCATTCCCTTCCATGCTCTGCAGATGAATACTTCCTATAACTGAAGGGGACACAGTGTGTGTCATTCAGTCCTTCTATTGTTCATCTGAAATTATAAGACTGTTCCTTTTTGCTCCAGTGCTGGTAACAAACCTTGGCCCAGTTAATAATATTTTGCGTAGAGTAAGAGAAAGTCACGATTCTGCTTTTTAAAAGCCTAGTCTTCAGTCCAGCTACTTGTGCCCAGGAGGAGACTGACTTCAGGAAGGAGAAAAAAAGTAATGTGTGAAGTGGCCTGGAATCATTCTTTTAATAATTAAAATTTACCTACGGATGACCATTAGTTTTACCAAAGCTAAGAAACATTCACTTCATATTTGTATTTATCTTTTAATTTTTCAGAAGTCTGTTTTTGTTCTTTCACTCTCTAGAGTCGGTGCAATACAAGGAATGTTCTTTTTTCCTCCCCCCCCCCCCCCCAATCCTTTTTAGTTTAACTTACCAGGTTGCCTGAATTGTCCTCACACATTTCTATTATGGGAGAAAGACACTTGAACTTTTCATTGGCAGCCTACATAATAAAATTCATATAAAAGAGAGCTCCATGACCCTGTGGTTTTTATGATCTGTGTAGGTGTGAATCTTTTCCACACAAGCTTTAGAAGACACATTGTGTTTTAAAAGTATAGGACTGATGTACTTTCCTGTGTTCTTAATTGGATTTTATGACCCCTAGAAGGCTTAGGGAAGACTACTTTGTATTTTGTCCCTTTACCTGCCGCACCACTGCTACCTGGTTGCTCTTCAAATCAGCTGAATTGGCTTTCCATTTTCCTGTATAATTATGATAATGGCAACATCGTCCTCCTCACCGTCACCTGTGTTGTCACCATAAGGAATGTGAACATCTCTAGTCCTAATTTTGTTGTGTTTCTCTAAATCACACCTGTGTGTATTTCCCATTTTGTTTCCTGTCAGGTTCTGATACTTTGCAAGTTTTTCCCCCATTTGGAAATTCAGGTGCATTTTTAATGAATTTTCAAGTGTGCATTTATTTACACATGGAATCTAACTTATTCATTTCCTTTCAATGATTAGTATGATTGATGGGTTTTTCCCTACCACTGTATACATTTTAGCCATTTCAATTTTAAAATGTACACATTGTTATATGTATACTCCAATTCTCCAAAATGCCCCATAAGCCATACAGAAGTGGGAATTCTCAAAGTAGGGTATATTTTTTGTGACAATGAATCTCAAGAGCTACAAAAAGGCTACATTTATTAACAAGTGGCCCAGTGGCTCCCCTCCACACACATCCATTATTATCTTCTGGAGTTGTATATTGCATTATTCATGTTATTTGTTTGGAACTTTGTGGTTGCCAGATCTGAACAAACATTTTCCACATTTCCATGCCATTGACATAAAAATTTTGACATTTCTTGATAAAAAGATTTCATATATATATATATATAGAAGATATTCTTCTGATGCTTGTTTTTGAGCCTTGTGGAGAAAGCAGGTGCAACCACAAAAATTAAATCTTCCTTTAATTTCTCCATTTAAAACCCATCTAAACATGATATCATTATTGCAGTTCACAAATTTTGTGAAGTAAGGTGTGCTACAAAGAAGAAGGAGTGGGGAGATAATTCCTTTGCGTGTTTCCAATAACATTTCAAAAACAGAGGGCTAAATTAATTTCCCTTCATTTGTTATACAGTTGGCCTTCTGTATCCATGGATTCAACTATCCTTGGCTTGAAAATATTCAAAAAATACTTCAGAAATCAAATCTTGATTTAGCCATTTCATATTATTATGCCATTGTATCTAATGGGACTTGAGCAGTTGTAGAACCAAACCCACTGTATTCTCTGATCCATTTGCTAAGTAAGGACTCATTGCACAGTGCTCTGCACCCAACTGCACAGTGGGGGGCAACACGGCACTCTGTTCGCACAACATTTAGACACATTAAGCCAAAGGATCACTGAAAAGCCACCACCATAGTGGCAAGGGCACCTTTTTGCCAGCACTAAAAAGACCAGCATTTTGCCATTCCTTTTAGGTTGCCATGGCCCCAATCTGGCATTTAAAGGGGCAGCAGGACACCACTCCAGAAGGGTGGTCTGTTGAGCCCCTAAGTTACAATAAAAAAACCAATAAAATGCAGAAAACCATGAATGATAGCAATAAGCATAAATGCCAACAATACCTGCATAAATCCAAGATGGCTAAAACTGAAACAGTAAAGTGCCCCCCAAATCAAAGCATAGATAACATTCCAAACATTTTCACTTGCTACCTGAAAAGTGGTAGTATTGACCTCCTCTGGAAAGTTATTCCAGGAGTGGGTGCCATTACTGAAAAGGGTCTTTCCTCAGCTGCCAGAGAAAAGGCATTTGCTGAAGACTTTTAAAACAAGTAAGATTTATGTAAAAAGGATAGGCTTTGAAATATTCAGCTTCCAAGCCATGTTACCATTATTTAGCTACCAGGGTAGGTGTTGGTAAGCTGTTTTGCAACTGTATTGGGAAAATGTTGTGCAGGAAGAATAATTTAACCCCAGCTTTGGAAAACACCACAAGGTTTATAATCTAATGGAAAAAATCCTTGCACTATGTGAAGTACTTGGGGCACACAGCAAATTAGACTGGCAGAAATTGAGAGCTGTAATCTAGAGGAATCCAGGTTCCTAAATGATGTGTGAAAACTATTTTGAAATGGAAAGAATCCAAATTGACTTTTTGTCTACAAGCTGGAGCTGAAACTGGCCATGAGGAAAACAACTTCCCATCCCTTTTGTATGTAGACTCAACACTGTTGATATGATTTGACAGAGAAGCCAGAAATATGAAACCCTGCGGTGCTATTTTTAAAATTCCACTTCTGCTAAGCACAATTGCTCATTGATAAAGTTTTATATACTAATGTTGGGAATTGCATCCATTTTAGGATTATTGTTTTGGTTTTGCTCTTTTTTTGTTGTTGTTGATTTGCTGCATAAAATATTACTGAAGTGTAAAAAAAAAAAAAGACTTATCCATCTTTATGCTGGTTAGCATAGGAGAAAATGACCCCAAAGTTAACTTCCCTTCCAAAATAACTTCCCTTCCAAAATAAATTCCTATGGCAAAATACTGAAAGAAAGTGCTAATTAGAAATGAATTATTTTTATTTATTTAATTAAACATTTTATTTATTGAATTTATACTTGTTGTTTCAAAGCATGGTAGAAACAGGAAAGTGACAAAAAAAAACATTAGAATACCAGTTTAAAAAATTAAAACAGTATCATAAATCCCAACTATAAGCTCCAAAACAACACCGATTTTTTTAGAAACACAAAATCTCCAGTTTAGGCACAGCAGCTGATTTAATCAAATGGATAGTTTCTGAAACATAACTTTTTATTTTAACCTGCCTTCTAAGGGGAAAAAGCTGACAGGCAAATTTAACTCAGTAGGGAGTTCTATAATTGGGACACTATTTCCAAGTAAGCTCCAGAAGTTATACTGCCTGCTGTAGATTATCAGATAGCAAGGACACCAGTAAAAGGGTCTCTCTAGAATTTCTCTGTGGGGATGGAAGGAAGCACTCCTTTGAATGACAGATTTTGGATAGACATAGATTCTTACCTTTATGTTACACAAATTGCAATTGCTTATTGATTTGTTTAAAGTATTTTTAGTTGTTTTTCAAGGCTACATCCTCTTGATGTATGAATATATTAAAAGAGATAATTAAAGCTGCAACCCTATGTCCATTTACAATGGGGTAGCATGATGATAATGGGACTAATGATGTATGGGACTGCATGGTAACTATTGTCCCCTAGAAATGTGCACTTAGAGTCATGGTATGAGCGATATTTTGGCAATCTCTTTGTAATGGAAAAATAAAGAATGACAGAAGGAAATGGTTAAGTACACTCTCCCATTTGTCTATTCAAAACTCCACTGACTTTTTTAACAGAAACATGCCACTGTTTGTTATATAGGCTTGCTGGTGATGTATATTTTACCCCCTACATAGATAAGAGAAGTAAATTACTATAAAATTGTTATTGCCACTTTCAAAAGAAAAATACACACACATCTAAAAATACAGAGCACTGTAAAAGATCAAACTAATGCTTATTGGATCACTAAAATTGAATGTTTGTTGTTGTGTGCCTTCAAATAATTTCTGACTTATGGTGACCCTAAGGAAAACCTAGCACTGGGTTTTCTAGGCCAGAGAGTGTTTGACTTGCCCAAGGTCTCCCAGTGGCTTTTCCATGGCCAAGTGGGGAATTGAACCCTGGTCTCCAGAGTAATCATGACCCAAGGTGCAGTGAGTGAGAGATGTCCCTAAACAAATAACTTAATTTATATCAAGTAAACATTATTTGGATTATGTCCTACTTTCAATAAAAATACGGGCCAATAAAATTAATCTCGCCTTTGTACTTAGACCGGTCAAATGGAACATGATTATGAAGATCTGTAATCATTTGACAAAAATCCGTGTTTTTTTCCCAGCAAATGGGAGCTTTTAAACCTTATCTAAAGCAGGACCTGAGCAGAGCCATTGCGGATAGAGGTATTTCAGTTACTTCAGAATGCCATCCACAGATGCTGGTGAAACATCAGGAATAAACTCTTCTAGAACATGGACACATAGCCCGAAAAACCCACAAAAAACTATAGATGCTGGCCATGAAAGCCTTAGACTTCACGAAGTAACATTTTAATTTTCTATTTGTCAAAAATAACTTGAATAGCTACATGCCTCTGAATACTACATGCCTCTGGTTTTTTGGCACAACAGTGTCACCTTAACCAACAACAGAGCATGACGTAGCAGCACAAGACATAGCATGAGCCAGGACTTGAATCATATGATATTCCTCCTCTTCCATAACGAGAGCACATGTTGCTGTAACTATAAAAGTAACTGAAATACAGTGGTACCCCGGGATACGAATGCGCCGCCTTACGAAATTTCCGGGTTACGAAAAAAATCCATTGAAAAAAACTGTTCCGGGTTACGAAGGTTATTTCGGGTTACGAAAAAAAAATTTGGTGCTTTTCGGCGCTTTTTCACACGAAATCGCGGCTTTTCCCCATTAGCGCCTATGGCTTTTCGGCTTGCGAAAGCCTTTCGGGTTACGAAAGCGGCAGCGGAACGAATTAATTTCGTAACCCGGGGCACCACTGTACCTCTATCATGTTTGTCTCATGGTATGTTACAGTGGTAATGTAACCTTTGTTTTTGGAAAAACAAACTAAGTATAAGAGAGTCAGTATGGTATAGTAGTTTGAGTGATGAACTATGACACTGGAGACCAGGGTTCAAAAGCCTGCTCAGCCATGGAATCCAACTGGATGGCCTTGGGCAAGTCACACTCTCTCAGACACAGATGTTGGCAATGACAAATTCTCTCTTAAGAAACTTTGCTTTAGGATCACCATAAGTAGGAAATGCCTTAAAGGCACACAACAACAACAACAACAACAACCAACAACTTAGTATTTTCAGATAGCTACTTACAAACTCCAGTGGACTGCAGCAAGAAAATTATGGCCTTCCAGATGTTATTGGACTACAGTGTTCATCAGCCCCTACCACATGACAAATGATCACTGATAATTGGAGTTGTAGTCCCATCTAGATAACTGCATGTATCTTCGTCTATAGCAGGGGTAGGTGGAATAGTGTTATCTATGCATCATATTCAGCTCCTAAACCTCACTTTTGTGGCTCTGAAGCCTCCACTAGTCCCTAAAAGTTCTGTAACTCCTCCTCATTTTAAAAAGAAAATTGGTTATTTTCAGGCACTTTGTACCACCAAATCATGCAGAAAGCCCCTCAAAAGCCCACCCCATAAGCCTATCCTCAGAGCCCTGTACTACCTTCAAATATTTCCATTTCCTCTGTAGTTTTCTCAAAATGGCAACAGGTAATGACACAACATCACTTCCTCTCACCATTTAGAGAGGGATTGCAGAGGAAAAACAAAGTATTGAGACAGGAATTGCCCTCTGCTCTTCCATGCAGTTCCCCACCCCAGATCTTTAGAGCCACTCACTGTTATTCAGCCTGGTCCTTCACATCTGAAAATTTCCCTCTTGCAGTATTTAAAGAAATAAAATAAATGGAGAGAAATGCACTTGCAGATTCATTGTTCTTATTTCCCATGTCCCATACCAGTTTAAATTATAACCAGCCTTACCTAACCAGGTGCACTCCAGCTATGCTGGTTGGAGATAATGGAAACTACAGTGACACATTTGTTGGGGACCAGGTTAGGAGGTATTCAAAAAAAATTCCATTGCCTTCAATATTTCTCATATGAAAACTGGAACAAGTGTGGTCAGGCCAAATTAGAATGTGGTCAAAATGACATACTTAGGCCTGAAACACATGGGCCAAAAGTGCTGGCTTTGGTCAATCAGATGATGCATGCCCTCGGAGAGGGCCAAAACTGTGCCAGAGCCACCTAAGGTGTCCTGGGGAGCCAGAAAAAAAGAGCACAAAAATGTGAGGCATTAGGGACTGTGGTGGTGGCTGGCCTTGGGTGCAGTCCCATGCTAAATGGGGAGCAACAGGGGCTGGAGCAGCCAGAGACCACTCCAAGCTGCCAGTCTGCTTGACCACACTGTTAATGAGGAAGAATAGACAAGCTAGGAGAGGCTGCTAGAGTTTGCTTTTGCCATACAGGGAAGGACAAAATTCTGCCCCCTCCTGTCCCCCCCCCCCCCCACACACCGAACACACTTGATGATGTACTTTGAACTTATTCTGCAGCAACTGAAGTCCCCTCAGACCAATTGGGGGGGTGGGGAGGAAGATAGATAAACTGGGAAATTTTAACAGTTCTGAAAAAGTACTGCAGAGGATTAGTCGACTCGGGGCTATCTCTGCCAAATCAGTTGAAGGGCATGAAACTCTGGAGGTAAATAACAGAATGATTGTCAGAACAAAAGGCACCTAGAAGAAAACGTGTCATTGGGCTTTGTTGGTTTTTTTTTAACAGCACTAAGAGGCAATTCTAGGTTTCATTTCTATCACATATTTCTTTTCTGATCTTTTCTCTCCAAGCAGGAGAGTCTTGTCTATTATTAAGCAGTGTTTCACAGACACTATTGCAGAATAGCTTCTGTGTTATTTCCCTCAAATTCACACCTCAACTAAAAGTGAAATATTTCCATCTACCAAGGAAGGAGCTACTGTTTGTATGAGTGAAAATGTGGGAAGACATACTAATTCAGATGACAAACAAGAGTGCAAGTGTAGCACACTTCCTTCCCTGGGCCTTTAGAAGAGGAGAGTCCTTGAGTCCTTGTGGCAAAAGAAAATAGCTTCCCAGAGCTGTGTGCAAGCTTTAATTCAATGGGTGTAACGTTACCCTTCACTGGTAACAGTTCTGGGTTTAAGAAGTTTGAAACCTTATCCTTTGCACATTTACACCAAAGTAAATTCCAGTGACTTTGATGGCACTTTTTTTTCAAATGAATGGACATAGGATTGTCACTTTTGACTCTCTTTGAAGTTTGCTTTACCACCAGTTCTTTAACCCTTGTAAGCTGTTCATTTCAAAATAGTGTTGTCCATAACTTGGGAAATTCCTTTTTTGAACCTCTTGGCCAGCTTGGCTAGTAGTCACGTTAGTTATCCTGAGAATTGTTGTCCAAAGTTTGGGCCCATACAGACAGACCAAAATAAAGCTGCTTCGGGTCACTTTGGAGGTATGCTGTTTAAATGATGTATGTGTCCTAAGAGTCCGGAAGCCACGCCAAAGCCACGCTCCAATCCTAAGGACTGGACCACTGCTTTGGCACAGCTTTATTTGGGATTCAAGTAGCAAATAAAACTTATTTATTTATATGTCAACATATTTGTATTTCAACATATTAAAAATATATGGAAGCACCCCACTAAAATAGTCACAGTACTCTAAAATACTCTAAGATGAATTAATTCTCTGTTGAAGTAGATTCATATAATCATATCAGACAGCTGGCTCTGCTCCAAGCTACATTTATACATTTCTATTTTGAGAAATGGATTGAGATCCATTGGATTAATGGATCCATTCTTAATCTTTCAGTCTCCTATTAATGGTTTGGTGTGGTTCAGAGTGGGAATCATCCTGTGTTTGTAAGTCAACCCAGATTGAGTAATAACCCAAATTTGTGTCCACTTGGAAGACTAGAATGCCTATGTACCCTAGGTTGATTGATTGATTGAAATTTTATTTATATACCGCCGTTCCTATGATCACGGCGGTTTACAAAACAAAATGAAAATACAATACAGTACAGATTACAGATTCTCCCCCCGGAGAAACGCCGCTCCGGTGGCAAGGAAGAGTCTCTCTGGGCCGCTCCTGCCCAGGTGGAAAGCGGGCAGGTGGGCAGTTAGGGAGGGAGGAGCCTCTTTCTTCAGGCTGGCCCCTGATGGTACTGGGCCGGCCTTCTCTCTCCCTCAGAGGCCGAACGATGACAGTTAGGAGGGAGGAGGTTAGTGGAAAATGCTGGATAGTGGGTATTTCTATGAACAACACCCAATAAAGTGTGATTCTCAATTCAGTCTTAAGCATTTTCTTCATGTAGGAAAATAGAAATGACAAAAACAATTGACTAGGAATAAACAGCATAATAACTCATTGACTGACATTTTTAGGTTAGATACTGTTTAATATTGTAAAGAAATCAAGTGTGCAGAATATTTGTGTGAATTTCAAGAGCCTGATAGTACAAACAGTATGTCTTTGGTATGATGAGGTGTGAAATGAATAGAAAATATTACACAGTGGCCCTTGGTATCTGCTGGGGTTTGGTTCCAGAACCCCAGTGGATACCAAAATCCATGGATGCTCAAGTCCCATTAAATACAATGGTGTAGTAAGATAGTGTCCCTTATATAAAATGGCAAAATCTAGGTTTTCTTTTTGGAATTTTAAAAAATATTTTCAAACTGTGAATCTGTGGGTATGAAGGAATGACTGTATATCCATATTTGTTGTTACTGTTGTGTGTCATCAAGTTAATTTATGGCAACCCTATCACAGGATTTTATTTCCAAGATTTCTTAAGATGAAAGAATGTGACTTGAAGTCATCCAGTGGCTTTCCATGGCTGAGCAGCAATTCAAACCCTAGTCTCAAAAGGTCATGCCCTATCAACCAAACTACTGTACTATATCTGCAGGTTCTCATGCATCTATATGGGATTTATTAATGAGATGCTTTACAGCAAGGGTACACAACTTGCATGACCAGACAGCAGCCTTTTTCCACTCAGGTGTAGCCCCCAAACACTTTCCCCTGCAAAGATAGAGCTTAAAATCTTAACCACAGACTGTTTATTGCACTGTTTCCTCAGAGAAAAATAGCAATCTCAGCAGCAGGTGTCTGAAGTTCATTGATGTCCTGGATCATTTTTTCAGCAAGTGAATCTCCCATGAGAAACAGCTTCCACTTTTCTTTCCCCCAGCAGTCCTGTTTGATTAGTGTTTGCTTCGCAAGTGACCATACTCCCAGGTTTCTCTTTGTAAGATCATAGCATGCTAAGGAAAACAATGCAATGAGTAGCCTAAAGTTAAATAGAGCTGAGATGCTTTCAGCTGCTCTTTGAGGGAGATGTAATGACTGACATTCACTGGGTTTTTTTTTTCTGGTTTCTACTAGAAACTGTCTCTTTGAAGCAATGTAAACTTACTTTAATATGAAACACAGTGGAGGCCTAGAGCCTCTACCCAACACCAGCCCCTTTAACAACTAATAACAAAGGAGTCTCCTACCTGCTCTGCCTCTGGGATTTTGATTGCCCCTCATACAATATTAATTCCTCACAGTAATGTTGCATACCATTTACCACAAGAGAGACAGACAGGGGTATGTGTATGTGTGTTTGTTGACATCAATAGAGAGGTGTCTGAAAATGCTGAGATGTCTATGAGAAATAGTGTGTACATGTATTGAGTATGTGAGCCCATGCATTACATATGGCTGGGTTTTTTTAACCAAACAGTAACTTTTCACTAGAATTATATCAGTCAAAAGATTTGGCTTATTCAGCAATTGAGAAGAAACTTGAGTTCAGCTCAGACCAATTCAGAGGCCACCCAACTTGATGGAGTCCAAATCTCAATTAAAGGCAAACCTCAGATTCTGGAGAGCAAGGTGGAAGCTGCATTAAGAGAAATCAGGATGAATAAAATCAATATTAGTGTTAACTAAAACATGGTAACAAATCTGGAAAATGCAAGAGTGGCCAACAAATTGGAAATGACCATTGTACATCCCCATCCATTAAAAAGGAGGCACAAAAGACTTCAGCAATTGCAGGACCATAGCATTGATCACCCATTCAAGCATGTTCATAATTCTGCAACAGAGACGCCTACCATATATGGAATGAAAAATTCCAGAAATGCAAGCTGGATTCAGAAAAGGAAGAGACATTAGGGACTACACTGGCTAATATAGGATGGCTAATGGAACACACCAAAGAATTCCAGAAGAAAATGAGCATGCGTTTTATGGACTAAAACCGAAAACTTTTTTCATGGGAGACTGTTTAATGATTTAAATATTATATAAAATTACATTCAAGCAATGTGTTTAATATGTATACAAAAAAATGAATATCGTGTTTAGACTTGGGTCCCATCTCCAAGGTATCTATGCAAATATTCCAACCCCCCCCCCCCCAAAAAAAATCTGAAATCCAAAATACTTATAGCAATTTGAAGTTTTTAAACAGAGGCTGGATGGCCATTTGTCTGCTATGCTTTGATTGAGAGTTCCTGCATGGCAGGGGATTGGACTGGATGGCCCTTGTGGTCTCTTCCAGCTCTATGATTCTATGATTCTAATAGCAAGTACATTTCTATACCTCTTATCACTACACTTAAGCACTCCCTAAGCTGTTTACAATGTGTAAGCTAATTGCCCACAACAAGCTGGGTACTCATTTTAGTGACCTCCAGATATAACTCACAACCTTGTAGCTGTAATTGGTTGCAGTACGAGCATTTAACCACTGCACAACCAGGGATCCTTGTGTCAAGCAGCCTACTTCATTTTGGACAATAGAGACTCAACCTGTATATAAATCTGATCTATTGGGAGAAGCGGGAAAATACAAATAAACTTATTATTATTATTATTATTATTATTATTATTATTATTATTATTATTATATAAGCAAGTGCATCCTTCTCCTCTACCTCTCTCTTACATGCAGAGTTTGAGGCAAAAGTTCTCAAAGTTTGCTATTCATATCTCTTTTTGTGCCACAGAAAGGGCACCCTAGCCACAGTGGCTAGGGTGAAGACACAGCGTGACACCACCTGCCATCTGGTCAGGTGGGCAGCATTGGGGCAGAGTCGAAGCAGCTGACATATGTACATCACGCCCCCACCACACGGGTGTATAATGCCAATCTGTTGAGCCCCTAAGTCTACTTTGAAAGAAGCTGGTGTGTGTGTGTGTATCCTGGTTCAATTCTGGCTTCAAAATTTCTATGAATATGAAGCTCATCCCTGCCATCCAGTTATCCAGCTATGATAGACATTTCCTTGTTTTTCCAGTCAGATACTACCAGCATGAGATGGGGTTAGTCTGTGAGAGGTAATTTTATGAGCATATTGAATTTTCACACAGCCTCACAAAAACCCAGTTCCATGCATTTGCAAGGGCATGCTTGGTGTTTGTTATTCCTCACATTGATGATTCCACAGGTGTAGTAGTATTCCATTAATATAGCAGTATTCCATTGGTATAGCTGTTGTTGTGATGGTGGTGGTGGTGGTATAGCTGTAGTTAATTAGGCATTTAGGCAAATAGCTAGCAAAGCTAGCAAAGGGACTGCTGAAAGTACTTTTTGGAACCAAACCACCACCAATTCTAACCTTAGGATGAGCAGTTCTTGATAGATTTATTGCACTCCCCCCCCCCACTCTGTACAAGCAATTTCTTTCCTCCTGCATGGCATATGGGAAGTGCCCTATATTCCTTTAATATTCACAAATTGCTGGCTTCCAACGGTGCAATAAGCTCTAACCAGCATCTACTGCATTAGAATTTAGAACTGCAGCATGAACTTAAAAAGCCTGTGATTGTAATATGATGAGAAGAACGTGACTTTCTCCAAATACCACTAAACCTGAGCTCTCACAAATCTTGTTCAGAGACTTGCAAGAGATTCAACACTGCCATTCCCCTCACTCATATTTTATATAAGCAATTCTTATTCAATTTGTTCCCCGGTACACAAGTTTCAAAAGGAATTTTTCAAGGGCTTGGCGAGAAGTTAATTTACTTCACTTTATCTGGAATTATATTTGCATTAGTTATCACATAAAGACTATTATCCATGTTATATCTGTCAGTGATGATAAGCTACATATGGATGAGCGTAAGCCATTCATTTGTTTATGGATCCTAAGTTGCTGAGACTGTCAGACATCTACATGACATTTTGGAGCAATGAATTTTTATATTTGGATATCATGTTAGCTGAAAAATGTGTACAACTGCATGTCAACTGGCAGCTCCCTATTAAGAATGCATTTGAGAGAGTTCATAAATAGAGTCTATAGCTCTCAGAAATCAGCTAGTGACTGACATGCTAATTTATAAAGGCAGAATTTATGGGATTCATTTGGATTCCATATAGGTGTTACTAACACATCTGTTGCAGTTTGCCCATAATATCACTGCATTGATGAATAGATCTGCCATTTGATAGCTGTAAATATAGCAATATATTATAGATTGGATGGGATATATTCTCATTCATGGTGATAGCAGATGCTGTTCTGCTGTTGTGTGCCTTCAAGTCATTTTTGACTCATGGCGACCATATCATAGGGCTTGCTTGGCAAGATTTGTTCAGAGGGGATTTGCCATTGTCTTACAGAACTCTAAAAACACCAAATATAATGGAGATCTATTTGATAGACAGTGCTTTTCCAGTCATTGTGGTGCCGTTAAATTAGATCACTTGCTATTATATTTTCACAATGAAATGAATGATGTGGGTAAAAACATCTGCTGGTATGTCTGATATATAAAAATATGTAGCCTATTTTACACGTGCATATTTATTTTTTTAGCATTTATAAATATTTCTTCCTTGCAGCGAGGATTTCAAAATTATCCACAATTCTGCTTACTATATAAATGATGAAACGTAAATTAAATGATATATTTAACTGAATTCTTATTTTCCTAAGTACTAATTAACTTAAGTATAAGGTGATGGAAGCTTACCCAACACATAGAACTTATCAAGATAGGATGGTGATTGCCTCAAGATAGAGTGACATGACCTAGTTTTCCACTACATTAAGTGAAAGTGTATTAAGAGTATAGTTTTCTGTGGGGTTTTTTGGCTATGTGGCCATGTTCTAGAAGAGCTTATTCCTGACATTTCACCAGCATCTGTGGCTGTCGTCTTTTTTGTATTAAGAGTCTTCATCAACTAATATTAACATCAGATGTGTGATTTGCAAAGTAAAGTCTTGATGCAAAAACCCTCCAAAAAACCCAAGAATGACTGAGCTTACCAGAAATTTCTGGATCACCTGGATTGTACCACAGGGGTGACTGAAGAAAAAACAAACCTCATGTGTGAGACAAAGGAACAAGTGACTGCTAAAGTGGCACAAGGTTCTGCCTTTGTGAAGGTTTTCTCTGCTTCCTGCTCTGTCTTAAATTCCCTCCCAGGGAGTAAGACAGAAGCAGAAGAACCTAATGCCAACATAGGAAGGTTCTCGATGGTCCCACTCCACTTCTGCTGTGCTGCATGGGACCCCTTCAGACCACATTAATCCCCAAAACAACTTGCTGTCACCACCCAATGATTAACTGGTCACACCCCAGCAATGTACTGGGAAGTTGCTGAGCCTTCCACTGGTAACCAACATTCAGGAAAGCACTAGCCGAGCTAAGGCCATTAAAAGGAATGAAGAAAAAGGCAGTACTTAAGGAAAACGTTTATTATAAAGAACATTAAAGAGCAAAACATGGAGGCTAACTGGTCCTCCAGGCACAAACTTAAAATATCACTTATAAAATGATAATCATGTCAGCCAAACATACCCCAAACCTGACTCCCTGACTAAGAGACAGGGCCATAGGCCAAGGCCTTGCTCTCGCTCAGGCTTTCTTATTTTCAACTGCCTTAACAGTCTCTCCCCCAACCAACTAAAAGGTTATTTTCTAACTCTAATTAGCCTACACTTTGTAAACTGCTTAGGGAGTGCTTAAGTGCACTGATAAGCGGTATAGAAATGTACTTGCTATTGCTATTGCTATCTGATTGGCTGGTTGCCCTCACACTACCCGTGATGTCACCACTCCTCATATCTTACAATCCTCCTCCCATAGAGAAAAAGGCCCTGAGAGACGGAGCACCTCCCGTATATCACAGTCCTGTATCCAGTGTTGTTCAGCATCTTTACAAATGCCTTGGATGATTGCATAGAGGGCAGGCCTGTCAAATTTGCAGATGACATCAAATTAGGAGGGATAGCTAAAG